>NC_081182.1:137499661-137818074 GCF_029867415.1 Vicia villosa
GAGATGTTGAGAATATACGTGTAAAAACACCATATTTACATTATATTTTACAATTTATTTTACATTTCCAGAATTTACCTTTCATTGCAATTTACTTTAAAAGTACTTTTATTGCATTCCCTTTACATTCTGCAAAAGTTATATCCTTCGAAACAAATAATCTTTAAACCATGAACGCCGTCGAAGTGATATGCATCCAAGAAAATATAATCTAAACGAATAACACACGTCTTAGGATTCACTGGTTGATCCTGCAAGTTAACCATTTTATTGGAGACCAGAGGTTGTTTACCAATTTTCACGGTAAATAGTGCCTACAACGATTCTGATTGGGCAAGTGATCCTGATGATAGGTGCTCCACCTCTGGATCATGTATCTATCTTGGCTAGAATCTTGTTTCATGGAGATCGAAGAAGTAGAGTTTGGTGGCTCGATCCAGCACGGAGGCCAAATATCGCGTTCTTCCACATACAGTGTTTGAGTTGCTATGGCTTGAGTCCCTAATGCAAGAACTTCACATGCCATTTCAATCTCCTACACTGCTTTGTGATAATCTTAGCGCATTCTTCTATCTCATAATCCCATTCTTCATGCTCGCACCAAATACATTGAATTAAACATTCATTTTGTGCGTGAACGTGTTATTTACAAGCTCTTGGAGATCCAACATGTTATAAGCTCCTTACAACTTGCAGATGCTCTCACAAAGCCTTTGGGAACATCTGCTTTTCAAGAGCTTCGTTCCAAGCTCAAAGTCGTGGTTCTCACCTCTCTATGAGTTTGTGGGGGAGAATTAGGAGGATATCTCAGGCATAAAGTTAGATAGCTTAGCATGTGCATTAATGTATATCAACATAACCACAATACATGAAAGCATGCATAACTGTAACTAACTCTTGCATCATTCACCATATGCATCCTTTGCTATATATCGGTGGTTATGATTCTTGTAAAACGATGAAGATTGAATGAATAATGTGAGAAATACATTCTAATAGATATCACTTTCATATTTTAGAGTGTCTGATAACTTAATACATAATATTGCATAAAAGTGTCCAAAACATTACATTTTGCATAAAAATTAATGAGAGATACATAAAATCTGAGATGAGAACAAGCTTCAATAAAACATTAATACAACAATTCCCTGACTACTAAAACAATGTTTTCCAATATGAACAAAAATATTACAACAGATGAAAGATGAATTCAAAAACAACAATGTTGATATAATGGTATTAGATCCTTTTGAAAAAGCTATACCCATGATTTGCATAGAGTCAGCCTAGTAAAATATGAACCAAATAAAAGGATAATAAGTTAGACATGATTTTCTTATCTCACTCATTCATTGAAAGACCTACTGATAATTTTCTAATCTCACTCATTCATTTAAAGACCAACTTATAATTACCATATCAACATCCAAAAGAAGTAAGCATTTTTGAATGAAATTAAAGGAAACTTATGAAAATGTTTTTGAATGAAATTAAAGGGAACTTATTTTTTGTAATCAAGATTTTAATAAAAGGGAGAACTAAGGGTTTTCCAACCCGATTACACAAGAACTCGGGAAAACCCGACAAAAAGAAAAGATTACAAACCAATTGCTACTACGATAAAAAATACAAGGGGTCCTTGCAAAACTCGTAGAAAGAGTAATTGGGGTGAGTAATTTTTCCGCAAAACGACCACTTCCAAACCAAATGCTTTATATTCCAAACGATATTATTCACATTCCAATCTTCCTTCCGAAAACTACTTCCGTTCCTAACCAACCATACACTCCAAGTTGTAGCTAGCCAAACTACACCTAATTTCCTCTCCTTCACCTTTTTGCTATAGAAAAATAAGTGTCAATCCATAAAATTCGACAAACACTCTTTGTCTACTCTATCCCCTTTACCAACCCAAAAAGCAATCTCACTCCAAATATTTTTAACCACCAAGCAACTAAAGGGAACTTATGAAAATGATAATGGTGTACAAGTTTTATGACTTGATTATCAATCTATTATATTTAAAGCTATAATGTTCCTTTTATCAAGTCAATGGACAAATGAAGAGATATTATTCCTTCTATTTTTCTTGAAATCTTATTTATAACTATTGCCAAAATTCTGGATTTGACAAGTCAATAGTTGTCGTGATATTTAAGTGTATATCCATGAAAAAAGTTGAAACATTTATTTATTTTTGAGCATTCATATATTAGATAGTTGTTTAAAAGATATACATAAAAGACATTGAATTTGGTTCACTTGTTTAACACCATGGAATATCACCTTTTGTTTGGCTTATCCATCAGGAAGTTAGTGGATAAAAATCTTTGACAAACTATCCAAAAAAAAAAAGTTGGTAATTATAGAATCAATTTATTGTAGATAGGACAATGTAATTTTTATATTTTGTACCACAGATAAAAGTTGATAGCAATTTCACATTTTATAACTTCTGATGACAAATACATAATATGCTTAATAATGTACAAAACACTACATTTTACATAGAATTTAAGGAGAGAGATACATAAAACTTGAGGTGAGAACAAGCCTCAACAAAAACATTAATGCAACAATTCCCTGACTACTGATTTTCAATATGAACAAAACTATTACAACAGATGAAAGATGAATTCAAAAGCAACAGTATTGATATAATGATATTGGATCCTTTGGAAAAAATTATTTCCACAATTTGCATAAGAATGCAAGATCTTCCACATACAAATTCACCTGGTAAAATATGAACCAAATAAAAGGAATATAAGTTAGGCCTATAACTAAGAAATATAGCAAAATGTTAATTAGTTGTTCAATGAAACATGTCATAGATTAATTTTAAATAAAAAACATAATACTAACCTTAGTTAACTGAGGCTTAATTTCTCTTGAAACTATTCAACATTACCATGAAAGTTACATAGATCTGGTCCCCAACTCTATCAACAAACCGATAATATGCGTGCCTCCATTTTCTAAGCAGAAACAAAGAACCACATATCCCCCAGAAACCTACTGCAAACCCAACTCCCATGCCTAGATATAATGATTCTCTTATAGAGTCCTCATCTTCATTCCTTCTTGTTGGTGTGGCACTTTTGGGATTTTCTTCTTCTGCGGTACAATTGTTTAGAGGAGCTCCGCACAAGTTTGGATTTCCAAAGTAGCTAGACGCATCAAAACTTTGAAGTTGTGTTCCAGTTGGGATTTTCCATTAAAATTGTTGTGAGATAGATTCAAATAGTCTAAAAAGGTCATGCCAGTCGTTCCACTCCGCGCTTATTATTATTAGAAGGATGAGAAGCTTTTGGTTTGTGACTATTTTCCAAATGGAAATCTATCTATACTCTTGCATGGTATGCATTTCTGTTTCTCTTAGTTTCAGTTTAGGCTTATGAAATCTACTATCTATTCATTAATAATAGATTGACCAAATTGCCTAAATTACCCTTTCACCAAAATTTATTTGCACTAATAAAAGGTCATTTTTGTAACTAACAAATTAAGTATTCACTCTTTCAACTTTATTGAATGGATGCCCCAAGTGTTAGCTTTTCATTGGTCCGAATTAAATAACATTTTCTCTACAACTTTATTGCATGAATGATGACATCACATGTAAGCCATGGATGATGGAAGTCATATTTAAATTTCTTTTACATTTCATTTTCCCACACTTTCTTACTTTCATTTTAATTTTTCTTAATTTATTTATTATCACAAAAAATATTAATAATCTATTTTTAAATTTTAATCTTACTAAAAAATTTCAAATTTCTTTCGCATTTAATTTTTCCATACTTTCATTTTAATTTTTCAACATTTATCTATTATCGCAAAAAATATTAATAATCGATCATTTAATTATTATTCCCAAAAATATTTAATTATTTCACAGGCCATTATCAACTCAATATTTAATTATTTTTAATCGATCATTACACATTTTCTCTATCTTAATTAAAATTTCAAATTTCTCTCACATTTTTTCACACTTTCTTACTTCCATTTTAATTTTTTTCTCTATTTATTTATTTATTATCTCACGGGTCACTATCAACATAATGTCTATTTTATTTTAATCAATCATTGTCTTTATTTGAGAGATAATATATTTATTTTTATTTTTTTCTCCATCTCACGATTTTTTATCATTATTTAATACAATTAAATTTCCATGATTATTGTTTATTTTACATTTGTTTTTAAATATATTTTATATCGCATCAAATTATTTTTTTATTTCACGGGTCATTATCAACATAGTAGCTATTTTATTTTAATCAACAATTACTATTAATTGAGAGATAATTTTTATTTTTAAATGTTAATATTTCATTTTTATTATCTCCATCTTATAGTATTTTTTATATGATTATTTAATATAATTGAATTTATATGATCATTTTTCATTTAGTTGGACCGTCAATTATTAAATTACCTGACCCAATTTTGCTATTGTGTTCCTAACCTATCTTAAACATTTTTTTGTGGATCATTGTTTTCTATATAATTATTGTTAAATTTACAATTAAGTAAATTATTTCATATTTTTCATTTATATTTAAAATTTTACATTTGCATTTGTTAAAATTTTATTTTTTTCTCCAACTCACATGTCCTTTTTTATATGGTTCTTTATTACACACAAAATTAGCACATGTCCTTTTTTATATGGTTCTTTATTACACACAAAATTAGCACATGAATAAGATAATAATGTTTAATCTTAAGGGCCAATTTCAATACAATGCCTATTTTATTTTAAACAATAATGACTTTTATTTGAAAACTAAAGTATTTATTTTCAAATTTCAAAACGATTCCTATGGATATTAGGTTTTCAAAGAATTGGGAGTATAACAGAGCAATCAATAAAACTCTAACTCTATTCAAATAAAACAATTCCTTTTAATTATGCATATTGCTTATAATTCCTTTTATTTATATTATTCATATCATTACAAAAATACTACACCAGAAAAAAAATCACCCGTGCGGAAGCACGGGTCTCTGACTAGTTGAATACTAAATACATATATCAAAAAAGAAAAAAAAAACTTAGTATCTAGTCTATTTGTTGTATATAAAAAGTGAAAAAAAAAATTATAACAAGTATATGAGGGAGTAGTATGTTTGATATCGAACCTATAGTTTTTCTTGGTAATTGCTTCTATTGTATGTTGTAATTTTGGAGGTAGTGGTATTGATCCCCAATTTTTTTTGTTTTTGTTTTGAAGAAGCCAAAGGTATTGATCCCCAATTAAGCCTTTTCAACATTATTTTATGATGGAGCTACAAGCAAAACATATTAGGAGGATCTGAATTACTCTCCTTTTAAGAATGTGAAAGTGGGGACATTGGGCATGGTTCTTGTTTCCATATAGAAAAATGAATGCAATGATTTTGAATATTTTCAACTATGTTTCAAGTTTCTACTCTCTTTTCCCCAAGGATAGAAAGTGGTCAAATAAAACAGTACATTGGCTCCTTGTTGATAACTATTACTACTTGTTTATCATGTGACTCTCATTTTTTTTACTAAGCTTTAAATTTATAAATTGTTTATCGAGATTGAAAATGTATCTGTCAAACTGTGTGATAGATATTGTTGCTTTCTTTCCGAGTTCAACTCAGTTCATTTACATAGATTGTTGGTACTTGTGTAGGAGAGAATGAGATGAATGGACATGCTGATGGTACAAACTTTATGCCGCATTTCATCACTGTCAATGCTGGCGAGGTATGTTTGCACGGTCTTTAACTTCATCTAGTTCATATTAGTGTGTGTTTATGGTATCTCTTAATTATAGATTTTCTTGCTACTTGCTAGTTCATATTATTTAAGACTTTTTCGGCCATTACTTTATAAGATAGTGAATAATGTTTTTTACTCCTTTGAAACATTATTCTAATCTAATCCACTATGCACCAACTAATAATATAACTAATAATGTTGTTATATTACTAATAATTATATTTTTCTTCTATTTTTTGTGTTCATTTTACTCATTTGATTGTGAAGAAGTCATGATCATGAAGTTTTGTTACAGAATTCGGTTTATGCATTAGAATTCAGTTTGGGCTTATATGGTTCTGAGCCCATGATGAGAAAAGTAAACAAAAACCTTAAACTAGCCCTCAAAAATCTCTTACTCTACAAGAAAAATGTACACCTCTGCTCTCTCTTCTTTTCCTCTGTATCGGTTCTTGTCTCACGAAATCAACTTCTCACTCTGCTGCTCAATCCTCTCCACTTCACGTTTCTGAAACTCTCTAATCTCTCTTCCTCTCTTATTGTTTCACGATATGTTCTTCCACGGCCTCTCTCTATCTCATACAAAAACAATACAACCATACCAATATTCAAGCATAGAGATACACCAACATCACAAATAGCATCATGCAAACGTGAATGACAATAATCTCATGAAAACACGATGATTCGTAAAAGGTATAGGAAAATAGGTACCTATCTGGACGTTCCAGGATGCCATGAATCCACGAGTTCGAACCTTTCAAGCGATTTGTTTCAATTCTGAGATGACTGCTTTGGTGGTATGTTTCATACTTTTATGCTCCGCGAATCTTCTCTTCCTCTACTTCTGCAAAATGTCTTTGTTGTTTATTAAGCGAAATCGTGGAATCTGCAGGTGATAATGACGATGTTGAAGTTGTGAGCTGTTAGAAAAAAGGTATGATAATCCTGGATATCTTCAAGAATCGTGTTTGTTCACTTTCCGAACAAAGTATTTCGACCCTATTCTTGTCGGGTTCACGAAATCTTTGCGGGGATAATTCTTGAAGAACAATCTGTTTCTGACAATAGAGAGCAGATCAGAATGTAGAGAGGAAGTATGTAATTTCGTGTGCCAAATCGAGACCAAAAGACTCCTTATATAGGAGACCAATAATAGAAACGAACAGACACGCCTTTTCGGAAAAACAGTTATGTTTGTTGGAAACGGGTGCAACTATTCAAATGAATTGTTATGTCCGTTGGGAAAGGGTGCAACTATTCAAAAGGAAATTTTGCTCGGGGCGCTACCCCTTGGACCCCGGCAGGGCGCTGCCCGCACCCCGCCAGGGGCTCCGCCCCTTGGACCACGACGGGGCGCTGCCCCGCACCCCGCCAGGGGCTCCGCCCCTTGGAACCCCGTTTCTATTATTCGTATTCAATTGCACGTTTGGCTCTACGAGCGTGCACTCTGCACTACCCCTAACTCGTTTCAAGCTTAACGCATAATTGCATCGGCCTACAGTAAATCACATTACTACCAAAATACATTGATGATACTAAAATCAACAACAAACTCCCCCCATTTTAGTATAATCCTTGATTTACTTACAGGTATAACGATCAAACAAATGCATAGAAGAAAATGTCTTGCGATTGAATTTTCATCTTAGTACAAATACACATTCCAAATATTCAAAAATCGGGGTGTCACAATGATTGAACCCGTCAATCCATTTGAATATCTAAAGATATAGTACACATATGTTTCTTACAATACTCTACTATTCATACTTGACACTTTACAAGCCATGTGTCCTTATCCATTAATAAGCATATAGGAAGCCAAGTCCAAGCTTCTTGAAGCGGCAAAAATTCATGCTCACATAGGTGATCCTTTTAATCTTTCACCTGCATTAGCAATTTTTCAAAAGAACCATTAAGAAGATATACTTCAACCTAGCCATCACTTGCAGGTCTGAGCACATACCTTGGGAAGATAAACACAATTGCTCCAATCTTTAACTATGATCTTTCCAAATTGAATTCTGCTTCTAACGTTGTATTAGAAGGGAATTGGGTATACCATAACTAATAGATTTAAATGGACTTTAATCCCATCCCAATTACCGACTTCTTCACTAAGTCTCTTGCTAACCCCTTCGTCAAGTGGTCAGCTAAGTTTTGTTGCGACCGAACAAACTCAATAGATATCACCCCATTCATGATTAATTCCCTAATCATACTATGTCTAATACCCAAATGTCTAGACTTTCCATTGTATATTTGACTATATGCTTTAGCCAGTGTGGCACTACTATCACAACGGATAGAAATTGGTGATATCGGGTTAGGCCATATCGGAATCTCATATACCAAGTTCCTTAGCCATTCTGCTTCTTTACCAGCAGCAGCTAATGCTACAAACTCAGATTCCATTGTGGAACTAGTTATACATGTTTGCTTCTTGGAAGCCCATGAGATGGAACCTCCCCCAAGCAAGAACACCCATCCAGTTGTAGAGGATGAATCTTCAACATTATTTATCCAACTAGCATCCGAATAACCCTCTAACACCGAAGGAAATCCCATATATGACAATCCATAATTCATAGTACCCTTCAAGTACTTGAATACCCTAGTTATCGCATGCCAATGATGTCTACTAGGATTACTAGTAAATCTGCTCAACTTTCCAACCGCATAAGCAATATCTGGTCTAGTGCTAATCATAGCATACATCAAAGAGCCTATAGCTCTTGAGTATTCGAGTTGATCCACAGGTTTACCTGTATTTGGCATAAGCTTTTCTCCCGGATCCACGGGAGTACTTACTAGAGAACAATTTTCATAATTGAACTTCTTGAGTATTTTCTCAATGTAATGAGATTGCGTAATTACAATCCCCTTGTTCTCCCGTTTAATCTTAATACCAAGAATAACGTCTGCTTCTCCCATATCCTTCATGGAGAACTTTGATGACAAGAAATTCTTTGTTTTATCAACTTGATTTTGGTCGGTGCCAAAGATCAACATGTCATCAACATATAGACAAATGAAAACTCCTTTACTGGATGTATCAAATTTACTATAAACACATTTGTCAGCTTGGTTTAGAATGAAACCAATAGACAAAACAACCTCATCAAACTTTTGATGCCACTGCTTCGGAGCTTGTTTCAGCCCATACAACGACTTAACTAGCTTACACACTTTGTGCTCATTACCAGGCATTACAAATCCTTCAGGTTGCTTCATATACACTTCTTCTTCCAAATCACCATTCAGAAATGCTGTTTTGACATCCATTTGATGAATCACTAGATGATGAATAGCCGTCAAGGCAATCAACAATCTAATAGTAGTGATACGGGCAACTGGAACATAGGTATCGAAATAATCAATCCCTTCTTTTTGTCTGAAGCCTTGGATAACTAATCTAGCTTTAAACTTGTCAATTGTACCATCGAATTTCATCTTCCTTTTGAAGATCCATTTGCAACCCAATGGTTTGCAGCCTGGTGGTAAATCAGATAATACCCAAGTATTATTTTCCATGATAGAACCAATCTCTTCATCAATTGCTTCTTTCCAAAAGACAGAATCTCGAGATTTCACAGCTTCATCATACGTTCTTGGATCCTCCTCTATACTATAGCAATAATAGTATTGAGTCTCAATATGATCCTTTGATCCCTCAACTAAATATAGTTGAAAATCAGATCCATAAGATCTAGATTTTCTAGCTCTTTTGCTTCTACGGGGTTCAAGTGTCTCACTTGGTACATCATTTGAATGATCATCCCTTAGAGATTCCTCTGAATTAGGTATAGATGTCTTTGGTCTAGGTATAGAAGAGAAACAATTCTCATCAAATATGGCATCTCTTGATTCTATAATTGTGTTAATAGAAATCGAGTCATTAGGTTCTATAACATAAAACCTATAAGCCTTGGAGTGTTCAGCATATCCAAGAAAGATGCAACCTACACCCTTTTCGCCCAAAGTTTTCCTTTTTGGGTCCGGGAGTCTAACCACGGCCTTACAACCCCAAACACGTAGAAATGTTAAGTTGGGTCTTTTCTTATACCAAAGTTCATATGGGGTAGTCTTGTTCCTTTTATTAGGAACCCTATTTAACAAATAACAAGCCGTTAACATAGCTTCTCTCCAAAACCCTTCACTCAAACTAGAGTAAGATAACATGGCATTTACCATTTCTTTAAGAACTCTATTTTTCCTTTCAGCCACACCATTTTGTTGAGGTGTATAAGGTGCCGTAGTCTCATGAATGATTCATACGGATTGGAAAAATACAGGAAGTATTAACTCAAGAATGATAGATTTCCTTGTTATACTTTTAAAAGGTTGTCTAGTGATCTTTGTTAACATGCAAGTTTTACACTTCTCGTTATTTTCATCAAAAACAGGAATTAAATTGTTTTTAGACATTTCATGCATTCTTTTATAATGTACATGTCCTAGACGAGCATGCCATAACGAAAAATTGATAATATTCGAAGAAGACATAAATATAGAACCAGAATCTTTAGGAACTCCATTCAAATTCATCATAAACATTCCATTATTATAATAACCAAATCCTACAAACACACCAGACTTCGATAAAATATATTTATCGGATTCACACACTTGCTTGTATCCAAGCTAATTCAATACAGGACCAGAAATTAAATTCTTACGTAACTTAGGAACATACAATACATTAAACAAATTAATAGTCTTTCCAGAACTGAATTCTAGCACCACGTTTCCTTTGCCTTCAACGGGAGCGAAGTGATCATCTCCCATGTATAAAACAGAACCATCTTCCACTGGAACAAATGTCTTGAACCAGAAACGATCCTTGCAAACATGTGTTGTGGCGCCAGAATCAATCCACCACGCGATAGCATCATCCTGCACATAAAATGCCTCAGAAGTTAGCGAAACCGAATGTTTAATCAAACTATTCAAATCACAAATAGATTTCTGACCTTGGTTTTCGGATTGGTCCTTAGACCCTTTTCCTGAACCACTTGCGTTCGCGTTGTCGTGCTTTTTGCCGAAACGACAATCCTTCTTGAAGTGGCATGTTCTGCCACACTTCCAGCATTCTAGTTTCGGTTTCTTGTTAGCACCGAAATTGCCCTTTTTGTTATTGAAAGCACGTTTCTTTCCTTTGTTTTTGTTGTTATCGTTCTTACCACCCTCTTCGATCATATTAACCGAGGGTCCAGCAATTTCTTTGCCTTTTCCTTTGTTATCCTCATGCGCTCGTAGAGATTCCTCTATGCGCAAGTGACTTCTAAGTTGGATCAAAGACAGTTCGTCTTTTCCATGTTTCAGATTGTGTTTGAAATCCTTCCATGAAGGAGGCAACTTGTCTATGATGCTTGAGACAGATATTGTTTCATCCATCTTCAATCCATGCAGTGTGAACTGTCCAAGGATTCGGAGGAGTTCATTGAATTGTTCCATGACAGACCTCGATTCAACCATTTTGTAATTGTTGAAGTCGGTCACCAAAAACTTTTTACTGGATGAATCCTCTGCCATGTACTTGCCTTCGAGACAATCCTCCTTTGCAGATTCCATGTTTTGGTAAATATCAAATAAGGGATCAGACATACCGTTAAGAATGTGCCCTCTGCATATGTAGTCGTCGTTCTCCCACTTTGATCGGCGTCTCAGATTTTCAACCGTGTCATCCTCCTCAAGTTCTGGAATTGGTGTAGACAAGACGTGCACCACCTTCAACGTTGTCAACATGAAATGCATCTTCTTCTGCCAACGCCTAAAGTCTTGTCCTTGAAACTTGTCCAATTTTCCGAAACTTTTAGTCATCTCCTTCACAGTGCTTCCTCCTCCAGCCATGATTATCAGAAAATGATACTTTGTTCGTTTGTTAGAAAAAAGGTATGATAATCCTGGATATCTTCAAGAATCGTGTTTGTTCACTTTCCGAACAAAGTATTTCGACCATATTCTTGTCGGGTTCACGAAATCTTTGCGGGGATAATTCTTGAAGAACAATCTGTTTCTGACAATAGAGAGCAGATCAGAATGTAGAAAGGAAGTATGTAATTTCGTGTGCCAAATCGAGACCAAAAGACTCCTTATATAGGAGACCAATAATAGTAACGAACAGACACCTTTTCGGAAAAACAGTTATGTCTGTTGGAAACGGGTGCAACTATTCAAACGAATTGTTATGTCCGTTGGGAAAGGGTGCAACTATTCAAAAGGAAATTTTGCTCGGGGCGCTGCCCCTTGGACCCTGGCAGGGCGCTGCCCCGCACCCCGCCAAGGGCTCCGCCCCTTGGACCCCGACGGGGCGCTGCCCCGCACCCCGCCAGGGGCTCTGCCCCTTGGAACCCCGTTTCTATTATTCGTATTCAATTGCACGTTTGGCTCTACGAGCGTGCACTCCGCACTACCCGTAACTCGTTTCAAGCTTAACGCATAATTGCATCGGCCTACGGTAAATCACATTACTACCAAAATACATGGCTGAGTATTGATGTTGATGCGTTGAAGATGAAGCGTGTTGTTGTAATTAGTTGTGGTGAGCTGATAACAAATCGTGAAGGTTTCAGTTTATCGTGAGCACTGAGCTTGCTGTAGTTGGCAGGATTTGTGGAGCTGCAATTTGCGAGTCAATCGAAAATTGACACGCTTCTGTTTGTTTGAAGAAGTTGCTTATGGTTGAAGGATTAGTGCAAGTTATGGAGAGTAAAAATGAAAGTTCGAGGGTGAGTTTGTATGCTGATGACGTGACCGTGTGATTGTTCGATGGAGGTGCTGTTATTGTTCTGACTCGCGTGAAGTTGTAGGGTGATTTGAGTGAAGGTATATGGGTTTGTGATTTTATTGCTGAAAGTTGTTTTGGTTTGGAGGTGGCTTATGGAAATTTGTGAGGTGATGAGGGTCTGTGAGGGTTTATGGAGTGAAGGGAGGTTTTGTGTATGATATTGCAGAAATGTATGTATGAGACTTCAATATCCTTTCAGAATTGGAGCTTAGTTGAGCTGTTATCTTTTAAGTATGAGTTCTTTTTAGTAACTGGTTTTCATGTAGTGTTGGGAACTGGTTCTGCAATTGGGCTAACAGTTTGAAGTATTCACTCTTTCTCTATAGTTATCAAAACATGATTTTAATAACTTGTTTCACAGGATGGGATATTGATGCAATATAAGCCACCTTTTCATCTTATATTCAGTAAAACATGATGGGTGTTGATTACTATCAAACTGAGGTTGAGATTGCATCTCTGCTGGCAGAAGAAAAAGCCCCAATTGGTGTTGGAGAAAATTCTGAAATCAGGTACGTTTTTGTCACACTGAAAGCTAGTTTGATTCATACAGAATTCTTGTGTTTCTGAATTCTAGACTAGAAGAACAAGTTACAATTCAAACTGAGCTACGCTTGATAATGCACATATCATAACATAATATTTCTCAGGGTGTTGAAGAAGCAGATAAAACCAAACAAGGATTTTACATTTAGTCGGCCATCATTGTTATACTGAGGAATTCAACAACTATATGAAGCACTTCAAATTATCTGATCGGTCTCTAGAGTTTATATATAAACATGGTATTTCTAAATTCTAAGATGCAAACTCATGGCAGAATCAATTATGGTTTTAGTTTAAAAATATTCACATATTTTTCATCTGTCTAGGATTTAAATAAAAAGATACACAATTTTTTGCACATGTCTAAGACCCCGCTTTTCAGTTTTTGCAACAATGAATTTTCTTTGGACTATAATGATTAATTCATTTAATACTATATTTTATGAATAAGATGTTGTATATGCTTGCAGGAGACTCAACAACAAGCTGAGATGAAGATTACCAGTGTAACTCACTAATTTGATAAACCTCAAGATCCTGCGAGTGAGCTAATTGTTTTATTTCCGCTTAGAACTTCTAATTTCATTTAGACTAAAGTTTGTTATTATTAATAACAAAGGGAGTGTTTAGTTTTATGCTTGAGGTATAAACTATATATTTTGCATCTGTAGTCAATTGTTAAAAGATGTTGTAACTTATTGAAGTTTCAGATACAATATGTCTATTTAATCTTTATATTGTAATCTTTAGTGTGTTAAACTTCGGTTCCCGTGCACCTGTGGTGAATCTGGTTATTGATTTTTTAATGTCTAATTTTTATTGTTTAATTTTATTAATCTTTCAAATTATTTTTGTTTCATATAGTTTAGATGGGTTACCGTGTCTTTGTTATTTTTTTATTTTTAGTATCTCAAAAATGCCAACGGGAGGTGGTGGAATTAGTATTACTGTTTTGTGATTCTTGAAACCTATTGTTATATTTTTAATTTAATTTCAAACCTACTGTTATATGTTTAATTTTTGAAGTTTTTAATTTTATATGACTTCTTAGTACATGAAATACAAAAATATGAAGAAATGTGATAATTAAAATATGGTGTAATGTAGCATATGAAATAGGGTGTAAATGAAATTAAAGAAAATACAATTTGTTATTCATAAAGGGTGTAAATTATATTTAAAAAGGGTGTAGCTAAGAACATATTTACACCTGATTTTTATTAAAATAAGGTGTGATTAAGAACGTATTTACATCTGATTTTTGGGTTAATAGACATTTGCCCCCCTGCCATATAGGCGAGATTCGATTTACCCCCTATTAATATTTTTTTTTGGATTGCCCCCTTGAAATATGAAAAGCTCTATGATTTACCCCCCTAGGACCCCCCTGTAAACTTGTTTTTTTGATTTATCCCCCTGGTTTTTCACTGTTTTTTACACGCTTAGGGGGTACCCTAAAAATACAAGGGGGTAATCCAAAAAAAAATTAATAGGGGGTTAAACCGAATCTCGCCTATATGGCAGGGGGAAAATGTCTATTAACCCCTGATTTTTAATAAAATAAGGTGTAATTAATTAAGAACGTATTTATATCCGATTTTTAATAAAATATGGTGTAATTAAGAACGTATTTACACCCGGTTTTTATTAAAATAGGGTGTAACTAAGAACGTATTTACACCCGATTTTTATTAAAATAGGGTGTAACTAAGAACGTATTTACACCCGATTTTTAATAAAATAGGGTGTAATTAAGAACATATTTACATCCAATTTTTAATAAAATAGGGTGTAATTAAAAATGTATTTACACCCGATTTTTAATAAAATAGGGTGTAATTAAGAATATATTTGTACCTGATTTTTAGTAAAATAGGGTGTAATTAAGAACATATTTACACCCGATTTTTAATAAAATAAGGTGTAATTGAGAACGTACTTACACCCAATTTTTAATAAAAAAGGGTGTTACATAGCATGTATTTACACCCGTTTTTAAACGGGTGTAAATTTGTTAGGCATTTCTCACCCGGTGAATATACACCCGTTTTTTATTTAAAAAAACGGGTGTAAATTTAATAAAAGTGGGTGTAAATTAACCTTTTTGTACTAGTGTAGAGTTGATTGAATGAAACCACTTAACATGTTCATGGAAAGATCAAGTGTTTCAATATGTGTTAATTGGCCTATTTCATCTGGAATGGATCCTCTGAGTTGGTTATGAGAGAGGTCGGAAGGTAACAGATCAAACTACTCTCTTTTTATATTGACTTGCAAAAGGTTTGTTGCAAAAGTGAAGTTGCAGTTACAAAGAAGGTCTTTATATAGAGACCAGGAAAAACATAAATTGACATAAAGAAACATAACATTTAATAGTTAACTATTTCCTATGAGAATAAACCTTTTT
Organism: Vicia villosa; assembly: GCF_029867415.1. Taxonomy (NCBI): domain Eukaryota; kingdom Viridiplantae; phylum Streptophyta; class Magnoliopsida; order Fabales; family Fabaceae; genus Vicia; species Vicia villosa. The sequence continues at coordinate 137,515,172 of NC_081182.1, forward strand.
GGCTACCCTAGAAGAATTTGTCTTTTGGCTTTCCAAGACCGCATTTAATTTATCCAACAAAACTCCCCCATAAATTAAATGCTCCTTCGATCCACTAATCCCAACATCATCTTGCCTCTGTCGAATAGCTCCTTCGACAATTGTTTTGTAAAAATATCCGCAGCTTGATCCTTGCTTGCCACATGCTTCAGTTCGACGCTTCCATTTTTCACATGTTCTCGAATGAAATGAAAACGTACGTCGATGTGTTTACTTCTTTCATGATTCGCTGGATTCTTCGCCAGTTCGATTACCGATTTGTTGTCGGCTTGCACTATCGTTGCATTTTCCTGCTTCTGCTCTAATTCGCACAACAGTCTTCTAAGCCATATAGCATGGCATACACACCAGGATGCAGCCACGTATTCTGCTTCGCATGTCGACAGTGTCACAATTGGTTGCTTCCTTGAGAGCCAGGTGAAGGCAGTATTTCCCATAAAAAATACATATCCTGATGTACTCTTTCGATCGTCTATATCTCCACAGCAATCGCTGTCGGAGTAACCTGTTAGCTTGTAATCTTCTGCTTTTGAGTAAAACATTCCAAGTGACACAGTTCCTTGGATGTAACGAAGAATTCTCTTCAAAGCTTTCCAGTGTGTGTGAACTGGTTCTTCCATAAATCGACTCAAGATTCCGACACTTAGGGAAAGATCTGGTCTAGTGCATGTGAGATATCGAAGACTTCCGACCAATCTTCGAAATTTGTTTGCTTAGACACGTTCCCCCATCAAATTTTGAAAGCTTGACTCCTGGATTCATTGGTGTCGAGATTGGATTGCAACCTTCCATTTTGAACCTCTTCAGAATGTCCTTTGCATATTTTTCTTGTGAAACAAAAATTCCAGTTTCTTCTTGTCGAACTTCCAGACCAAGAAAGAAAATCATCCGACCTAAGTCCGTCATCTCAAATTCTCATGTCATTTGACCTTTGAATTCTTCGATCATTTGATCATTGTTGCCCAGGAAAATCAATCCGTCGATATAGAGGGCAACGAGCAGTATATTTCCTTTATTCTTCTTTACATATAGGGCATGTTCATAGGGACATTGCTGGAAACCATTCTTCTTGAAGTAAGTATCAATGCGTGTATTCCATGCCCGAGGTGTCTGCTTTAATTCATAAAGTGCTTTCTTGAGTCTTAGCACTTTTCCTTCGCTTTCGTCTTTCATGTATCCCGGTGGTTGTTCGACATAAACTTCTTCTTCGAGCACACCATTCAAAAATGCTGATTTGACATCCATTTGAAATATTGGCCATTTGAACTGAGCGTCTTGAGAAATGAGCAGTCGAATTGTTTCCATTCTTGCAACTGGTTAAAATACTTCGTCATAATCAATTCCTTCCTTCTGCTTGTGTCCTTTTGCCACAAGTCCCGCCTTGTACCTTTCAATTTTGCCTTGTGCATTCATCTTTTTCTCGAACACCCACTTCACACTAATGGTTCGACTTTCTTTTGGTAACTCTGCTAGTTCCCAAGTTTTGTTATGTTCGATAGCTTTAATCTCTTTGTTCATGGCATTCTTCCACTTCTCATCTCTCCATGCTTCTTTGAAACTAATGTTTTCAGAATCTGCTAGCAGACACACAAGATGTAGTTCTTCTGTATTATCATACAACTCTTGCAAACTTCTCATTCTGGGCTGTGAGGGTTCATCTTCATTGTCAGAGTCTTCAAACCTTGGCGACTGATTCTGGGTTGTTGGTATACCGACTGAGGGTTCTTCAGTTTCGACTATATCTTCTGTCGAATTGTTCCAGTCCCACCTACTTGCTTCATTCACTCGAACATCTCTACTTACTATCACCTTTTTTGTTTATGGGGTCGAATAACCTGTATCCTTTTGTTTTCTCATCATACCCAATTAGTATATACTTCTGACTCTTGTCTTCAAGCTTCGTTCTTCGTTGATCTGGCACATGTGCATAAGCAACACTACCAAATACTTTAAAATGAGATACAGTCGGCTTATGTCCACTTCACGCTTCTTGCGGTGTTCGATCTCCCAACTTCGAATGTGGACATTTATTTTGAACATTGCACGGCTTCTGCCCAAAATTCCTTCGACATGTTCTTACTTTTGAGCATTGATCATACCATGTCAAGGATTGTTCGATTTTTCCTTTCAGCAACCCCATTTTGTTGAGGTGAATATGTTGCAGTTAGAAATATCCTTATACCCTGCTCCTCGCAATACTTCATGAAAGCTGTCGAAGTATATTCTCCTCCTCTGTCAGAATGAAGGGCTTTGATGTGTCGATCAGTTGACTTTTCAACCATTACCTTAAACTTCTTGAATGCTTCGAATTCTTCAGACTTTTCTTTTAGGAAGTAGACCCAAGTCTTTCTTGAAAAATCATCGATGAAGGAAATGAAATACTTCTTACCACTGAAAGATTCTGGAGTGATTGGTCCACAGATATCGGTGTGAATTAATTCAAGGATGTGCTTAGCTTGATATTCTGCCTTCTTTTGAAAAGAAGTTCTCGTCTGCTTTCCAAGAGCACAATCTTCACAAATTTTTTCTTCAAACTCCATGTTAGGCAATCCATGTACCATGTTTCTTCCTGCTAATCTTTTTAACCCAGCATGATGTAAGTTACCAAAACGTAGATGCCATAGAGTTACTTGGTCTTCAGTATCAATTTTTAAACATTTTCCTCGAACGCTTCTCAGATTCAGCTTGTACATTCAATTTCTTCCCATCTCGACTTGAGCAATTTGGTGCCCTGATTTAACCTTCAAATGCAGTATTCGATCCTTCATAAATATCGAATATCCTTTCTCCGTGAGTTTCCCCAGACTTAAAATATTTGCTTTTAGATTGGGTACATAATAAACATCTTGTATTTTCCCAAGTACGTTGTCTTTCTGCAAATAAGAAATTGTTCCTTTACCTTCAACCTTTACTTTCGAAGCGTCTCCAAAAGATACATGACCATCTTCAATTTTCTTTATTTCTTTAAATAGATGTTTGTGACCACACATATGATTACTTGCTCCCGAGTCAAGATACCATATAGTGTCATTTTCTGTGTTTGTCTCCTTTTGGGTCATTAACAGGAATCCTTCGTTTGATTTTGTTTCTAGAGCGAAGTTTGTTGTCTCTTTGACTTTCCTCGTGAATCGATAGTCTTTTGCAAGGTGTCCCCCTTTTCCACAATTGTAGCAACTGTACGAGTTGCAATCCTTCGCAAAGTGTCCATGTTTATTTCATTTGTAGCATTCGATGTTGGAGTAGTTCGACTTGCCACCTCTGTGACCACGTTCTCGACCACGCCAATTTTGTTGACTTGCTTGTCCTCTTTCGAAATTATTGTTCTGATAGCTTCGACCACCATCTCGACCTCCACGGCCACGTACTTGACCGCGCCAGTTTTGAGATAAGAGTGCCCTTTCATCTCTAGTGGATTCCTTTGTTTGTTCTACATTATCATCTCCTCCTTCTTCTGTATTTTGCGCTGTTCATGTGCCTCAAGTGAACCAGCGACTTCTTCGACAATGATTGTCGCAAGATCCTTCGACTCCTTTATAACGCATACTATATTTTCGAATTTGTCAGTCAAAGATCTTAAAATCTTTTCGACAACTCGAGCATCGGTCATTGCTTCTCCATTTCGTTTCAGTTGATTTACAACTGTTTGCACACGCGTGATGTAGTCTGACACGGACTCCGTCTCCTTCATCTTTATCCTTTCTAATTCTCCTCGAAGAGTTTGCAAACGAACTTTCTTAACTCTATTCGCTCCTCTGAACGCCGTTTCTAGTGTATCCCACGCTTGCTTCGAAGTAGTTGAATCGGAAATCTTCTCAAAACCAGATTAGTCTACTGCTCTAAACAACATGTATAATGTCGTTTTGTCTTTCGACCGCGTCTCTTTCAACGCCTTGTTTTGGGCTGCTGTGTTTCCCGTCGTGGTTTCTGGTTCTTCAAACCCTACTTCTACAACCTCCCACACATCTAACGATCCAAGCAACGCCTTCATCAGGATGCTCCAGTTCTCATAGTTTGACTTCGACAGTTGCGGCAATGACATCTGATTCATCATATTTTCCATGAGCTCTGATACCAATTTGAAGGTAACAGATCAAACTACTCTCTTTTTATATTGACTTGCAAAAGGTTTGTTGCAAAAGTGAAGTTGCAGTTACAAAGAAGGTCTTTATATAGAGACCAGGAAAAACATAAATAGACATAAAGAAACATAACATTTAATAGTTAACTATTTCTTATGAGAATAAATTTTTTTGGCTACCCTAAGAGAATTTGTCTTTTGGCTTTCCAAGACCGCATTTAATTTATCCAACAAGATCAAAGTGTATTAAATTTCGAAGGTTTAGCAAGCTTGATGGTATCTCACCTTGTATATTGTTACCTTGAAGGTCAAGATAGGTGATATCTTTGGTGAGATTAAAATATGCATTAGGTAAATAAGAGGTGATGTTGTTGTAAGAAAGATCAAGAGTTATAAGTGAAGAAATATTCAAATATTTAACAGATGGGTTGAGCATGAGCCATGAGGTTATTTAGGTTACAGTATTGTAAATGTAACTCTAATAGTGAAGGAATTGTAGCCACTTCTTGAAGCCAAGTGGTTTCCTTGGTAAGATCAATTCCACTAAGGTTGAGATATTTCAATGAAGAAAGTCGAGAAAGCCAATGGAGATTATCTATTTGAAAACTAGCATCATATAAGGTGGAGGACAAGTCAAGGTAGGGAAGTTTAGATAAATGTGTGATGTTTTGGTGACTGGATGGAATACATATCTTATTAAAGTCATTGTTCTTCTTCAACATAAGATGGTGATAGTTCAACTCGTGTAACTCTTCTGGTAATGTTGTCACAGTGGATCCCTTCCCAAGAACAACAGTCATTTTCGGTTGTCCATGTTGAAATTCGACCATTATGATCAATGATTCCCTTTTTGAAAGTTAAAAGTATCTCCCGGTCTTTCTCATGGCATGACACCATCCTGTGATCATTTATAGATAAACTTCTGTGAAATATGGTTATAGATAAAAGAAGCAGCAAAAGAAGTGATATTTGTGTAGTAAAAGTGGTCATTGAATGATTGTTTGGATTACAGAACAAGATTTAATTTAAATGGGATGAGTATGATTTGTTGAAAGATGCAAGTGTGATTATATAAGATGATGGCATATGGGAAAACTTGAAAAAACAAATAGCTTCCAACAAGACAAGACGACCTAGAGGAAGACTTAGAATTTTGAAATCTGATAAACGTATGTGGACAGTAATTTAACCCTAAATGCAATTGAAATTTAACAAATAATTGAAATTTTGAAATCTGATGATAACATAGATATGGAAAAACAAAATTTCATTTAAAATTAACTAAGTAACACAATTTGAAGTTTGAGTTTGACAGAAGTTTTAAGGCTAACTACACGTGAAACTCATCATATTAGACTATAATAACTCAAACATTTGACTGAGTTTCATTTTTCTTTAAAGTTAAGTTATTGCAGCGCATATTAATTTTCCAAAAATATTCAAAAAATTTATAGGACATATCCTTATTACTATCCTTCATGAATATGTGATAAGTTCTCCCGGAACTATATAAATAATTTGTTTTACTATCCTTCAGGGATGCTTAATAAATTCTTCAGGAATTATATTAATAATTTGTTTTGCTATCCATCAGAGATGCTTTAACAAATTCTCAGGAATTATATTAATAATTTATTTTGCTATCCTTTAGGGATGCTTTAACATTATTCATGCAAACTATCAGAGATGTATGAAAATCATCACTGATTTTCTTTTTAATTTTCTAATCAATATATTTATAAATAGCACATAGAAATATATAAAATATGAAAGAAAAATAAAGTAAATAATAGTACCTTCTAAGTCTCAGAGCTTCGTGTTGATAACGTGTTATAAAGTAAGGAGAAAGAAGATAAAAGAGAAGAGAGAAAGATAGAATGATTCTGTATTATTTCATCGGTGTAATCGTATACAATGAGATTGATCCTATTTATAGGACATCATCTAGACAATATAATAAATACAAATGGATTAAATAAGGAATGAAGTGATTGAGAGACAAATCATCCAATTATTCATAACAATCCCCCTGGATGTTTGTTTTGAATATGCCTCGTTAAAACCTTACTAGAAAAAACCCAGTGGGAAAAAGTCTAGTGAAGAAAAAAGAGCACATATCCTTTTAAGAAAAATTCATTTCTCCCCCTTAGTTGAACATTTATTTCGCCCCCTCAGCTGAATAATTATTTCTTCGACGATAAAGATCAATCCTTTTTGCACTGAAAAGTCTCATGTACTGCTAATAGTTTCTGCATGATTAGATGGATTTGTTGCTATTGTATGTTTCACCGATCTTCATGAAATAGTTGTACCACCACATGTAAATAAACAAATAACCTGTTTGTGATCTACCATTATGCGGATCTGACAAGTAACTTGCATCTGCATAACCTGTTAATTCGAATTTGGATACTTTGGTATAAAATAGACCAATGTCTATTTTACCTTTAAGATAATGAAGCATATGTTTGATTTTGTTCCAATGTCTTCGTGTAGGTGAAGAACTGTGTCTTGCTAATAGATTGATAGCAAGATAAATTAGTGCTTAAATTACACTAGGATATGGTACTTCATGACCAATTACTTTTTCATCCTCTTCTCGAGGTCTAAAAAAATCGTCTGCAAATCTCATGATCTAATATCATAGAGGTAGACAACATACGAGATTTGTCTATCATATAAGAACATTTTAACATTTTTCTATATATGAGATTTTCTCATATAGAAATGTTTTAATTTTTTTCTTTCTATATAACCTTCTTGGTATAAAAGTTTGATTTTCTAATTGTTCATTTAGTAAGAACTTTTTCTTTCCCAAGTCTTTCATCTCGAATAATTTCCTTAAACAATTTATAGCTTTTGGAATCTCTTCAGAAGTTCCAATAATATTTATGTCATCAACATAGATAACTATTATTGGAAATTCTTTTCCTGGTCTATTTATAAAATATAAGGACAAATGAAGTTAATTGTATATCACTCTCTAAGCAAATATTTATTAAGACGGTTATACCACATGCGTCCAAATTGCTTCAACCCATAGAGAGATTTATTCATTTATGGAGTAGTTTCTCGAGATTCGAAATTATGTGTCTCTGATATATGAAACCCTTTAGGGAGTTTTATGTAAATGTCACTATCAAGTGAGCTTCATAAATAAGATGTTACAACATCCATCGTGTTTATATTAAGTCCTTCATGTACTACAAGACTAATAAAATATCAAAAAAAAAATTAATTGAATCCACTACAGGTGGATATGTTTCATCAAAATCAATCTTAGGTCTTTTTGAAAATCACTAAGCCACAAATCAAAATTTATACCATTACAAAATCTCATTTATGTCCCATTGGTTTCACACCTGGAGGTTTTTGGACTACATGTCCATAATCAAGTCACTTGTAAAGTGAGTTTAAATCTTATTCCATTGAATATATTCATTATGGCCAATTCTCACTTTGTCTATAATATTTAATAGACTTTGATTCAAGATTTGTTCATTTTACCAATTCTCACTTTGTCTATAATCTTTGATAGACTTTCTTTCATGATCCTTGTTATCATTTATCATATTTAGCGCTATATTGATACAAATACATTGTCAATGTCGACTTTATTTGGTTATCTTAATTTTGGTTCCATTTCATTTCATCCATGACATGATTTATCGAGATCTCTTTATTGCATATTTCAAGTACTTGACTAGTTCTTCTGGAACTACAAATAAGTTATGTCAAAGTGTTTTTAAAATTTTCATATCCTCACTTGGGTCATCTTTAACTTTAGTTTCTTTTCTCGGTAGAGGACTTTTAACATTGAAACCTATTTTCATACCACGCTTCAGGCGCAGTTACAACTCATTTGCAATATTAGATTATTCAATAGAAGAATCCATTATGAGTGGAATATTGACAACTGATAATTTATTTCATAAACTTTGCAAAAGAATAATATTTTGAACTTTTTGCTCATATTGGTTTGTAAGATGATCAAGACAACAATTTATTTTAAATTGTTCATTTGTACTTCTGGTTCACTCTTCAGATGCACAATCTCTCCCCATAATATTGGAAAATTTAATTTCTCAATAAATAATCATCCTACTGGGCTGCAATCAAATATCCATTTGTTTGCTCAAATTATATTTCAAAATTGGGATTTATCTGAAATATATTTTTCCGATTTTCTTTCAAGACTTGTCTTAGTGTATTATATTGGAGCAATTGAAAACTATACAACACATCCAAAAGTGCACTTAGACGATAAGTATAAGGTTATTAACCTAAAATACATTATACATCTAGGAAGGAGAAATGTATCACAATGTGTTGGCATGATGCGGATAAATATCTTAATAGTCATGTTTTGCGTGTTTCAAATATCTAATTTAGAATTTATAATTCACAAGTATCAACCATATAAATTAACTTTAGACGTCTAAAGAATGGATCTTCAAGTCCATTTTTTCATGAACATATGCTACAAGATATTCAATATTAATTTTAATAATACATGTGATACTTAACAAAAAAGTTTTGAAAAATTCAGATATTGAAATCTTAGTCTGAGAAAACAATTTCATAAACGGCTGGTTGTGAGTAGACAATAAACATTTGCATCATATTTTAATCGATGCAATAATTAATGTCATCAATAACTCAATTTATCATATTTTTTATTTTCTTTTAGCAACCCGCAAAATTTATTGGATTGAAGAAACTTCTGGTTCTTCAATACTAGTTTTTCAGTTCATAAACATATTCATGATCTTTTAGTTGAGAAAACAATTTCACAAACTTCTGGTTGTGAGTAGACAACAAACATATGCATGATTTTTTAGTCGATGCAATAGTTAATATCATAAAATATTTATATCGTCTACATGATTGGTGTATTGATTCACAAATACCACCTTACATATGTTATATAAAAACTCAACATATAAAATTTTAATTTTTTTTAGGAACATACAAAACTTATTTGATTGAAGAACTTATTTGATTGGTGTATTGATTCAAAAATACCACCTTACATATGTTATATAAAAACTCAACATACAAAACTTATTTAATTTTCTTTAAGTTCTTCAATGCTAATTTTCGCATCATAATACATTTGAGATGACCCAATCGATTTTGTCAACAAAACACTTAAGTGTGATTTATAAACTTCTGGTTTACAATAATACATATATGTATTTTAATTATTCTAAATTGTTTGAATCAACCATATTATTATCTAATAAATAAATCTTCATAAACCATATATATTTTTATTTGACTTAATTGCTATAAATTAAATCTAAATTTATTTCTTAATAATATTACTCAGATCACACACACTTATTCAAAATAAATCTATGCAATTCAATTTTATTTTATCATAAAAAGTAAATAAATTTCATACAAATATAGAAATCACATTATTACTAATTAAGCGTGATAGTCAATAAGGAATGAGTCAAAGTAATAAGATTGTATTCTTTAATTACTATAAGCTATAATTATATAATATAAATTAAAAATATATATCATTAAAATTGTTGCACCAAATGACATTCATTAACCAATATAAAAATTATCTTAAAATATCAAACACATCTTAATATTTTACAAAAGTTTCTTAATTTAGAAATCTAATAGCAACAATAAAATATATATAACATTGACTAATTGATACATAAATATATTAAGTGATATATTATACATAACAAAGTTTATTCTAGTAAAATATTTTAACACCAAACACATAGACAATGCCTCAATCATCAAAGACAATAAAAATTATATAGCCAATCATTTAGTGAAATATATAGATTTATGATCTCAAACAAATAACAAATTATATTCTAACAATTTTAAGAAGTTTCTAACACAGTAAATGTTAGAGAGAAAACAATTAGAATAATATACATATTTATAAATAATAATTTAAAATAAATATAATCATCTTTCTGAAATGCGTTAAAATTATTAGTTTATAAATGATGATCTAAGAAAAATATAAGCATCCTTTTGAGATGAGTTAAAATTATTTGTTATAAACAATGATTTAAAAAATATAACCATCCTTTTGGTTGTGTCATTATTTTGGAATAACAATTATTTTATGAGCATATTATAAATTTTTAGATCAATGTAACAAAATATTTATGAAATCCTTCTAGGGTATTCAATATTATTTTTTCAATCTTTCTCGAATTGAATAATATTATTGATACAATCATTTTTCAATATTATAGATGCAATCCTTTTGGGATTCGTTAATATTACAGATGCAATCCTTTTGGGATTGTTAATATTATCCTTCAGAGATGCTTTATATAATAAACTCAGTATTATCTTTCAGAGATATTTGATAAGTTCTTTAGGAACTATATATAAACTCATTACTATCCTTCAAGAATATTTGTTAAGTTCTCCAAAAACTATATATAAACTCATTACTATGCTTCAGGGAAATTTGTTAAGTTATTCAGGAACTATATAACAAACTTTTTGTTTTGTAATCCTTTAGGGATTGTTTGATAATTTAATAGATATAATATTAAAACCCAATCAAAATATTTTTTTCCGAAGTTCTTCAGAAACTATATCACAAATCTTTTTATTCAATTCTTCATGAACTCGTTTTGTAGTTCTTCAGGAACTCGGTCACAAATCTTTTATTAATAATAATATTTGCATTTTTTTTAGGAATGCTTGATATGTTTTCAGGAACTATATAAAACCTCAATATGACCCTTCAGGGATATTTGTTAAGTTCTTCAGAAACTATATAAAACCTTATTACTATCCTTGGATATTTGTTAAGTTCTTCAGAAACTATATAAAACCTTATAACTATTCTTCATGGATATTTGATAAGTTCTTCAGGAACTATATAAATAATTTATTTTTCTATCCTTTAGGGATGCTTAATAAATTCTTCAGGAACTATATTAATAATTTGTTTTGCAATTCTTCAGGGATGCTTTAACAAATTCTCAGGAACTATATTAATAATTTGTTTTGCAATCCTTCAGGGATGCTTTAACATTATTCATGCAAACTATCATAGATGCATGAAAATCGTGACTGATTTTCTTTTTAATTTTTTAATCAATATATTTATAAATAGCACATAGATATATATATAAAATATGAAAGAAAAATAAACACTACTAGAAATACACATATTACCTGCGGAATTTCCTGCGGAAAATATTCCGCAGGTATACCTGCGGATTTTCCTGGGACTTCCTTAAATAAAATAAACTTGCCTGCGGATTTACAATTGGTAGAAAATTCTGCAGGAATACCTGCGGATTTTGCTGTGACTTATATATTTCAAACATAAAACAAAACTATAATGGAAAATCCGCAGGTAAATCCGCAGGAAAGTTTCCTGCGAATTTTGCTGCGATTATCTGTTTTTACTAAAACCAAACTATTATACAAAATTCGCAGGTAATTCCACAGGAAATTTTCCTGCGGATTTTGCTGCAAATTTAACTATTTCTTGAAATTATAGTAATTTTTGTCTAAATTTTTTTAAAAAATTAATCATTATATTTAATGGTTAGTTATTTAATATTATTATATTAATTAATGTTTTAATGTGTATGGTGTTATTTTTAAATTTTCATCTTAATTTTTTGAAAAATAAAATTAATAAAAGATATTAAAATATTTGAGAATGGGTATCAAAGATTTTTTCAAAATAATCAATTTTTAAAAAAAATACATAACTCATATTTAAAAATATTACCTCAATAATCATTTTTGGCCATTCTATATTGCGCCTCTTTTTTTTTTAAATTTCATTAATTGTTACTTATGGATTTACCTACGAATTTACCTGCAGATCCGACATTAAAATATTGTATCACAGATAACTGATTTTTTTTAAGTTGTGGCATATGGAATGGCGACTACGTGAAAAATAGCCACAAACATGGTTGACGATTTCTCAATGCATCCCATAAATCTTTTATACACCATGCAAAATTTCATTTATGCCCCCCAACTTTCGTAGATGAATCTCTGGAAGCACCCTTTTTAAAAAAAATCTTCGTGGGTATCAGTTTAAAAATTCTAATATATATATATATATATATATATATATATATATATATATATATATATATATATATATATATATATATATATATATATATGGGTTAAATAATTTTCGGTCCCTATAACTACTGTAGTTTCATTTTTAGTCCCTCATGGATTTTGGCAACGGTTTTAGCTGGTTTTGGCAACGAGTTTTTTTTTTTTTTTTTTTGTAAAAACCGTTGCTTAAAGACTGAGAGGGACTAAAAATGAAAAATGCAATATTTATAGGGACAAAAACTTATTTAATTATATATATATATGGAGAAAATAGATGCTGCTGTCAATTATTTTTACATTGTCAACTAATGACAACTATATATAACTTTGATTAATTTAAAATTGAAAGAGTAATTGTTGAATAATGTTTAAACTCAAATTTAGAGTTATAATTATAATTGAATGAATGATTATCGAATAATGTTTATAAAAATAATTATAAAACATGATTTTATTTTGTTTTCTGATTTTATGAATTAACTAAAATCTTTTTAAAATAAATGATAATTTTTTACTTAAACCGTGAAACTAAAATAACTCCCTACATTAGTAAAAATAAAATAAAAGGTAAATTAGTAAAAATAAATTAAAAGTAAAATCTAGTAAAGGGGAAAAAGGGTTTTCGTTCTCAATTTCTCACGATCGTTCCAGTTCCACGACCATGGTTCCCATTAGCGCTTCAATCCAATCTCCTTCTACGCCATCATTTCGCGTTCAATCCATGCATCAATGCAGATTTTAGATCACATTCCACTCTTCAAGTATCTCTTGGCTTCAGTATCTCCACCCAGATTTCAACGATGTTCAAATCAAATCTAACACAACTTGTCCTCGCAAACATCTTACTAGTTGAGCTTCATTTTTCGGTGCTAAATCGATAAATTTTTTGTTGATTTTGTTTATTTTCTCAACTCGCTGAATCTGTAATGTGTTTGTTGTTTTTCCAATTCTAGGTTTTTTTTTGTGATTTGTGTTGCTGTTGTGGTGGTTGAAAAGCATGTGGAAATTGACAAGTTTTTTCAGTTCTAGGTAAGGCAAAATAATGTTGTTTTCAGCTGATTATCTTATGTATTGTTCAATGGTTTCATTCTCAATTTCAGCTTATGCTTTCCCGCTAAGTACAAATTCAGTTTTCCGAAGCACTAACTTCAAATGACAGTGTATTCATGCTTCGGTTTCAACTGCGATTGGGGATGCATTTTTCTGTATCTTACAACAATATAAGGGTTTATAGGCTGCAGTCGTGAGAATTGGTCTAATAGAGATGTTAGTGTTTTCAAAGTTGTTTCAATTTGTTAAAGAAAGTACCTTATTTGAGAGTTGTGGTGTAGCTGACCTTATCACAACATGCAGTAAGAAAAATGAATTATACAATCCTATTTTTTAGTTTGCTTGATTCTGGTTGTACCACAGTTTGTGGAAGAAAAAGAGGCCTTCAACCCGTCGGTAGCTGCAAGTATATAATCACAAGGCTAACACCGGTGACAAATCATTTGATTTAACAGCTTCAGGTTATTGATGAATGTATTACGGTTCAATGATATGAAACTATTATGTTTGTTTGATATGAAATCATAATTGTTGTTTGATTATTAATTTTATGAAATTAGTATGGTTTATAAATTCTGAATATTGTCATTGCTAAGCATACAGAAGGACACATGATTTAGTTTTAATGGTTGGAATGTTATACCAGCATGTTTGGATATGTGGTTTGAAAGATCTTGGTTATTGAACTTTTCATACGGAGATTTTTGAAAATTTTTAAAATATGCACTTGGTTAAAATGTGTTTATACTAGCCATTGAAAAATGAATAAACAAGCTTCAACTTCGTCGGAATAGCATTGCATTTATTCTGATAGAAAAATTAAGAGTTCTATTATGATACCGATTTTCTAGTTGAATAGTCTATCCTTAATCTTTTGTGCTCCAAGCAGTAGATGATGTTGGTGAAGATGTGAAAGCGACTAAAGCGTGAGTAGCATCAACTTTTCTACTATTTCTTTTTCCGTTTCTCTATTTTGTTTGTTTATCGTTTGGCTTTTTGGTATGTTTTTTCTCTAATTAATTAAATCTGAATCTTGATCTAACTTTATTGATTTTTTTGTTGGTGATTTTTTTTCTTCAGGAATCCAACAATATCTGAGAGTGAAAACCAGTTGAAAGAGAAGTTTCAAATAGATCTGATGGTGCTTATTCTTTTCTTCATCCACTTCTTTTTTAATTTGAGGGAAGTTATCTAGCTCTCTTATGAAAGTCATTAAATATTTGGTATATGCTGACAAATGTCTGCTGTCTAATGAAGATTCTAGTATTTAACTTCATTTTAGGTTCATCTAGTCTTGCTACAGTAAGAAAAGTGTTCTGAAATCTAACTTGTGCCACTATCTAACTTGTGCCCCTCCAAGCTGTAAACCTGGCTACATTTCTTGTGAGGTGAGTGTGCTGCTACTTTCTTATGTATTCGTTTGATCTATGCCACCTTCTATGAAACACCGACACAGAAGTGATTACAACTCACATAACTAATCTTTAGTTATGTTAACACATATTAAAAGAACCAGTCTCGATTCTGCATATATGGCTAATTTATTTGCCAAAAAAATTTTCTTATGCATATATGATGATATCCCTTACGAGCAGGCTGAAGAGCTATGTTATCGCCTTTGACATTGAAAATTGTTCTTTTGTCACTTTATGTATTCTAAATACCTGCATCATTTTGTCATGTAAAAATGATTTATTTCCTTAGTAAAAGTCCCAGGAACTAAAATCCTTTACTGTGCAGAAGATATTTATAAGAAAAGGTGAGTTTGAGCAAGATATATTCATATGACAATGAATGATGATACTCCTACCACACATACATACACCTTCAACTATAGTTTATGAACTAAAAATATAAATTTATCGTTATCTACTAATTTCTAAATGCCAGTGTATTAGTCTTATGTTTCAATTATAGAAGTGAGTGCAGTTAATATTAAGTTATTTTCTCTTATCAATTTGAAAAACAAAAAGAAGTGTTGAATTACTGAACAGATTTTGTGCAGCTATTTTCATATTTTTTGTTATGCTACCACTTTTGTGCTTGAATATTTAGTATTTTAACGAAGGGTTGAATTTTATTAGAGGTGTCTTACATTCTATTTTAATTTTTGTCCAATGCCTTAAACTTTGAAACGTGATGACTCTTGCCTTTCGCTATTTTCTCGTCATATTTTGTATTTGACTTGTTTTTTGATATGCATGATAAACATTAAGTATATAATATCATATGATTGTATCATTTTGTCATAGTGCTTAGTGCTTACTCATGGTTGAAACAAGACATTGAGAATGTGGTGGTTGTCCACTATGAGGCTGGAATGGCTAGGACATGGTAGAGTATTTCAAGTTTTCTACAATTGTTAAGGGTTAATAGTTGCTAAGCATTTTCTTGAAGATATGTTGAATGAGCTTGATAATTTCCATCTATGTCTTGTTGCACTATTTAGTTGTATTTAGATTTTGATTAAATATATTGCAGCTATTCCCAACTATTGAGGAGTAAATGGATTATCATCATCACAAAATATATATTGATGGAAAAGGACTTGTTCTACCTACTCAGAGTGTAAGTTCAACTTTGTAGTGTCATATTAGTGTAAAATAGAAATATGGAGTTACTCCTTACTTACCCTCTTATTCTCATATTTTCTTTCAATAGAGGCATGTCAAGTATTTCAAACGGATCATGTTAACAACAACAAAATCGAATTTGGAAATGATGCCAAGAAGACTAATTTCGAAGATAAAATGAGAACAAGATTCAAATTTACGGAAAGGTTAGTCATTTAATAAGCATATTCATTATGGTTGTCTATTCTTTGTCCGTAGAAGATGATTCAGAAACTGCCTTCCTCATACAGCTCCACTACCACATATGGCTCCATCTATTCTTTGTTCGTAGAAGATGATTCAGAAGACTTTTCACGAAACATGGCCTTGAGCATTCCTTTTACTGGCTTCTTTTGTTGTGCCGCGAAAGCAGGTGGCTTCTCCTGAGGTAATATATCAACAACTATGCAGGTTGTATCGTCTCTATGTCCCTTGGCTGGTAAAGCTTCCTGAAGATAGAAAGAGAAGTGAGAATACAGGAAAAAAATGTGCAACTAATAGTTGCTTGGAGTACCATTATTATAGTTTTCAGGAGAAATTAATGCAAACAAGGTGTCTTATGATGTTGAAGTCGGAGATTACTATTACACCCAATATTGCAACAGTCCCACAAAAAAATATCATAAAATGTTCCTAAAGTAGTATATTTATCTCACTTTTACAATCTGTGGTGCAGCAGCCTCTGCTGACATGCCACGACAACAATCAAGAGCCACTTCTGCAGGTAAAGAATCCCAAACACCGCCACTGCAGATAACAAGCCGGCCTCCAGCAGTGGACAGCTGAATAAACAGAAACAAATTAAACTCTCCATAAGGGCTGATGTGGATGATGATGATTATTATGCCACCACTGCTCCGCCTCAATCTGTTTGGTGTGTTTCCAACCCACAACATAGTGAGGACAAAGTAGAGAATTTTGAGGTTTTTTTCTTAATGTCTTGTTACTCATTTTATATCCTTTATCTGTTTGGATTTGGCATATTGGTTTTCTTGAATGAAATGAAATATTTTCTGTATATATGCAAATTTACTTTAGGTGGTATGTTGACAACCAGCCCTTACGAATGAGTTAAATTGATTTTTCATGTGTTTAAGGTGATGCCTGTATAAGGACTTAATTATTGCTAGGAAAGCATATAAAAATTAGATATATTTTTTTTTATTTTAAAAATAAATTACCTGCGGATTTTTCTGCGGATTCAAATTTTGCTGCTGATTTACCTGCGGATATTTCCTGCGGATTTAGCTGTGGATTGTGTTCCTGCGGATTTAGCTGCGGATTTACCTGCGGAATTTCCTGCCGAAAATATTACCCACGGAGGTTTTAGCTGGGGACAAAAAACCGCAGGAAAATCCGCAGGTAACGTGTTTCCTGCGGAATTTTAGCTAAAATCCGCAGGTAAATCCGCAGGAAATTAGAGTATTTCTAGTAGTGAAACTAAATAATAGTACCTTCTAAGTCTCAGAGCTTCGTGCCGATAACGTGTTATAAGTAAGGAGAAATAAGATAAAAGAGAAGAGAGAAAGATAGAATAATTTTGTATTATTTCATCGGTGTAATCGTATACAATAATATTAGTCGTATTTATAAGACATCATCTAGACAATATAATAAATACAAATAGATTAAATAAGGAATGAAGTGATTGAGAGACAAATCCTCCAATTATTCATAACAGTGGAAGATTAATAGTGTCTCAACTTTTTAATTGCATGAAATTTCCATGTAATTTCTAGATACAAAAGAAATGACACTTGTAAAATAAAGTCAAGAGAATGTGATTGCATTGTCTCAAACATGTAATCAATTTTAAGGCGTTAAAGTGGATTGTAATCAATTTTATTTATTTATTTTTTAAATCATTTTAGGGATGTTCTAGTGGTGGAAGTTTGAGTTTTGAAAATATATTTTGTTTATGATCTTAATTTTGAATTTGATTAGGTGCTCTCGTATTGGATCAAATATCTATGAAATTTTTATTTGGCTTTAAATGAAATTCCAATAAATAAACCGCGAGATTGATCCATTTGAATTTTTCAATCGCAAATCCGAAATTAAGATTTAAAAAATATTTTTTTCAAATAATAAAAAGTCTTACAATTTTACTTTTGTCGAGACAAAAAAAAATTGGTCAAAATTTGTTATCACATTATGTTAACAATATCATATCTCATGTGTGATTCACATGTTATGTTGTGAATATATTATCACATTAGGTGTAACAAAATTTATTTTTTTCATGTATGATTAACTGTTAGTAATTAGGTGTATGGCAAGATAACAAAATCAAACGCTAGCTAACCTAAATACAAGATTAAATACTCGAATCTAATACACGTGATTGCTGCACACACTCACCTCTAGGGTACGCCCCTCTTGGTTGCCTTACAAATAATTAAATGATCATGTCCCTCAAATATAGGGATACCATTAGCAAAGACCCTCAATTCTAAATCATCATAAAGATCTTGTCCTTCGATGTTGCCTTCGGTTAAAATGATGATTGTCCCTAAGAATTGCTAACGATATTCCTATAAGTTGCCTTCGATGACCTTACAAACGACCCTTCGATGTCCCGCACATCCAATCAATGGGATTACTTACCCTGAATGGTAAAGATAGTCCTATCTCTCTTAGGAGAGTAAAAATCATTGAAAAAGATCAAACTTAGAGTAGATTACTGTTAATTTTCTTGCACAAAAATAAAAGTTTTCCACATCTCTCTTTCAAAACAAAGGCCACGCTTTCAAGGTAAAGTCCTTTCTCTTTTTTCAAACAAACAACAAAAAAACATGAGCTAAGCAAATTAAGAGCCCATGGATAACCATGGATAAAAAGGGTGCTTACACATTACCTTTTCATAATCTACCCCCGAGCCCGTTTTTCTTAAAAGGTTTTTTTATGTTCTTTTTGCCCTTCCAATATATTGGATAAAATAAAAGTCGGTGGCGACTCATGCTTACCGCGACATTTTAAAAGTCAGTTCAAACCACCGAGTTACAATAACTAAAACAAAATATTATACAACTTGATCGTTAAAACTCTATTGAATTATATTTCACTAACCTTTTCTATCAGGAGCTCAATTTTTATGAAAGCTTTTTAACTTTATCATCAAAGTTACATAGAGCTTGTCACCCACTCCATCAACAAATTGAAAACATGTGTGCCTCCATTTTCTAGAGTTGTCATCCTCGTTTTCTCTAGATGGTGCTGCACTTTTAGGACTTTCTTCTTCAGTGGTACAATTGTTTAGAGGAGCTCTGCACAGGTTTTGGTTTCCAATGTAGCTTGAGGAATTAAAAGTTTGAAGTTGGGTTCCTAATGGAATTTTTCCTTTTAAATTGTTGTTGGATAGATTCAAATAGTCTAAAAAGATTTGATATTCCTTGTATAAAGCTAAAAAACTTATTTTTATCTACTATAGCAATTCCTGAGCTGGATAAGTCAAGAATTTCAAGTGACTTTTGTGTATATATCCAAGACGGAAAGTTTGGGCCCTGATTTGTATGTAACAAAACTAGACTAGAAAATTGAAAAGGAGGAACCCAATCTAAATCAAATTGAAATACAACATTTAAACTACTCAAGCGTAGTGAATCTAAACTATTGACTTTGGAAAAAGTTGTTTTTGATATTTCACTTGAGAAATTATTCGAGGAAAGATCTAAGTAACACAAGAATGAGAGATTTCCTAGAGTTGAAGGAATGAAACCACTTAACATGTTTGTGGAAAGATCAAGTGTTTGAATATGTGGTAATTGGCCTATTTCATCTGGAATTGATCCTCTGAGTTGGTTATAAGAGAGATAAAGGTGTCTTAAATTTCGAAGGTTAAGCAAGCTTGAAGGTATCTCACCTTGTATGTTGTTGCCACTAAGAGCAAGATAGGTGATATCTTTGGTGAGATTAAAAAATGCATTAGGTAAATGAGAGCTGAAGTTGTTGAAAGAAAGATCAAGAGTGATAAGTGGAGAAAAATTCAAATATTCAACAGATGGGTTGAGCATGAGGTTATTTAGGTTACACTGTTGTAACTGTAACTCTAATAGTGAAGGAATTTTTTCCACAGCTTGAAGCCAATTGGTTTCCTTATGAAGATCAATTTTGCGAAGGTTGAGATATTTCAAAGAAGAAAATGGAGAAAGCCATTCAAGATTATCCATGACAATGTTACCGCTCATAGATAAGTCAAGGTAGAGAAGTTTAGATCTATGAAACACGGACACCTCTAGGAGTAGCCGTGTCGCGGTGTCCGACACGCGTCGGTGTCCGACACTTGTATGACACCCGTACGACACGTGTCGGAAAAGTCAAACAAGTGTCGGAAAATTCAGACAAGTGTCCCCTAAAAAATGGTTTTTTTCTTTGTTTCGACACTCTTTTAATCAGTGTCCGACAGTCGTATGACACTCATACCACATATTTCCGACAACTCAGACAAATATTTCAAAAAAAAATTTGTTTTATTTCTTTGCTTCAACACACATTTATATATTTTTTGAACAAATCTCACACACATCTAAAAGAGTTAAACATGTATTGAAACAATGTTATCAATAAAGAATTTTAGACATTAATTTTGATCAATATATGGATAAATGAAACTCAAATATCAGCTTATATGTAGCGGTGTCGGTGTCCTATGTTTTCAACATTATCGGTGTCGGAGTGTTCGTGTCGTGTCGTGTCCCGATGTCCGTGTCGGAGTCTGTGCTTCATAGGTTTAGATACATGAGTGATGTTTTGGTAATTGGATGGAATACTTATCTTATTAAAGTCATTGTGGCTCAAACCCAAGTGACTGAGAAACTCAAGTTTTAAAATAGAAAGATTCATCTCACCTTTCAAATATTTGGATTGTTCTTCTTCAACATAAGATGGTGATAGTTGAACTCGTGTAACTCTTCCAGTAATGTTGTCACAATGGATTCCTTCCCAGGAAACAACAATCATTTTCGTTTGTCCATGTTGAAATTCGACCATAACGATCAATGATTCCCTTTTTGAAAGTTAAAAGTACCTCCCGGTCGTTCTCATGGCATGAAACCATCATGTGATCATTTATAGATAAGCTTTTGTGGAATGTGAAGATAGATAAAAGAAGCAGCAAAAGAAATGACATTTGTGTAGTAAGAGTGGTCATGAATGATTGTTTGGATGAGAGAACAAGATTTAATTGAAATGGGATGAGTATGATTTTGTTGAAAGATGCAAGTGTGATTATATAAGATGATGACATATGGGAAAACTTGAAAAAACAAATAGCATTGATGGATTAAAGAAGCTAAGAATGAATAAATGCAGAGAGTAAAATGTGAATCTGTAATTGTATTGATGAATAAGACAAATTACAGAGTTAAGATAGAAGAATGTATTGATAGTGACGACTATCAATCCCAAAAGCACTAACGGCTTCCCTCACAAAAAGGTGATTTCCTTTCTCTTTCCAAAACCGAAAATCCTGGGGTGTCCTTCTCTTCTCCCCCCACACCTCCACTATATACTAACTAACTTATTCTTTTTTTCCTCAAGCCCCTGCCAGCTCAGCATCCTTCAATGCCTTTCCACATTTCCTCTTGTAAACTCTCCAAATCTTGGGCCTATTATTATTCATCTCAAGGTCCACTTCTTTACTAAGGTTTCTATCAATTCCACCCTCCTTAGCAACAGCCTTGTCCTCAAGGCTAAAATCAGGAAACTGTCCCTTAATGAATGCATCATCTTCCCACGTAACATCATCACTGGACTTGTTCTTCCATTGAATAAGACTTTGAGGCACGGAGACTCCTCCCTGAGTGATAATTCTGGAATCGATAATCTTCTCAGGATATATTTCTTCAACAGGATTGATTTCTAGCTCCTTAGGAAGTTCTCCTTGCACAGAGTAATCGCCAATAGCTTTTTTCAACAAAGAGACATGAAAGACAGGATGTATCCTTGACTGTGCTGGTAACTGAAGCTTGTAGGCAACCTCCCCAAGTTTCTCTATGATCTTGAAAGGTCCATAAAACCTTGCTGCTAGTTTCGGATTAATTCTCTTTGCCACTGATTGCTGCTTGTGAGGTCGTAGTTTGAGAAAAACCCATTCACCAACCTGAAACTGTACCTCTCTTCTTCTTTTGTCTGCATATTTCTTCATTTGCTGTTGTGCCCTCAACAAATGAGATTTCAATTGATTCAAGGCCTCGTCTCTTTCACTCAGCTCCATAGCCACTGCAGCAACTTTAGTCTCGTTGCTCAAGAAGCGAATGATATTTGGTGGTTGCCGACCATATACCACCTCAAAAGGTGTCTTACAAATAGATACATGAAAAGTGGTGTTGAACCAGAATTCTGCCCATGGTATCCAATACGACCATGTCTTGGGTTGCTCAGAAGCAAAAAAACGCAAATAACTCTCTAAACATCTATTAGTGATGTCATACCCCAAAATTTGCCCATACTATTTCTCCTATTCAAACTCAAATCAAGGTACAAAGCTCAAAGACACCCTCTCCTAAACAAGGCTCAAAGAATTAGGGTTTTGTTGTTCTGAGGGAAAATCAATGAACCAAAGGCTCCAAGGCATCCCAAATGGTCTATGATACCCCACACTACCTCCATGACAAATTTCAGGTCTCAATTCAAAAGATTGATCACTCAATTGCTTAGAAAGTCAACAATCGTCTGGGTTGACCTAAAAGTCAACTGTGGTCAAAGTACAGTCAAAACTCCTGATTTTTTGTCAAAATCCTCATATTGAAGTATCATTCACTATTGGATCAAAAATTGATCATGGTTCATCAAGGAAAGACCAGAAATCAACAATTCCAAAAGTTTCTAAATTAGGGTTTTCATGGGAGAAAGTCAACTGAACTTTGACCAGTCATAACTTCCACATGGAACATCAGAAATTTCCCATCCAAAGCTCATTTTGAAGGAAATTTAATTCTATACAACTTTGTATCTCACAAGCCAATGCCAGAAATGCGCCATTTGGGAGATATAAGCCAAAACATTACAGGTCCTCCAAAAGGTTGACAAAAAAGTCATCTTTTTCAAAAGCTCATAACTTGAACATGGTAAAATCAATTGACATGAAATCAAATGTATGCTTTAGAGGACTCTTTAAGCTTTCCAAAAAGTCCTAGAACTCCTCCATAGCTTAAAAATTTAGGGAGATATGCCTTGTCAAAGTTGGACGATTTTGAGAGAAAAAATGTGAAACAAAAAGGGTTCAAAATGGATCTCTTTACAAATGAGCCCAAATATTTGACTCCAAACTTGTCCATGGGCCTCAAAATGATCTTTTAAAATAATTATTTTATATTTATAATATTTATCTTATTTAATTGAATTTTAATTCATTGAAATATTGAATAAATCATTGTAAAATATGAAAAATTATTTTTAATCAAAGATTTGATTTCCAATCAATTTAAACCAATCCAAATGCCAAAAATATGAGTCAAAATTCGTGCATAGAATATTTGGAGCAAAAAGATTGAAATTGACCAATTTTAGGAAAGATTTCATAACCAATTTCAATCAGGTTTCTATCAAATTTTTCACCATCAAGGAGCAAGATTTAATGAGATTCTTCCAAGTTTAATTAACCTAATATTTTGTACTATAAGTACTGAAAACATTCACAAGGATTGGGAGGTTTTTTTGTTGGAAACCAGTATGGCTTAACTTGAGTGCAAAAAAGTGAAAAAAAATTGAGTTTGTTCTTGGCAATTGAGATTGATTCAATGCGTCTGGAGGCTTCAAACACTCGCCTGGAGCATCAGTGATCGTTTCCACTCCTAACCAAAGCCTGAAACGTGAGAAAACGCAATCTCTGAGTCACGACTTGTTCTACGTTTTTGTCTAATTCGATTCCAATTGCACACGCATATTTAACATGTTTCAAGTACATATTTGCATTCACAATGATGCTTGGATACTTTCTGCATAGTTTGATTTTGTTTTTGACACGGATTAGGGGAACCACCATTGTTAGGGTTCATAACCTGTAAAAAAGGGGCTTTCTTGTTATAAACGATTTCAGGTCAAATTTCCAGGTCCAATGAGTTCGTAAGATGGTTAGTGATTGGTTTGGACAATCGTCTTGCGTTTATTACTACTAATTTGCAGGTTCCGAGGGCCAAAATATATGGCTATGCTCAGAAAACCGTGGGTATAACCTATTGCCACGCACAAAAACCGTGGCTATAGGTCTGTGTGTGTGTTCGTGAAAACGAATAAGGAGATGGCGAGGCGCGCAAAGTTTTTTTGTTTAAATTCTGAGATTACGTTTTTTTTCATATATTATGCTATGCGTTCATATTGCTAACAGCATACACACCTAGCCCAGTTGGTTAAAGAGTGCGCTATGTACTGGAGCGCAAGGGCAGGGGTTCGATCCCTGCCTCTTACATTGGATTCCAGCTAAGTATCTTCTCTATTTTATTTATTTATTATTATTTTTTTTATCTTTTTTTATTTTTATTATTTATTTATCACATAAAAATTGTTTTTTTAATTTCTTTTTTTTTCTATTAATTATTATTTCTTTCATATTTATTTTTTGCATTCCAATAAATTAGTTATAATAGTATTTACGATTATTTTATCAAAATTCCGAGTTTTTCACAATTTTATTCATATTTGTTTCATTAATTTATTTAAAATTCAATATATTTTCAAATCTTCTTTTTGATTTTTTTTATTAATTAAATAATTAGGATTACATCCAATAATTATTTAATTGATATATTGATTCGAACTCTCAATTTTTCTCCGTTAACTTTGGTTTTATTTCAAATTGGTTTAGTTTATTAATCATGGTTAACTTGTGCCCTAATCAGGTTTTACGAAGATCACACCTGCACTAAAATATTTCTCTGTGCATTTTTTCAGGGTTAGCAACAGGGTTTACTCCGACTACGCGCCACGCCTCTTACGAAGCTAAGTCCCGATTTTATCCCTTTCTATTTTATCATTTAAATATTTATTTGCATTATAAAATTGTTATTCGGGTTAAAATCTCGAAAGTCAATGGACTCTTTTGCACTCACGTATCTTGCCTATTTTTGCCTTTTTTTTCAGGTTTAACCTCGAGGTTTCCTCCGACTACAAACCATATCAGATCAAATCAAAAGATAAGTCCTATTTCATACTATTTTTTTTAATAATATTCATTCTATTTTATTTTGTTTCTTTCATCAAATTAGGGTTAGCCTTAATTGTCATTGAATTAGCCATACACTCACTGCTTTCTGTTTATTTCTCTTTTCCCAATTTTTTAGGGTTAGCCAACCGCCAAAGCTCAATCCTCTGGTTGCCTAACGAAGAAAGCTATTTTGATCCTTCCCTTAGACTACCTGCCCCTCTATGGCATGGGACAGTCTTATGGCGAACGATAACTCGATGACCCGTTAACATCCGAACGAAAGACTTCCTGCCCCCTTTATGGTATGGATAGAACCTTTCACCCTGAAAGGCTAAAGAACATTTTTCATCTAACCAGGTAATTGCCCCTAATTGCTTTGCTCTGGTTTAAAATTCTTTTTCTACACTTTTTTTCATAAACCTTCAATAAGGCTACGCTCATTTAGGAGCTAAAGTCCGTATTCTCTTCTTCTACATTTCTTTCAAAAGAGCAAAGCAATTAAGAGCCCATGGAAAACCATGATTGCAAAGGGTGCCTTACACCTTCCCTTTGCATAAATTACCCCCCGAACCCTGTTTTCTTTAAAAAGGTTTTTTTCCTGTTCTTTTAGCCTTTCTGATGTTTTGGATAAAATAAAAGTCGGCGGCGACTCTTGCTCACCGCAACATTTGCGAGATTCTGATAAAGTCAGTTCACCGTATTACAGAACTGGCGACTCTGCTGGGGATTTTTTGAATAAAAGAGGGGTTACCTTAAAAGTTTAGGAATCACTTAAATGTTTTCTATTCTTTGCTTTGCTTGTGTTATTTTTCAGGGCTGTTTTGGGAATTAATTGAAGGACGAATCCTACACCCGGATTCAAGTACATCTAAGATATGAAGTGGCATAGTCATGGCGACCTCCTTCATGTATGTGGAGGATTGGTCAATATGAGAGTTCACGCTTAAGTTAGGCCTCTATGGGTGTTTACATGCTTCTCTTGTATGAGGGAGGTTCGTGTGGATACCTGTGGGTGAGTCAGAGCTTAAGGACCTTTGGTAACCTTTAACCCATCCTGACTTCTAGGAACGTAGTGGGGGGACTACTCTTGATGTATGTTGAGAGCATAGTCGCTACCCGATACTACAACTCAGATAGGTCTTTTCTCAAAGTATCATTGCATGATATGTATGTATCATGTTCGAGGGTGCTTTAGAGGGGCTGACAATTCTGGGTAACTCGGTAGAACCCGTTGCTGATATCATCCTTATCCTTAGAAATACCTTTGGGGAAGGGTATCTCACATGATATAAACTCCATGCAAGCCGAGCCTAAGGAAATTGTGTGACTTGTGTGACTTGTTTGTGTTTGCTACTAACCTTCATTTCCTCGCAGGTTTTGTTAAAAAGACTTGCTTGCCCTTACTATCTCACGATATGCCTAATGAACTGCATTTGCAAAACATCATGACATCATGACATCATAAGCATAACATGATTTAACTATCCCTTTCAAGGATCCTAGGGATTTAGGGCACACAATTTTAGGG
Organism: Vicia villosa; assembly: GCF_029867415.1. Lineage (NCBI taxonomy): Eukaryota > Viridiplantae > Streptophyta > Magnoliopsida > Fabales > Fabaceae > Vicia > Vicia villosa. Next base: position 137,541,721 of record NC_081182.1, read on the forward strand.
ACTCCTATGAAGGACTGATTTTCTAATCAAGGGGCAAGAGGATTTATTTTCCTCTAGCCGCATACCTTCCAATTCAAAGGCTTAGCACCTACCAAGGGGCAAGAGGATTTATTTTCCTCTAGCCATGTATCCTCAAATTCAGAGGTATTCCGAGTCAGAGGCGACGACCAAATCATTTTCTAATGTTGCTAACTAAATTCCTAAAGATCCTTGAAAATATTGCATTTGCATTCATAACATCGCATAACAGGTTTCTTACAATAGATTTCTCATCCGACCTCGCTGTTTATTTCAGCAAGAAAATGGATCTCGGACAATCTGTCAAAAATCTGCAGGCTCAGAATAACCAGTTCCGAAAAATAATCTTTCACTTTTCCAAGGGGCAAGAAGAATTGAAGGCACTTCTGATCGAGAAGGAGAAGAATCAACATAAGCATCAAGGTGGTCAAGATAATCAGAGATCCAAACTTGAGTGGTCATTTACTCCATTACATATACCGCTGTCTCAAGTTCTCCAACAACTGCTCAATCAGAACTTGATAACGCTATTACCTCCATATTCATTCCCTACCAAACCCACTCCTGGGTATAAGTACCATGCGAGATGTGCTTATCATTTGAATAGTCCTGGTCATGATACAAAGGATTGTTGGAAATTAAAGCACAAGTTTCAAGACCTCATTGACGAAAAGATCATTGATTTCAACTCACCTGAGGAACCTCACCTGACTAATGTTGTGTACAATCGGAAAGGTGGTAATGAACACAACCGATCTGTGAGGACAATTCTGATCTCTACACCAGTTCCACAATAAAGACGCAAGTCAGATGCACCTAAGCGTCAGTTCACAAAGATCAACATGCCACTGACTCAAGCATTACAACACCTGTTGAAGTCAGAGTTGATCACTTTAAAGGATCCCCCTAAGAATCCTAGTACTTCTGTTTGTAGCTATAATCCTAATGTGAGGTGTGCATACCACTCTGATAGTCCTGGTCATGATACGAATAGCTGCTGGACATTAAAGAACAAGATCCAAGACATGATCGATGCTGGTGAAATTGAACTCCATCATCCCAAGACTCCTGTAGTGATCACTACTCCCAGGCCTAATCACGACAAGACTGATTAATGTCTAAGTGAAAGAATTTTTAAATCATTAGCTTTACTTTCATCTGCAACTTCTATTCTGTTTGTTTAAGCATTCGACTTATGATAGACATTATCCGTTTTAATAATCATCATCAGTGCATTGCATATGTTTGCCTTGAATAAATTATTTTGTTATCACTCATTTAAGTTATGTCTTTACTTTGCATATGTTTTTGTGATACTCAACTCCTGCTAAGCTGTAAGCCTTTTAAGGGAGGATGACGAAAACGATACCGCAACCTCATACAGTATGCTTTTTAGCGGACTATGCTGACGATGTACAGGCATTGTTTCAATTCCTAAACAGTGGAGATATAAGGATGTTAATCCCTCGTCAACCCCTTTGAGCCTAAGAAGTAGAAGTTTCTTTCTTGTACTAATTAAAACCCTTAATCATAACCTGGGGCAGGGTAGTTCTCAGTTAATTTGGCTGTGCATTCTATTTTAAGAGAATCATTCAGTACACCTTTCAACAAAGGTTTCAATCACAAGCGTTCATCCGCACACATCAAAGAAGTGTTGGAGATGTCAATCAAAAGCCAATAATGGTTCATCAATCATTAAACAAGGCAGTCAATATCTTTCAAAAAAAATGAAAAAACATATGTACAAAGAAAAGCCTGCTAAGTCAAAAATCAAAAAGAAGACTTAGGCAAAAATCAAGGCATCCCGCTGACTATAAGCTCAAAATAGACAGTTCAGGCAAAAGTTAGGGATATCAAAAAGATGAAAAAAGAGAAGTCAATAAATTCCTGAACAACACAATGTTGTGACTACCAAAAGGAAGAAGTGACTGCCATCTCAAAAGTTCTCTTTGCGTGTGAACCATCATCATTATCAAAGGTGCAAATCCAAAAGTCTCTTGGAACCTGAATGCATAAGTTGAATTAACTAAACTTAGGACTGAAGATCATCACGAAGAGGGGTGGGTACAATCAAATTTTGAGCCATTATCCTTTGTTTCTTAAACCATGAACCAAGCCACGTTACAACCCTTGAAAGTCCTAACTGAAGCATGGTTAGTTCGAAAGTATACTGTCACTAAAAAGGTATCCCGACTCCTTAAGGTTTACTAAAATGCTGAGTCGATATTTCGTTTCTACAAAAATAGCATGTTTTTACAAATATCACGCTTTTACATCTCTTGTTTTAATGTTTTTTCAAAAAAACTCAAGACAAACGTATGCATTGCATCTCATGAATTCATTATTAAACAAATTCTGCTACATAATTTCAAATGTTTGCAACATAAAGAATTTGCACAGGGTATAACTAATGACTCAAAGTTATCCCGACCAACAAAGATTACTCCAAAGAAGCAATGTCTCCTACGTATACAAGGGGCATGACACGTTTTGCCCAATCAATCTGGGGCAATCAAATCAAGATTTAAAGAATCTCTCAGGAGCGCCAAAACAATCGGGGGCATCCACCCAAGTGGATCAGAAGCCATCACTCGATCAGCTAGGGGCATCATCCTAAAGTTTATGATTACCAGGGGCATATCGCCCATAGTGCACATCTCATTAAGTCCTCGTGAGGCGAATCTTTCCAAAGCTCCTACTAGCAGGGGCAAATCTATGCAAGTCCAGTTTTGACATCTTGATCAATACTCAGTGGTGTGTCCTAATCAAATCCAAGAATGGTAGTTACTATAATACTGGGGGCAAAGTTCAAGGCATCCATGCCTTCCCACAACTCCGATTTCACAAGATCATATCCCCACAGAGCAATCCTCAAGAAAATATCTTCAAAAACATACTCGACCAACAAAGACATATCTCCCCAACAAAGTTTACATCTTCAACATTGTCGGTTCCCCGACACCCCGCTCTTCTCCAACATGGGTTACTAATACTTTTTATCCCCAATCAGGGTACATCAAGGTACTGATCATCCCCAAGCAAGAATCATAAATTCCCAGTTGAGCATCTTCAAGACGAGATCAAATATCAAAATCGTAACACTACAGATATTTATTTTCTCAGAATACTCCAAATAGCATCAGTCATACATCATATACATCACATACATATTCATAAACTGCATACGGTTATAATTCATACATAACATACGAAGTGCCCCATTTATTTTGAGGGTTCCATCCCATTCATTACATGCATCATAAATATTGCATAAAAACTGACAATATGTGACATGTACATTACAAAGATTCGAATCTTATTCAAAGCAAAGCCTAACGCACGGCCTTCCAAACATCTACGGATGCAAATTGGATTAGTCTAACGCACGACTTATCTTTCAGCCTAACGCACGGCCTTCTAGACATCTACGGATGCAAATTGGATTAGTCTAACGCACGACTTATCTTTCAACCTAACGCACGGCCTTCCAGACATCTACGGATGCAAATAGGGTAGTCTAACGCACGACTTATTCTTCAACCTAATGCACGGTTTTCCAGACATCTACGAATGCAAATTGGATTTAGTCTAACGCACGACTCATCCTTCAACCTAACGCACGATTTTCCAGACATCTACGGATGCAAATTGGATCTGATCTAATGCACGACACATCCTTCAGCCTAACGCACAGTTTTCCAGACATCTGCTGATGCAAACTAGACCCAGTCTAACGTACGACTCGTTCTAAAGAAGTCTATCCTTCAGATACGGTCTAACATACGACGTATTCTGATTCTCAAGTCTATCAAGCTGGATGGCATCTTTAAGCCCATCTCAATCATACATATTTTCCAAAACCCCTGGATGGCATCTTCAAGCCCATCTCCGACAAAAGTCCCTACTTCAGCTAGGGCAAATTTCTTGGTATTCTAGTGTTCATCTTCCACCTTCAAATACCGACTAGCGTACAAACCACTCTACATCTTCAGGTTTAAGACAATTGAACAGGGGCAGCTGTCATACCCCAAAATTTGCCCATACTATTTCTCCTATTCAAATTCAAATCAAGGTACAAAGCTCAAAGACACCCTCTCCTAAACAAGGCTCAAAGAATTAGGGTTTTGTTGTTCTGAGGGAAAATCAATGAACCAAAGGCTCCAAGGCATCCCAAATGGTCTATGATACCCCACACTACCTCCATGACAAATTTCAGGTCTCAATTCAAAAGATTGATCACTCAATTGCTTAGAAAGTCAACAGTCGACTAGGTTGACCTAAAAGTCAACTGTGGTCAAAGTACAGTCAAAACTCCTGATTTTTTGTCAAAATCCTCATATTGAAGTATCATTCACCATTGGATCAAAAATTGATCATGGTTCATCAAGGAAAGACCAGAAATCAACAATTCCAAAAGTTTCTAAATTAGGGTTTTCATAGGAGAAAGTAAACTGAACTTTGACCAGCCATAACTTCCACATGGAACATCAGAAATTTCCCATCCAAAGCGCATTTTGAAGGAAATTTAATTCTATACAACTTTGAATCTCACAAGCCAATGCCAGAAATGTGCCATTTGGGAGATATAAGCCAAAACATTACAGGTCCTCCAAAAGGTCGACAAAAAAGTCATCTTTTTCAAAAGCTCATAACTTGAACATGGTAAAATCAATTGACATGAAACCAAAACTATGCTTTAGAGGACTCTTTAAGCTTTCCAAAAAGTCCTAGAACTCCTCCATAGCTTAAAAATTTAGGGAGATATGCCTTGTCAAAGTTGGACGATTTTGAGAGAAAAAATGTGAAACAAAAAGGGTTCAAAATGGATCTCTTTACAAATGAGCCCAAATATTTGACTCCAAACTTGTCCATGGGCCTCAAAATGATCTTTTAAAATAATTATTTTATATTTATAATATTTATCTTATTTAATTGAATTTTAATTCATTTAAATATTGAATAAATCATTGTAAAATATGAAAAATTATTTTTAATCAAAGATTTGATTTCCAATCAATTTAAACCAATCCAAATGCCAAAAATATGAGTCAAAATTCGTGCATAGAATATTTGGAGCAAAAAGATTGAAATTGACCAATTTTAGGAAAGATTTCATAACCAATTTCAATCAGGTTTCTATCAAATTTTTCACCATCAAGGAGCAAGATTTAATGAGATTCTTCCAAGTTTAATTAACCTAATATCTTGTACTGTAAGTACTGAAAACATTCACAAGGATTGGGAGGTTTTTTTGCTGGCAACCAATATGGCTTAACTTGAGTGCAAAAAAGTGAAAAAAAATTGAGTTTGTTCTTGGCAATTGAGATTGATTCAAAGCGTCTGGAGGCTTCAAACACTCGCCTGGAGCATCAGTGATCGTTTCCACTCCTAACCAAAGCCTGAAGCGTGAGAAAACGCAATCTCTGAGTCACGGCTTGTTCTACGTTTTTGTCTAATTCGATTCCAATTGCACACGCATATTTAACATGTTTCAAGTACATATTTGCATTCACAATGATGCTTGGATACTTTCTGCATAGTTTGATTTTGTTTTTGACATGGATTAGGGGAACCACCATTGTTAGGGTTCATAACCTGTAAAAAAGGGGCTTTCTTGTTATAAACGATTTCAGGTCAAATTTCCAGGTCCAATGAGTTCGTAAGATGGTTAGTGATTGGTTTGGACAATCGGCTTGCGTTTATTACTACTAATTTGCAGGTTCCGAGGGCCAAAACATATGGCTACGCTCAGAAAACCGTGGGTATAACCTATTGCCACGCACAAAAACCGTGGCTATAGGTCTGTGTGTGTGTTCGTGAAAACGAAGAAGAAGATGGCGAGGCGCGCGAAGTTTTTTTGTTTAAATTCTGAGATTACGTTTTTTTCATATATTACGCTATGCGTTCATATTGCTAACAGCATACACACCTAGCCCAGTTGGTTAAAGAGTGCGCTATGTACTAGAGCGCAAGGGCAGGGGTACGATCCCTGCTTCTTGCAAAAATGTTTTGGGTTATTTTCCTTTCTTTTCTTCTTCTTATGTGATGACAGATCCGGTACGTGTGACCAATGAGCGTCTATGGTACACCTGCTGATCTCGACCATCTGATTGCCTAGGAGCCGGATCCAACGTACCTGAACGTGAGGGACTATCGTGAGCCTTCAGAAGCATAACATTGGATTCCAGCTAAGTGTCTTCTCTATTTTTTTATTTATTATTATTTTTTTAATCTTTTTTTATTTTTATTATTTATTTATCACATAAAAATTGTATTTTTAATTTCTTTTTTATCTTTCTATTAATTATTATTTCTTTCATATTTATTTTTTGCATTCCAATAAATTAGTTACAATAGTATTTACGATTATTTTATCGAAATTCCGAGTTTTTCACAATGTTATTCATATTTTTTTCATTAATTTATTTAAAATTCAATATATTTTAAAATCTTCTTTTTTTATTTTTTTATTAATTAAATAATTAGGATTACATCCAATAATTATTTAATTGATATATTGATTCGAACTCTCAGTTTTTCTCCGTTAACTTTGGTTTTATTTTAAATTGGTTTAGTTTATTAATCATGGTTAACTTGTGCCCTAATCAGGTTTTACGAAGATCACACCTGCACTAAAATATTTCTCTGTGCATTTTTTCAGGGTTAGCAACAGGGTTTACTCCGACTACGAGCCACGCCTCTTACGAAGCTAAGTCCCGATTTTATCCCTTTCTATTTTTATCATTTAAATATTTATTTGCATTATAAAATTGTTATTAGGGTTCAAATCTCGAAAGTCAATGGACTCTTTTGCACTCACGCATCTTGCCTATTTTTGCCTTTTTTTCAGGTTTAACCTCGAGGTTTCCTCCGACTACAAACCATATAAGATCAAATCAAAAGCTAAGTCCTATTTCATACTATTTTTTTTAATAATATTCATTCTATTTTATTTTGTTTCTTTCATCAAATTAGGGTTAGCCTTAATTGTCATTGAATTAGCCATACACTCACTACTTTCTGTTTATTTCTCTTTTCCCAATTTTTCAGGGTTAGCCAACCGCCAAAGCTCAATGGTTGGTAACCCTAAAACTTAACCTCGTTTATTTCTCTGCCTTTAATTATTACTTGAGTCAGATCCGCTGGTTTCTTTTTCCCCTTCCCCATATTATTGTGTGGTTAGTAATCTTAGGGAGTGCAAGCCTTGAATTGAATTAGCATCATTAATTATAAGATTAAATTTCTGAATTAATCACATGATTGTTGCACCCACGCACACTTTTTTGGTAACCTCTCTTGCTGCCTGTTGCCTGTTGCCTGTTGCCTGTTACCTGTTGCCCTGTGTTTTTTGCAGAATAGCCATGTCCCTCGAATACGAGGATACCTCAGCCATGTTGCCTTGATTAATGCAAAGATCATAAGTCCCTAATGATGCTGCCTTCGATACACTAATTATGATCTCGTCCCTCGGAAGTTGCCTACAAAAGGCTGAGGTATCCTCCGGTTGCCTAACGAAGAAGGCTATTATGATCCTTCCCTTAGACTACCTGCCCCTCTATGGCATGGGACAGTCTTATGGCGAACGATAACTCGATGACTCGTTAACATCCGAATGAAAGACTTCCTGCCCCCTTTATGGTATGGATAGACCCTTTCACCCTGAAAGGCTAAAGAACATTTTTCATCTAACAAGGTAATTGCCCCTAATTACTTTTCTCTGGTTTAAAATTCTTTTTCTACACTTTTTTTCATAAACCTTCAATAAGGCTACGCTCATTTACGAGCTAAAGTCCGTATTCTCTTCTTCTACATTTCTTTCAAAAGAGCAAAGCAATTAAGAGCTCATGGAAAACCATGGATGCAAAGGGTGCCTTACACCTTTCCTTTGCATAAATTACCCCCCGAACCCTGTTTTCTTTAAAAAGGTCTTTTCCTGTTCTTTTAGCCTTTCTGATGTTTTGAATAAAATAAAAGTCGGTGGCGACTCTTGCTCACCGCAACATTTGCGACATTCCGATAAAGTCAGTTCACCGTATTACAAGTGACCTCGGTTTGCCCATCGGTCTCTGGGTGATAGGCTGAACTCATCTTCAGCTGAGTACCCTGCAACTTGAATAACTCCATCCAGAAATAGCTCACGAATAAAGGGTCCCTATCACTAATAATAGTCATGGGAACACCATGCAATCTGACAATTTCCCTTACAAACAACTCTGCCACAGACTTGGCAGTGTAAGGGTGCTTCAATAATAGAAAATGACTATACTTAGATAGTCTGTCCACTACTACCAATACAGCCTCAAATCCCCTAGATTTAGGTAAACCGGTGATAAAATCCAATGAAAGATCCTCCCAAATGGCATTTGGAATAGGCAACGCTTGAAGAAGACCTCCAGGTGAAGTTGCTGAATACTTTTGTCTTTGGCATATATCACATGCCCTTACAAAATCTCTGAACCTTTTTTGCATTCCTGGCCAATACAGGTTGGCTGCTAATCATCAATAAGCTCTTAAATAACCTGAGTGTCCTCCCATCGGTGTTTCATGAAATTCTTTCAGCAGTAACGGAATGGAAGATGAATTAGGTGATAACACCAAACGACCTTGGTAGAACAGGATGTCTTGTTGCACAGTAAACCCTTCCTTAGCCCCAGGATTCATTTTGATTGCCTCTACTGTCTTCTGCAGCATACTGTCTTGCCTAACTTCTTGTAACAACTTGTCTCCATCCAACCATGTGGGATAGAATACTATAGTAGTCAGTTCCACATCACCATGGCACCTTGACAAGGAATCAGCTGCCTTATTCTCTAAACCAGGCTTATATTTAATTTCAAATTGATATCCCAAAAGTTTAGCCAACCAGCATTGTTGATCAGGAGAAGTCACTCTCTGTTGCAAAAAATGTTTCAAACTCTTATGATCTGTATAGACCACAAAAGGTTTTCCTAAGAGATAATGCCTCCAATGTTGAATAGCAAGCACCAGAGCCATAAGCTCTTTCTCATACACAGATTTTCTCAAGTTTCCTTCTGACAAAGCCTTGCCAAAGAAGGCTATTGGTTGCCTCTTTTGCATCAGAACAATACCAATCCCTCTCCCTGCAGCATCACATTCCACTTCGAAAGCCACGGAAAAATTTGGTAACACTAACACTGGAGATGTAGTCATAATCTTCTTGAGTAAATTGAAAGCATCTAAAGCTTCTTTTCCCCACACAAAACTGTCTTTCTTAGTCAATTCAGTTAAAGGTTTGGCAATCTTGCCATAATCCTTAACGAATTTTCTGTAATATCCAGTAAGCCCTAAAAATCTGCGGACTCCCTTAACATTTTTAGGCTCTGGCCACTCCAACACACATCTAATCTTGTCTGGATCTACTGCCACACCATTTCTAGATATGATATGTCCAAGATAATCTACTTGTTTGCAGCCAAACTTACATTTAGTCTTGTTCTCCACAAAACAATGTGTCTCTAGAACTGACAGAACCCGTTTTAAGTGCTCCAAATGTTCAGTTTCAGTTTTGCTATAAACTAAAATATCATCAAAAAATACCAGCACAAAACTTCTAAGAAAAGGTCTAAAAGTGTCATTCATTGTGGCCTGAAACGTAGCTGGTGCATTCATCAAACCAAAAGGCATCACAAGATACTCATATTGCCCATTATGAGTTCTAAAAACGGTCTTTTGAATATCATCTTCATGAACACAAATTTGATGATATCCAGCCTTCAAATCTATTTTAGAAAATATAGTTGCTCCATACAATTCATCCAACAATTCATCAACAATGGGGATAGGATACTTATTTGGAATTGTGGCTATGTTCAAAGCTCTATAATCCACAGACATTCTCCAAGAACCATCTTTCTTTTTGACTAAGATAACAGGGCTAGAGAAAGCACTCATGCTGGGCCTGATAACTCCTGCAACTAACAGCTCTGCAACTTGCCTTTCAATCTCCTCTTTCTGGTGATGAGGGTACCTATATGGCCTTACATTAACCGGAACATGCTCTGAAAGTAACTTAATTTGATGCACTTGACTTCTTTCAGGAGGTAGAATAATTTTCTCTTGAAACACTCCAGAAAATTGATTTATTAACTTGGTCAGCTCCTTTTGCCCAGCTGCTTGAGCAATCTCCACATCTTCATGATTTTTCCACCACCATTCTTCACCTCCCCTTTTATGCTTATCTTCTAAGAAAGAGTGTAAGCAACTTTGCTTCTCTTGAATCCTACTCTGAGCTTGCAAATTAATCATTCTCCCTCCATGCAAAAATTGCATTGAGAGATATAATCACACCCTCATCGTTCAACCCTTCACCTTCACCTAAGATAAGGACACGCATCAAGCGTTCAGGACACTTGTGGAGAGTGGGATGAAATTTTCCTCCACACTTAAAGCACAACCCTTTCGCTCTTCGTTCTGCCATTTCCTCATTCTGAATGCTTCGAACTCCTTTCAACCGTTCAGACGGCGTCGTACGCTGATCATTATTCCCCTTTCGTCCTGTAGAATTCATTGATGTTGTGGAAATTGAATTTGACCCAGTGGAACCTGTTCTTTGGGTTGGGTTGCTCCAACTAGGGTTAAATCGGGTAACATCTTTATGGGCCGGGTTTGACCCATTATGAGATTTAGACAAATTGCCATTTGTCTCATTACGACCCAAGCGGAATTTTCCATAGTGTCGTTCTCCTTCACCGTCTTCTTCCTTCAACTCCTCTTCTACATCTTTAGCCATTCTCATAAGTTGCATCCGGTTCTGTGGGTTCAGAGTTCTTATGCGCCGCCGTATTTTTTTCTTCAAGCCACTCATGAAATACCCTAGATATTGCTCCTCCGATAAACGTCCCACTTATGATGATAACAACTCAAAAGCTTCCACAAACTCCTCCACCCCTCCGGTTTGACGGAGCGTAGACAACTCCTCAAACGGATTCTCCAATCTCCTACCTCCATATCTCGCAATCAGAGCCTTCTTCAGTTTTTCCCACGAGAGGTCATCCTCTGTTTCCATCAACAAGTTAAGCCAATGTATTGTTGAGCCCTCCATGCTCAAACGTGACAGCTTAACACGCATCACATCCGGAGTGTTCTGCACATCGAAATAAATCTTAGCTCGTGTGATCCACGCCACCGGATCTTCTCCTTCAAACAGTGGGAGTTTCACCTTTTTCCCTGCAAGACGAGACTCACTCTGTGATGAATCACCCATAGAGTTCTCATCCTGTACCACTGTCTTCTTTCCCAGCTGCTTGCTTAATTCGGTCAAGATCACGCTCTGTTGTTGCATCTGTTGAGCGTGTTGTTGCATCTGTAAAGCAAGCTCTTGCAGCGTCATTGTCACACTCTCAACCTGGGTTTCCAAAGCTTCAATTTTGTCATTCATCCTTGTCATGAACAGTCTCCGTCACGGTGTATGTTTTAATCCGGTAGGTCAGACCAATTGATGGATTAAATAAGCTAAGAATGAATAAATGCAGAGAGTAAAATGTGAATCTGTAATTGTATTGATGAATAAGACAAATTACAGATTTAAGATAGAAGAATGTATTGATAGTGATGACTACCAATTCCAAAAGCACTAACGGCTTCCCTCACAAAAAGGTGATTTCCTTTCTCTTTCCAAAACCGAAAATCTCGGGGTGTCCTTCTCTTCTCCCCCCACACCTCCACTATATACTAACTAACTTATTCCTTTTTTTCTTCAAGCCTCTGCCAGCTCAGCATCCTTCAATGCCTTTCCACGTTTTCTCTTGTAAACTCTCCAAATCTTGGGCCTATTATTATTCATCTCTATCAGCTTCCAACAAGACAAGACGACTTAGAGGAAGACTTAGAATTTTGAAATCTGTGATAAAAGTAGTTTAACCATAAATGAAATTTGAAATTTAACAAACTAGGGAAGACATGAAATTATTGAATTTCATAAATTAGCATATGATAGCATAGGTTTAGCAAAACAAATTTTCATTTCAAAATAACTAAGTAATATAGTTTGAAGTTTGACAGAAGTTTTTTGAGGCTAACTACACGTGAAACTAAGTAATAAAATTTATTTGATAGTTTAATTTATAAAAATTATTTAGAGGTTTTGGTTTTTAATTTTTATTTTTAAAAATTAAGTAAAAAAAAGTGGTTGTGTGATTCACGTTTTTTGTCTAGACAAATGTAAATCAGTCAAATTTTGTTTTCAGATTATGTGTGATTCACATTATGTGTGATTCACATGCCATAGCACATCTACTATCTACATATTACTAAGAAATTGACCAAAGTGACAAAATTTTCCTTCTCACTAAAAAATATTACACTACAAATTGGACAAAATAGTAATTAACAAAATCACCCTATCACTTTTCTATTGTCCAATGAAATTGAAAACTTTTGCCAAATGTCAATTGCAATATTTAAGATTCAACTTTTTCTCCCCAACACACATCTTCTCTCTCTTATTTCAAATTTCAAATTTCTTTCACATTTCATTTTCTCACACTTTCTTACTTTCATTTTAATTTTTCTCCATTTACTTATTATCACAAAAATTATAATCTATTTTTAATTTTAATAAAATTAAATATTTATTTAACCTACGGGTCACTCTCAACACAATATTTGATTTACTTTAATTGATCATCACACACTTTCTCTATCTTAATTAAAATTTTAAATTTCTCTCACATTTTTTTTCACACTTTGTTACTTTCATTTTTAATTTTTGTCTCTATTTATTTATTATTCCTACAAAAATCTATTTTTTAATTTTAATAAAATTAAAAGTTTTGTTTTCTCACGGGTCACTATCAACACAATATCTATTTTATTTTAATCAATCATTGTCTTTATTTGAGTGATAATATTTTTATTTTTATTTTTATTTTCTCCATCTCAAATTTTTTTATGATTATTTAATGCAATTAAATTTATATGATTATTGTTCATTTTACATTTGTATTTAAAAATATTTTATATCGCATCAAAGATTTTTTTTTATTGAATGGGTCATTATCAATACAATATCTATTTTATTTTAATCAACAACTACTATTAATTGAGAGATAATTTTTATTTTTAAATGTTAAAATTTCATTTTTTTTCTCCAACTTACAATTTTTTTATCTAATTATTTAATATAATTGAATTTATATGATATTTTTTATTTATAATTAAACAATTCATTTTAAATTAATACGTTTCTAATTAAATTTTATACAATATCAAATAGATTTACCCGTGCGGAAGCACGGGTATCTTACTAGTATAGATATTAAATTTAAAATACCATAATTACTTGCGTTGAAAAAGTCTAAAGTAACAACTCAGCAGTGCCAGTTATAATTGGATCATCTGAAGTTTCAGGAGAAGTGGAACTTGGATCTGTTAGGAAACAAAGTATGAAGAAGAAATCTTGGAACCAGAATGATTTATTCATGAGAGACAATGGCTATTAAATAGCCTTACATCAGAAAAATAGGAAACCATCCACGTCTACATCAGTTCCTAAAAACGTGGGATACTAAATTGACTAATAACAAACTAATATTAAATCAATTGACTAGGACTTTTATTGACAGCAAATAAAACTACCCACTAACCATTAGCATAACATGCTAATTGGTATCCTCAACATCCTCCCTTAAACTGCAACTTCTCATTTTATCTTCTGATTTGCAGTTTACCTCAAGTTCAGAACAAACACCAAGACTCTTTCGCAACTCTAAGAATGTTCCCAGCTTCAATGGTTTTGTCATAAGATCAGCTAATTGTTCTTGACTAGCACAGTAAACCAAATTTATAATTCCATCTTTCGACATCTCACGAAGAAAGTGAAATCTAACATTAATATGTTTACTACGACCATGCAAATCTGGATTTCTAGACAACTTAACAGTAGAGTCATTGTCACAATTAATAGATATGCTCTTAGTAGCAGAAATCTAATTTAACTTTGCCAATACCCTTTGTAACCACACTGCTTGACAAGTACAAGCGGCGGCAGCTATGAATTCAGCTTCTGTGGTGGATAAGCTAACCACTGGTTGTTTCTTTGAACTCCACGAGACTGCTCCAGAGCTAAACATGAAGACATAGCCAGAAGTGCTTTTCCGATCATCTATGTCACCTGCATAATTGCTGTCCGTGTATGCTATAAGCTCATTTACTTTACCCTTCTTGTAACGAATTCCAAAATGAGCAGTGCCCTTCAAATAGCGCAGTACCCGTTTTGCTACCAACTTGTGTTTCACTGAAGGATTCTCCATGTAACGGCTAAAGAGACCGACAACATATGACAAATTTAGCCGTGTAGCAGTTGTTAGATACATGAGACTTCCAACAAGTTGCTCATAGTGAGACTTGTCCACCCTCTCATCGCTGCCAATGTCCTTTGAGATCTTGACTCCTGGTACTATAGGATTTTTCACAGAATTAGAGTCATTCATGCCAAAGCGTTTTACTACCTCTAAAGCATATTTCCTTTGAGATATAAAAATATTGTTGGGAAATTGTAGAACTTCAAGACCAAGAAAATATCGTATATTACCGAGGTCTGTCATATCAAATTTTTGCTTCATAGAGCTCACAAAAGAAGTGAACATCAAAGGATCAGTACCAGTATACATGAGATCATCAACATACACGCTGACAATTAAGATCTTGCCTCTTTGGTCTGTTTTGATGAATAGAGTGTGTTCATAGTCACATTTTTCAAATCCCATACTCAGAAAACATGATTCTATCCGACTATACCATGCCCGCGAGGCTTGCTTCAGACCATAAAGGGCTTTCTTTAGCCGATATACCTTCTCTTCACTCCCCTGTTTGACATATCCACAGGGTTGTTCTACAAACACTTCTTCTTCAAGCTCACCATATAGAAATGCTTATTTGACATCAAGCTGGTAGATTGGCCAACTTTGTTGTGCTTCTGAGGCTAAGATAAGGCGAATGGTTTCCATCCGTGCTACAGGGGCAAACACTTCATTATAGTCAATGCCATGTTGTTGTGTGTACCCTTTTGCAACCAAGCGGGCCTTGTATTTATCAACTTGGCCGACTTCATTGTACTTGGTCTTGTAAATCCACTTGAGACCAACAATTTTTTCACCATTGGGCAAGTCCACCAATTCCCAAGTATCATTCCTTTTTATGGATTCAATCTCTGTGTCCATTGCTTGCTGCCATTTAACACTTTTAACAGCCTCCTCAAAGCTAGTAGGATCACCATCACATGTAAACAAGGCTAAGTTAGAGAAGGAATCTGCAAGTTCATCATCCGAAAGACCCTCACCTATAACAAAAACATCCATCCAAGCTGGTTGGCGACGATCTCGCAATGGGTAACCTGTGGATGATTCAACCGGAGCTGATGTACTATGAGCAGATAAATTAGTATCAACCTGTGGAGAAGATTGATCAATATTTGTAGATTCAAGAATATCAGAATTGTTGTTGCCATCATCATTTTCTTCATCCACCTCCAATTCATACATTGTTGATGATTCAGTATTGATGTGCCAATTCCAAGCCTTATCTTTTTCAAAAACAACATCCCTGCTAATAATGATTCTTTTTGAAACTGGATCATATAGTCGGTATGCTTTGGACACGTCACTGACACCAAGCAAAACACAAGGAAAACTCTTGTTATCGAGCTTAGTTCTCTTGGCATCGGGAACATGAACATTTCCAATGCAACCAAAAACACGAAAATACTCGACAGAAGGTTTGATGCCACTCCAAGCTTCTTCCGAGGTTTGATTTTTCACAGCAAGAGTGGGACTAAGATTTAGGATATGCACAGTCCAATTGACAGCTTCCAGCCAAAACATGCGAGGAACTTGTTTACTGGAAAGCATGCTTCGAGCAAGATTTATTATTGTTCGATTCTTTCTTTCAGCAATTCCATTCTGTTGTGGGGAATATGCGGCTGTCAGTTGGTGTTTGATGCCATGATCTGCACAATGCCGCCTGAATTCGTGAGAAGTAAACTCTCCTCCTCGATCTGTACGTAGGCCTTTGATAACATGACTCGTTTCTTTTTCAACATGAATCTGGAAACTTTTGAAAGCTTCTAGAGCTTCTGATTTTGCTGTCAAAAAATTAACCCACGTTTTACGACTGAAATCATCAGTTAAAGTGAGAAAATACCTTTTTCCACTGTTGGATTCTGGTTTAATTGGTCCACAAATGTCGGCGTGAACCAATTGCAAAATGTGATCTGCTCTCCACGTGCTATGCGCAGGGAAAGACTCTCTGTGTTGCTTCCCAACCAAACAATCTCTACATGTCTTTGTTGAAGACTTCAGGTGAGGTAGTGCAGTCACCATCCTTTTCTGCTCAAGAGTTTGGAGTCCATTGAAGCCTAGATGTCCATACCGACAATGCCAAAGGTACCCTTTGTCTTCAACAACGGTGTTGAAACATGTGGAACTGTTTGGTTGAGCCACCGCATTGAGAATGAACATTCGATTGGCAGCCATACCTGTTTCCATGAGCAGACCCTTTTCAGGATGAAAAACCTTGCATTTTCCACCTTGAAACATAATAGTCAGATTTTTGGCTTGTAGTTGTCCAATGCTTAGTAAATTATTCTTCAATTCAGGCACAAAGAAAACTCCAGTGATGATGTGTGCTCTATCATGTATTTTCAAACTTATATTTCCTATGCCCAATACAGCCATAGACGCATTGTTCCCCAATTTAACAGTATCACGATAACTATCATCAAGATCAGAGAAAAACGATTTCTTACCACATAGGTGATTGCTACATCCTAAATCAAGGAACCACTGATTTTCATTAGAGCTTGTGGTATTATCAACAAACGCCATGAGTAACAAAGGTTCGTGGCTTTCAGCATAGTGAGCCTCCTCCTTGGATGAACATTCCCATTGGAAATGTCCAAGCTTGTGGCATTTGTAGCATTCTATAGTTGATCTATGGTGACTTTGTCTTCCACGACCTCTGCCTCGAGTTCCACGATCACGTCCTCGACCTCCATAAGTAACAGCAAGAGCATGTTCTTCTTCAATGAGAGGACACATGCGTTGTTCATGCAAAAGTAACTTGCTTTGTAGTTCATCAATGGTTAATGCATTTGTGTTGTTTGACTCCTCAATAGAACATATAACATAGTTGAACTTTGGCGTTAATGACCTCAAAATCTTGCTCACAACATCACTATCATCTTTGGTCTCACCGTTGGCTTTCATCTTATTGACGATGGTAAGAATTCGACCAAAGAGAGTCGTTACTGTCTCTCATTCCTTCATGTGCAGGATTTCATATTCCTTGCGCAGGGTCTGCAATTGAGCTCGCTTCACTTTGCTTGTCCCGTGATACTTTATCTTTATAGAGTCCCAAATATCCTTTGCAGTATCCTTTTTGAGAATTGTCTCCAAGATAGAACGATTCAATGCTTGAAAGAGATAGTTCTTGGCCTTCAAATCTTTGAGCTGGGACTCATTATTCTGCTTCTTTTGTGCCTCTATCAACAATGTCCCACTTGCAACCTTAGGGACGCCTTCTTCTATTAATCCCTAATACTCTTTTGAACGGAGGAAATTTTCCATGAGCATCGCCCAATGATCACAGAAACCATCGAACTTAGGAACTGCCGGTTGCACAAAAGAACTTTCTGAACTCATACTTGCAAGTATGGCTTACAACAAACTCTGTATCAGAAAAGCCTAAGCTCTTGATACCATATGTTAGGAAATAAAGTATGAAGAAGAAATCTTGGAACCAGAATGATTTATTCATGAGAGACAATGGCTATTAAATAGCCTTACATCAAAAAAATAAGAAACCACCCACGTCTACATCAGTTCCTAAAAACGTGGGATACTAAATTGACTAATAACAAACTAATACTAAATCAATTGACTAGGCCTTTTATTGACAGCAAATAAAACTACCCACTAACCATTAGCATAACATGCTAATTGGTATCCTCAACAGGATCAAGGTTAAATTTGATCAAATCCTATGAGATGTGAAAAAAAGAGATTGGAGCGAGATGACAGTTCTTTCTCAGGCATAACTTTTCAATACGTAGTCATAGCTTAAGATTTTTCTTTCATTTCAACAAAAATTTGATGTGAGAGCAAAGGAATTATATAAGGACCAAATCAAATTAAAAATTACATTACGTGTTTTGATCTTATGGATCTGATTATCTAATTTTTCAAATAAGTAATTAATGTCTCCTTGCCAAGTGTATTAATTCCTAAGAGTTATCTATAGAATACATTTAATTTATTACTTTCCAAACTTCTTAGTATTCAGACACAAGTTTCAAATTACCGTATATCAAATATATTCTCCTTGCCATGTTTATTAATGCTTTGCCTAATAAACATATTAGAAAAAGAGAGTATGTTATAGGCTTGTGTTTGCAAGGCCATAACAACATTCAAGTGTAAAAATAGAAGAGAATGGACTTGTTTTACATAGAGGAGACACATGAAACACCGATATTGTTTTGAAAATTGCAAGCTGAACCCCTGCGGTGACGTAGTGAACAAACGTGAGGAAAATTGGGAAGTTAAAACCAATTCTTCCCATCACCTATCAACAACAAAGTTATAACAAATATTCATAATGACGTTAAGTTACACACAACATAAGAGGAAAAATGGCTATGATTTTCGATCAATTTGTTAACCATGATGATACCAACAGAAACCATGAAGTTGAACGATAATGCGACCACCGGTCCACAATATCTTTGTTGTTGTTGCTTGACTCCTTCTGATGTTCGGAGCTCAATGTATAGAGAAGAAGATCTTAGTTCTTCCAGTGCTTTACCTGAACATTTTTAGCCATAATAGCAATGCATTATGTGATTCAATCATGATGAAACTCAATGAATTTAAAAAACAAATCACAGAAAATCAAGAATTCATAAATATGAAAAAAGAACCTGTTTTGCATGCATCACTGTCTTTCCTTTTGATGAATTTGCGTCCATTTTCAAACAGTGAATCCAACCACCCCATAACAACCAAGCTTATTTATGGATTCAGATCACCATAGTCCTTTCGGTATAAAATATCATAGTCCCTCGATGACCCTTCGAGTGTCCTTCGAAAGAGATGATCTTGTCCCTCGATGACCCTACGAAAAATGGTGATAGTCCCTTCAAAAACGCTAAGGTATCCTTACAAATGTTGCCTTCGATGATCATTCGATGACCCTACGCTTGTCCCTTCACATCCAAAAGAAAAGACTACTTACCAACTAATGGCAAGGACAGTCCTATCCTAAATGGAGAAGGAAAATAACAAGAACGACCTTGAGTGAGTGAGATACTCTTAAATGCTTGCTCACAAATCAATTACTTCTCACACCTCACACCTTCAAATTGTTTTTAAAAAATAAACACTTTGTATACATTCATACGAGAATTATTACAAAGTTAAACTTTTACGAAATATTTCTATACACACACCCCTTTTCAAAAAGCAAGTAAAGTGAGTTAAGCATTTAAGAGCCCATGGATAACCATGGATACAAATGGTGCTAATACCTTCCATTTGTATAATTTACCCCCCAAACTCAAAATGTATCAAGTTTTTTCCTGTTCTTTTCAACCTCTCCTTAATGAATAAAAGAAAAGTCGGTGATGACTCTACCTATCCGCACATTTGGATAAAACCAAAAAAGTCAGTTCTCCCACCGTATTACAAACACCCATAAAGATTGTTAGCTCTAAATCTATCTCTAAAATTCCAGAAACTAATAGATAATCATCCTAGATAAGGATTCAAGCAGTATATGTCTATAACAACTCAAACCTCGAGCACAGAGCAAAAATCTAAGACAACAATCAACACAGATTTGTAAAGCAGATTAAATATAACGTCATGGGCGATAAATATGCATGAGTTCAAAGTAAATACATATACAAAACCCAACTAAGAGATAATACAGAAAGAGGAAGCGAAATGAACCAAAAAACTCCCAGTTTGGCAGCTCCGATCAATGATCAATCCACCCCGGGTCATCCGTATGCAAGCTCCGAAGTTGTTTTCTAAGCTAATCTAACTAAAAATGTTTGGTGATGGAGTGGGAGTAAAAAATCCCCAAACCATAACCTAAAAAAATGTGTTTTTACCCCTTTAAAAAGCGTCTTTTTCACGCTTCTAGATCCTTCTTGCTTGCCCGACGAGCCCAGCTTCACCCGGCGAAGCACACGAGAAGCAGCATTACAGCTAACATCAAAGTCCAGCGCTCGGTTCAAAGCGTTGGAAAACTTATTCAATGCTGTTTCTAACAATGACAAAATATCAACCAAATTTTTTATTTTTTATTTGAGCCTTGTTCGTTGATGAGTTGGTTCCATTGCTCAAAATCGCGCATTTGAAGCCATGTCATCGACACTTTATTTCTCATGCTCCAAATACACATCAAATACCTACAAAATGAATAGAAAACTATCAAATGGTACATAAATGAATCAAAAACACGATTAAAAACAAAGTATATGTATTTATGTAATATACACTAAAATGCGTACAAGTTGAGGAAAAATAGTAGATAAGTGCACCAAAACTATAAACCAAAATAACTACAAAAATGCCCTTATAAGAAGCTTGAGTGCTCACCTTCCTAGGAGTAGGTTAAGCAGCACTAGTGGTAGAACCTTCCTCGATCCTTAGAGCCATCATGTTCGCGAGCTTGGAGTTGGATCCTCAACTGGCCTTTTTCTGCCATTAATGAAAAAGCACTCTAAATGACTCTTGGGATGGTTAGTCTCCACACTAATTGTCTGGATCCTCTACTATATTTGTTTCCTCTCCTCAATAGTTATCTTCACCATCTGATTTGTAAAACAATAATCATAAGTCATAGAAACTGCTAGAAAATATTTACAAAGGGAAATAATGTGTCTGGAACTTACCTAAATAAACAGCGAGGTGCTTGCCACCTTCCAGCCACAATCTAATCATTGTACAAGAGTCTATGAGTTCAAACTTTCTCAAGAGGCAAACAATCCCCGCCTCCTCAAGGGTGGGATACTCCTAGTCATATCCTGTGATCGCCATAAAATTGTTCATCCAATACAGGGGAAAGAGGATGGCGTCATCTGCTTCCAATTTTCTGTGAGTGGAAAATAAAATATGAGACTGGATCTAGAACAGTTGCACGGTGGCGAGTGGGGCGTGATGTTGCAGTATTTAGCAATTAAAAAGAGTAAGTATTTATTTTATCGTCTCCACAGGGATTAATGCGATATCAAAGTCGTTCAATACTTAATATGTTTTTAAGCTTAAGCTTGAGGCTTGAATTATCTTCAGTGTGTGCAAGATTTGTTGTGGCAGTGGTAAGATTAAGTTCTTGATGGTACTTGTCCAGTTGGACTTCTTAAACATACATAAGAGCTTCGACGTCAGAGATGGAGGAGAGTTCACCTTTTCCATAGGTCATCACATCACTCTGATCTCTATCAAGGATACGGTCACCAATTGCAGGGAGAGCATCGGCAATCACACGAATTCACAACACATATTGATCGATTTTACTTTGTGGTTTTCAATTAAGATTGAAGTTGATGAACCCTAGCTTTCATGACTGCATTGAAATGCTTATGAATTTGATCCCAAATTTGATACGAGTTCTTGCAAGAAAGAATCCTAGGAAGCACCGATTCAGAGGTCGTTGAAAGAAGCCATGAGAAAAGTGATTGATCTTGAACAATCCAAATTTCATACTCTTCATACACTTTGTTGGTGAGACAATCTTCATTAGATTTAAAAATCAGAGGGATTTGTGGATTCGCAACGAAATTATGGAGTTTGTGTGAAAGGATAATCCCTTCAACTTGCTGATTCCATAGAAGTAAATTGTTCTCCTAAAGCTTGATGGAGAGTTTCGATCAAAACACATTGTGATTGTTGGAATTAAGGAATGACACGAGTGAAGCTTGAGGTTCTTGTTACACATTCTCCATGGAGAGCAAAGAGTGAAGTTGTAGATCTAAGATTAGAGCTTCTCTAAAGGTGAAAAATCAAGAAAGGAAGAAGAAGGTGATTGATAGCATCTTAGAGTGAAATAATGCTTTGCATTTTCATAATTTTACTATGCTTACACTTTGTGTAAAATCACTAAATACCACAGTTATAGATACAAAACTATATATTTGTTTTATGCAAGTAGAATAAAGCTTAATATTAAAAGTAACAAACTATTAACTTCCTAACTGAATATAACACCCTATAAAAAATGGACAGCTATATCAAAAATACACCAGCACAATAAACTACATCTAATATTTCACCATCAACGCCTATTAAGCTATCAGAATAACTTTTCCGATTGATTTTCTCCATATTTCCAATATCTGTTGCTCACTACAAGAAAACAACCCCCCAACGTCTAGAATTTGTGACGTGTTATTCACGTGGGAAAAAAAGGTCTGTTCCGACGTGAAAAACACGTCAGTATAATATTTAAATGATTAATAATAACAATCACGTAAACACATGGGGAGTTAGAAAAAAATAATTTAAAAAAATACTTGTGACATGCTATCCACGTCGCAACAAATAAATTAAATTTTCAAACATTGAAATCTGTGAAGTCAAATGGTGGGAAAATAAAATTTTCAAATTTTTTTGTTGTGATGTGTTTATCACGTCGGAACTCCTCAACTCTGACTTTGAATGGACATGAGCAGGCTTTGGCAGGTTAGTGGCAGCTGAGGACAGATAAAAAAATTAAAGTTTATGACCGTTAGGTCATTAGCGACGTGATGTTAATGTGTGTAAATAGCGACGTGATTTAAAAGCCGGAAGCCAACTGACCGTTGGATTTTGCGACGTGTAATACACGTGGGAAATTATTGACGTTTCTATCACCTCGCTAATTTCTCCATGATTATTTCAAAAACGCTCCCTTCTCACTTCCATTCCGTCTCATTTTCTCTTCACTCTCTTCCTCACTTATCTCATTTTCTTTCTCTCTTCCATAGCATTTCTGTTCCTCTTCCATTAACAATTTCTCTCTTCAACTCTTCTCATTTTGTTCCTCTTCCTCACACCATTTTTGAAGGTATATTTTTTCTAATTGTATTTTATATTTAGTTTATTTATTATTTATTATTTGTATTGATTATGATTCTAATTTATGTTAATTTTTTTATTCAAGATTTTGAAGTATATTTTGAAGATTGAGGAGATATAAAAATTGAACTAGAAGGTTGGAGGAGATTAGAAGATTGAGGTATTTCTATAATTTTAAATCTGATTTATTAATTAATTTATTGGTAGATTTAAATTAGATTGTTTTTTATGTTATATTTGTGTTAATAGATAAATATTATATTTTTTTTGTAATATTTGTGATATATTATTTAAATTATTGAATATTATTAGGTTAATTTAGTATGTAATATTTGTGATAGTAGATAAATTTTATATTTTTTCTGAAATTTTTATGATATATTAATTAGATTGAATGTTATTAGGTTTATGTAGTAATTTATGGTAAATGATAGATATATATTTGTTGATGTTTTTTAATAAAACATATTATATTTTTTATTATGTTTTTTATTAAAACAGATTGTGTTTAATAGAGAAATATTTGTTTAGTTTATGGTAAATATATATATTTTTAAGAAAATAGATTATGTTTTTTATTTTTAAATCTATAATATTATTTCTAAAAAATATATATAATTTATTAAAACGAAATATATTTTTAAATATAAAAATAATATATACGTAAGTTATTATATATAATTAAACATAATTTATATATATATATATATATATATATATATATATATATATATAGACAACATTTATAATATACAATTTTTTTTAAAAGTTTAATATTTATTATTTAATGAAAAATAGAGGTTTAATATGTATTGGAAAATAGAATATTTTTTAAAATGGTAAAAAGAAAATTTATTATATACGTGTATATATTAAAAAGGTAAAAAGATAATTCAATTTGTATATAGTATGTTATTATGTTAAGAAATGGTTAAAAAATATAATTATATATTAATATGTATTGGAAAATAGAATATTTTTTAGAATGGTAAAACAAAAATTTATTAAATATGTGTATATGTTAAAAAGGTAAAAAGAAAATTTAATATGTATATTGTATGTTGTTATTATGTTAAAAAGTGGGAAAAAAATAATATTATATATGTTCTGGACTGGGCCGAGCAGGCCCAACTCTCCTCCCTAGTCGAGCAGGCCCAATACGTTTGGGCCCATTTCCTTAGTGGCCGTTACGAACCTGTCAAGATGACCACGTAACGCCCCAACGAGAGATCCGGTCAACCTCCTCCGAATCTCACGCCACGCTATTCCCAGAACGCGAGTCACCTGCTGACTCAGCCCTAACAGAGGGTGTTCTGGCAGTTTCCTAGCACGTGGGCCTCCAACTGGATTTGCCCCAATTAGGAAACCTTGGCCCAGCGCTGGGGGCTATAAATACCCTCTTTCACTAGAGGGTCAGGTATTCATTCTCCACTTCTTAAACCCTCATTCTCTCTGATAGCTTCTGACTTTAGCATCGGAGAACTTTGCAGGTACCCCCCCACTTTGTTCATCAAGCCAGATCCAGCTACCGTGACGATCCATTCTGATCAGGTTAGATTAGTGGCGCCGTCTGTGGGAAACAAGCTTCCCCGTCTTTAAAAATCAAAGATCAAAGCTAATTCATCTTGAGATCATCATGGCCGGCAACACCAACCAGAATCCTGATCCCTTTCAACTCGATCCTCTCAGCCACGGTACTACTACCGAGGGACAGAATCGACACCGACGGGAGGGACAACAACCCGCTGCTGACGGTCAAGTGAGACCAAGGCACGAACTCCCCCAACTCAGCAGGAGTGAGCAAGCTCAGAACAACTGGAATGAGCATGCTCAGAACAACCGGAACGAGCAGCCTCAAGCCCATAACGGACAAGAGCAAGCTCGAATCCAAAACGAAGCTGACGCCAGAGACGGGCAACCTGCCTCCTCTTTCACCCACTCACCTGAGAGGCGAAAAACTCAGTACGAGGAGGACCAGAAACAAGTCGGTGCCCACGAGGAAGCCGACACCACAGTCGTCCTCTTGCTCAAAGAACTGCAGAAGACCAACCGCCTCATCCGGCTTCAGGGCGACCGGATTGACAAGCTAGAAAGGAAGCGACGATATTGTTCCCCCCGCGGAGACACTATCGGTCGCGCTCCTATTCTTCCTCGCACTCTCCGCCGAGGAGGACCCGTCGGTGTTCCCCATCTTCTTCGCGCTCCCCGCCTAAAAGGCATCGCCGTCAGAGATCCTATTCTCGCTCTCCACCACGAAAGAGCAAGAAAAATCAGAAACCTGAGGCCGCAGAAACCGGGAGCCTTTCTCCCGAACAAGATGACCGGGGGCTCTCCAAGGCTGTGTTGAAACCCCGCGGACGTTCCCCTCCTCGGGACAACCGCAAGAATCCAGGAAAAACGCTGGTAAATCCCCGGCGAAACAGGCACTCGACCTCTCCAGGCCCGAGTGACGAGGAAGACTTCCGCAGCCCCTTGTCCGAAAGCATCCGAAGAGTTCGTCTTCCGCGAGGGATGGAAAAACCCCCGACCCTGGATCCATACGATGGAACTACTGATCCCGATGATCACATCCGAAGCATTGAAGCCGTCATGGATTATCACGTTGTCCACAGATCCATCAAATGCCGCATCTTCCCTACCACACTCAGGAAAGGAGCGATGACCTGGTACAGGAACCTCCCTCCCAGCTCCATCCACTCCTGGACTGAGCTCAAGGAACTCTTCTTGAGCCATTTCACAGCCTCCCGTCGGCAGCCAAAGTCTGAAGCAAACCTCGAGGCTGTGTTCCAAGGTACCAACGAACCTCTCCGAGAATACCTCGACAGGTTCAACAAAGAGGCCGCCCAAGTACAGACGACCGACTATATGAAGAGATACCTCCTGGATCGAGGACTCCTCCCCGGAAGAGATTTCAAGAAGGCTATAAAGATCGAGAAGGTGCACACCATGAACGCCCTCCTCCGAAAAGCCCAAGCCTTCATTGCTTTCGAAGAAGGTGAAGCCGCTGCAATAAAAGCCTCAAGGGGCAATGATGCTGCCCGCAGCTCGAGCCATGACTACTCAGGTTCGCGCCGGGGACATGAGAAAAGGAGAGACGACAGGCCCCACGACGTGAAAGAACGCAGAGGACCAGCCGTTCGATTCAGCGACTATACCCCCCCTGAACGCTTCACGCGAGAAAATCCTGGCCGAGTGCAAAAGCACCGACTTCAAGAAATCTAACATCAGGCCCCCGAAATCAAACCCCACCAGACCGGGGACCGACAAGTTCAAGTACTGCAAGTATCACAAGAGCCACGGGCATCTGACTGAGGAATGCATACATCTCAAAGATGCCATCGAGACTCTGATTAAGGAAGGTCACCTTTCGAAATACACAAAGAAAGGAGGCCCTTCCCGAAGAGACGACTCATAGAACTCTGACGAGGGCAACTCACCAGATGGTCGGCCATTACAAGTAGCCCTATCCATCACCCGACCAGAGGACTTCATACCCTCGGTCGGAGTAACATCCGCCCTCGGCAATTGGGAAGGGTTCCCGACTGCGATGGTCATATCTAATGGCGGAGATCCAGGTTCTCTCACGATCAGCTCAGTGAAGAGGAAATTTAATGAGTTGATCAGTGCCAATTCGGACCTCGGCCCCATCCTACAGAGGTTCAAAGGGAAGTCAGACCCGATCACCTTCTATCTGGAAGAACTCCCCGGCGGAGCCCCGAACGCCACAATCCCCATGCTCGTCAGAGCAAGGATGGCAAATTTCGACGTCCGTCGAATTCTGATTGACGAGGGAAGTTCGGTCGACATCATGTACTCTCACCTTTTCCGGACCCTCCAGCTGGACGACTCGCACCTCACTCCATATGTGGGTTCTGACCTCCAGGGCTTCAATGGGACGACCACCAAACCCTGGGGTTACGTCGAACTGATCGTCACTTTCGGGGAAGGAGAAGCTTCCAGGAAGGTCAAGACAAGGTTTCTGGTGATCGACTGTAAGACCCTCTACAACTGCATCATCGGGCGCCCCACTCTAGCTGAACTCACGGCCGTCCCCTCGACCGTTCACTTAAAGATGAAGTTCTACACGAAGAGGGGACGAGTAGTCACCATCGGCGCTGACATCGAGGCAGCCAGAAGGATATTCGACGCGTCGATGAAAGGGTTACAGCTAATCGCCCCTCCCTCCAGCTCCAACAAAAAGCCAAGAGCGGAAGACAAGCCCCCTCGGGAGGACCATTAGCAACCGGCCGACGTCAGCTCAGTCGACCTCGACGCACGCTTCACAAAAGAGGAGCTGAAAAATGGCGAGGAAACACAACCTAAGGCGACTCACTCCGTCCGACCAATCCCGGACGGCGACTTCGAGCTCATCCCGCTGGACGACAATCCCGACAACGCGGTGAAGATCGGCAAGGGCATCCCAGATCTGCCGAAGAAACAGCTCATGGCTTGCCTCCGAGCCAACGCCAACTTGTTCTCCTGGAGCGCGGCCGAAATGCCCGGACTCAACCCTGAGGTCGCCTGCCACCATCTCTCCATTGATCCAGCCGCGAAGGCAGTAGTTCAACGTAGGCGTCGGCAGTCTCCCGAGAAAGCGGAGGCTGCCGAGAAAGCTGTAAAAGACCTCCTAGAGGCAAATTTTATTTCCGAGGCCAAGTATTCAACTTGGCTCTCAAACGTTGTACTAGTCAAAAAATCTAATGGAAAATGGAGAATGTGTGTTGATTATACTAATGTTAACCGGGCATGTCCCAAAGACGCTTACCCATTACCTAACATTGACAGGCTGGTCGACAACTCGGCCGGTTATAAGTTATTGTCTCTTATGGATGCTTATTCAGGTTACTATCAAATTCCCATGGCGAGGTGCGACAAGCAGTGCACGGCATTCATGACCGAGTCGGGCAACTACTATTACAACGTAATGCCCTTCGGACTCAAAAATGCCGGAGCCACTTACCAACGGATGATGAACAAGGTGTTACGAGGAGAGATTGGTGACACCCTCGAGGTATACATGGACGACATGATCGTCAAATCTCGAGAAGACACCGACCACACCATGCACCTCGAGCGAGTATTCGAGCAGGCCAGGTCCTGCAAGATGCGTTTCAACCCAGAGAAGTGCACCTTCGGCGTCCGGGCAGACAAGTTCCTCGGCTTCTAGTTGACCGAAAGAGGAATAGAGGCCAACCCAGATAAATTCCGAGCATTCTCAGAACTCCCCACTCCTAACAATAAAAAATCCATCCAAGTCCTAAACGGGATGCTCACGGCACTATCCCGTTTCGTCGCAAAATCCACCCAGCACGCCCTCCCATTCTTTAAGTTACTACGAAAGGAAGCGACCTTCGAATGGTCTGAGGAGTGTGAGCAAGCACTAATCCATCTCAAGCAAGTCCTCTCGGAGCCACCTGTCCTCTCCCGACCTGGAGATAACGAGATCCTATATCTTTACCTAGCCTTCTCAAACGAAGCGGTTAGCGCGGCCCTGATCCGTGAGGCCTGAGACGAGCAGAAGCCCGTGTACTTCACCAGCAAAGCGCTCCAAGGGCCCGAGGTGCGATACAAACAAATCGAGAAAGTCGCGTTGGCGCTAATAATAGCCACCAGAAGACTAAGGTACTATTTCCTCGCCCATACCATCATCGTTCGAACCGATCAGCCTATTAAGCAACTTCTCAGCCGATCAGACATGGCCGGGAGAATGCTAAAGTGGTCCCTCGAGCTATCCGAATTCGACATACAATACGAAAAGAGAAAGGCACTGAAAGCTCAAGCACTGGCAGATTTCGTAGCCGAGATGACATCGATTGCCATCTCCCCTTCCCCCGTCGAGAATAAATGGACCATCTACGTAGATGGCGCCTCGAGCAGCTCAGGAAGCGGAGCCGACATTATCCTAGAAAACGACGAAGGGCTTATCATCGAAGTATCCTTAGTTCTATCTTTCACCACGTCCAACAACCAGGCTGAATACGAAGCTTTCCTAGCAGGCCTACGACTCACCGAAGATATAGGTGCTCGGAGGTGAAGATCTACACTGACTCCCAACTCGTCGCATCCCAAGTCAACGGCGATTACCAAGCCAAAAATGACATACTCGTCGAATATCTCGCACTCGTCAAAGATAAGATGAAAAGCTTCGCAAAGGCAGAAGTCGAGCACATCCCTCGAGAACACAATTCCCGAGCCGACGTCTTGTCCAAACTCGCGGGCACGAGGAAGAAAGGCGGAAAAAAGTCAGTGGTCCAGGAAATCCTACCAAGGCCGAGCGTAGACAAGAGCGCGCAACCCCTACCGGTGCTCGCCATAGGCGACGACCACTGCTGGATGACTCCGAAGTACAACTACCTTACGAAGGACGAACATCCGACCGACACGAAGGAGGCTTCAGCGATCAAAAGACGAGCCTACTCGTACACTATCGTCGAGAACTAGCTGTACCGGCGAGGATTCTCCATTCCTCTCCTCAAATGTGTCGACGCCTCGCAAGCACTCGAGGTACTACAGGAACTTCACGAGGGGATCAGCGGCCAACACCTCGGCGGCCGGTCATTGGCAAGAAAGGCCCTCAGGGCCGGGTATTACTGGCCGACCATGCAACAAGACGCCAAAGATCATGTCCAGAAATGCGATAAATGTCAGCGTCACGCCAACATGCACTTGGCTCCCCCAAACGAGCTTAAGTCTCTATCATCACCCTGGCCCTTCTCCACCTGGGGAATGAACCTCCTCGGACCATTCCCAGTCGGATCATACCAAAACAAATACTTAGTGGTCGCCGTGGACTACTTCACTAAATGGATAGAAGCTGAAGCACTCGCCATGATCACGTCCCAAAACGTGCTCCGTTTTTACAAACGGAACATACTCTCTCGGTTCTGGGTACCACAGGCGATAATAACAGACAATGGCACCCAATTCACCGATAGGAAATTCCAAGAGTTCGTGGCCAAGCTCGGTGCAAAATAACACTTTACCTCGGTGGAACACCCCCAAACAAATGGACAGGCCGAAGCGGCCAACCGGGTCATCCTCCGAGGATTAAAACGGATACTCGGCGAGGCTAAGAAAGCTTGGATCAAGGAACTGCACTGCGTGCTCTGGGCATATAGGACGACGCCTCATTCGAGTACAGGCGAAACTCCGTTTAGACTAACCTACGGCACCGAGGCCGTGATCCCCGTGGAAATCCGAGAACCTTCTCGGAGGACCGAGTCACCTCTCGAGGAAGAACTCAACGATGAAGCTATGAGGGAAGAACTCGACATGGTCGAAGAGATCCGACTAGGGTCTTCCCTCCGATAAGCCAAATTGAAATAGCAGATAGCTCTGCGCCATAACGCCAAAGTTATCAAACGCGAGTTCGAAGTCGGCGCCCTGGTGCTCCGCAGAAACATGAAGGACTCGCGCGAGGGCAAACTCGCCCCAAACTGGGAAGGCCCATACCGAGTTTACGATAAAACCGAGAACGGCGCCTATTATCTCGAGAACCTCCTCGGAGAAAAACTTGCTCGACCTTGGAACGCTGAAAAACTCAGACGCTACTATAGTTAGAAGCAACTAACGCTCCCCGGTCGCACCCTCCAAACAGAAGAGACCGACTGGGCACGGACTCACGTCGTGGTACGAATGTGAGCACTCCACACATCAACAGCCGGAACTCCCCACCGAGGAATAGAGCAGGCTACACGAGGTACTCTACACCTAGACCCATCGTGGTAGTACCTGCACGGCAGAACCCCAACTCGCGATGGGACCATTCACGGTGCGAGCACCTAGCCCCGACCGCGATCTCGTACTCGCTCAACGCGCACACCTGCTCTGCGCACCCGGGCCGTACCCCACACACCCGACAAATTAACCTAGGCCGAGCACATTCCTAAAACAAAGTACTTCTACAACAATATTTTAAACGCTAAAGGCAAAGTTAAAACATAAACAGAGCTTGCAAAAACAAAGTATTAAAGGCCGGCCAAATTGGTCGGTGATATCCAAATATTACAAATATGACGGGCACGCAGGCCCCAAAAGTGTCAGATAAAAGCCCATTATACAATTCATACACGGCTCGCAAGCCAACAAAACCTTGGCACGCAGGCCAGAAAACAAAACAATACAAACTGATCAAACATCACCACCACTATCTTCCTCGCCCCCGTTCTCCTACTCGTCACCCCCTTATCGAAATCCGGGTTGACCTCAATCTTGCCATCCACAACTTTGTTATACGGGCTGATCCCCGCGGTAACCAAACGCGAATTGAGGACCCGCAGCTGCTCTACGGCCGCCTTAAATCCAACCCCGAGAGTAGCGATGCAATCGACCTCGAGCTCCCTCACCTTACCGAGCAGCTGGGAGCGAGTTTCCAAAGCCTTTTCATCTTCGGTCTCCTCAGAAGTGGGGAGATGAGACTCCTCTAGATCAGCAACCCGCTCGCGAAGTTTCTTCTCCTCGGCCTCCAAAGCTCGGACTTTGTCCTGAGCCTTGTAAAGATCTTCGACGACGTGGGTATGAATCTCATACTTATCCTTATAAGTCTCGAAGTCATGCTCCAGCGCCTCATACTTCTGCAGCAGAGCATCATAGTCCTTCTGAGGGCAAACCCTCTGAGCATTAAGAGCCATGGCCAGAGCCGCCACTCTCATCATCCCTTCGACATCCTCGGCCAGATCATTCCCCCGAGAAACTCTGTCCCGCTTGATGATGTGCCTCACCTCGTCACGCTCGATCAGAAGATTCTTCCTCGAGAAAAGTCCTTGGTGCAAAGTACAAGGGGGCAGCACAATATCATCATCAGTAGGATTGTCGTTGATAAGGGGATGGACCTCCGAAACCCCTTTAGTTCTTTGCTTCTTCTCAACCAGAGAGCCACCCGGCGTTGTTCCAGCCGAGGAGGGGGAGCTACCACCAGCAGCGGCTGCAGCAGCAGCCTTAATCTCTTCGACACGAGTCCTCTTCACGGTCACTTTGGCGGCCGCCTTGTTCTTCGCCCTCATCTTCACAACTTTGTCGTGCAAATTAGCCATTTGCCCTGCAAAAAAAAAGGGAGAGAGTCAGCAACGAAAGTGAGCGCAAATTAAGCAGTCAAGAAATGTCTCACCGAGCAAAATCATGGCATCCCCGACACTCTCGCACTCAAGGATAGCCTTAAAATTGATATGACGAGTCTTGATCTGAGGCTCCCCGTCGTCCCCAAGCAGAATATCCCCATTAGGCAGTGTGCACGTCGCCGGCCTGAACCCGTCGACAAAGGAGACGAACCTCTTGTAGCTCGTCAAATTCCGCTCGTTCAAATCCTCATCCCTGAAAATATAAGCGTCTGTCCCCTTCTCGAAATGCTTATACTGCCATTCTAGGGGAAACCAAGCAGACGGTCCTACCACCTTCACCCCGTCCCTGACATACTCGGTGGTCTCGAACAGATGATCCTCGGCATCAGAGGTATAAGGCTTAACCACAAAATAACGACTCTTAAAGTGCTTAACGGAGTCCTGATAGATGGCGAACAGCTTCTTAGGCTGCTTGAAAGAAACCCAGCTAAACTTGCCATCCGCGTCACAAAGCCTCTGAAGATGAAAAACCCTAAAGAAAAGGGGAAGGGTGGCCTCCACCTCCAAGAAATCACACACGATCTCGAAGGCCCTTAAGAAAGCGAAAGCGTTAGGATGAAGCTGAGACGGGCACAACCGCAACCATCTAAAAACACTCCGCTGTAGGTGAATAATGGGGAGCCTCAAGCCGACCTCCTTAAACACGAACTCATACATGGCGAATCGAGGACCCAGGAAAGCCGAACAGATCCTTTGATGAGACTTCGGCGCGAAGGCCCTCAGGAAGGCTCCACACCCAGCTCAAGGTCTTCAACCACATTAAAAGCTTCCTTGGGGTGCGTCGTAAAACGCAAAGCGATGCTCCTAGGCGCGTTTGCCACCCAATCCTCGAGCTTCCTCAGAGTGGTCTCCACCACTGGGATTTGCTCCTCATAAGGTTGACCCATCGCTTCCTCTTCATTAGACTTGTCGAGGACATCATCGTACTGGGCATCGTCGGCCATTTACCTGAAAAGCAGAGGAAACAGTGAATTCGACGGGTCAAATTCACCCTTCCACCGCAAGCCAAGTGAAAGGGCGAGGAAAGCGGACGACGAGTAAACGGCCGACCAGAGTTCAACAAAATAGGCTACGAGACAACTTTAAAAGATCCTCCATGTGCCCTTCTTCTGACTGGGACTTGGCAATCATGTCATTCACATAAACCTCAATTTCTTTGTGCATCATATCATGGAAAAGAGTGGTCACGGCCCTCTGATACGTCGTGCCAGCATTCTTTAACCCAAAAGGCATCACTTTGTAACAGAATGTTCCCCATGGCGTAATAAAGGTTGTCTTTTCCATGTCTTCAGGTGCCATCTTAATCTGGTTGTATCCTGAAAAACCATTCATGAAGGAGAAAACCTCGAACTTTTCCGTGCTATCTACCAACATATCAATGTGAGGTAAAGGAAAATCATCTTTCAGACTAGCTTTATTCAAATCTCTATAATCAACACACATGCGAACTTTTCCGTCTTTCTTCGGAACAGGCACAATATTGGCAACCCATTGAGGGTATTCAGAAGTGACAAGGAAACCTGCGTCTATCTGCTTCAAGACCTCATTCTTAATCTTTTCCGCCATATCGGGATGACTCCTTCTTTGCTTTGGCTTGACAAGAGGACATTCTGGTTTCAATGGCAAACGATGCTCTACAATATCCGTCTCCAACCCAGGCATATCTTGATAGGACCACGCAAAAATGTCAACATACTCTTTAAGACGCTTTATCATCCTCTTCTTAACATCTTGACCAAGCAGTGCCCCAATCTTGACTTCCTTCTTATCCTCTTCAGAACCCAAATTGATGACTTCCAATGGCTCTTTATATGGCTGAATGGTGTCTTCCTCGTGCTCAAGCAGTCGGGAAATCTCATCAGGAATACATTCATCACTCTCTTCTTCCGCCTCATACACAGGACACTCGAAGTTAGGAGAGGGTGTAGGGTCATTACTTTCAACGGTTTTATTGATTAATCTGCACAAGTGATTATTATTTCAGGAAAAGGAAAGATATATGCAAACATGTAATCGTGCTGATTATGGCAAATGAAAACATTTTTTAAGGTTTTTTGTGTTACCACTTTCCAGAAAAAGCAAAAAGATAAAAAGCATGTATATGCAGAAACAAAATGATTTTTATTGATAATTTTAATGTTTAAAATAAACAGGAAAAAGCCCCAACAACTTCACTTTCATATTGGGCAGAATGAAAGGATTTTGAAAAACATAAAAGAAAATTACTTTGAAACATGAGTACACTCGGGAATGTCAATGGTGATCCAGTTCTTAATCATCTTTCCATGGGTCACAAAGCTTGGCACTTCTGGCTCTGATTCGTCTTTAATAAAAGCATTCACTTCTGGAGGAGTCTTCCTAGGACATTCATACACCATATTCACAGCAGACGCTTCATGAGTCGGCAATGGATTGTTCTGCACATTCGGGCCAATATCACGGAAGGAAAGCATACCCGAACAAACCAATCTCTGAACTTCATTCTTCAGAGGCCAGCAATTTTCTAAATCATGCCCAGGAGCATTCTGATGAAAAGCACAAGTGGCATCCGCTTTGTACCACCAAGGGAGTTTCTCTGGAACAGGAGGCGGTGACCTTGGTTGAACCAACTTCTTATGAATGAGTGCAGGATACAGTTCAGTATACATCATGGGGATAGGATCAACATTAACTCGAGGATACGGATTCCGCCTTGCTCGTTGTTGATTAACAGGAGCTACAGGCACTGAATTCATAATAGGAGTTACTGACGCCACTTGTTGAGATTGATTTCTGAATCGACTATTCCTCCCATGAGAAACAGCATTAGCATCTGATTCCTTCTTCTTCTGGAATGAAGAACCATACTTCTTTGCACCACCAGACGAATTGTCATTCCGAACCAGACGGCCTTCTCGCACAGCTTCTTCCAACCTAACACCCATACCCACCATTTCGGTGAAGTCTACAGGAGCACTTGCAATCATCTTCTCATAGTAAAACGGACCAAGAGTCTTAAGGAAAATCTTAGTCATCTCTTTCTCTTCCATCGGAGGAATCACTTGGGCGGCGACCTTACGCCATCTCTGAGCATATTCCTTGAAGGATTCCTTCTCTTTCTGCATCATAGCTCGCAATTGATCCCTATCAGGAGCCATGTCCACATTATACTTATATTGTTTCACAAACGCCTCAGCTAAGTCATTAAAAGTGCGAATATGGGTGTTATTAAGGCCCGTATACCACTTAGAAGCAGCTCCAGTCAAACTATCTTGGAAATAGTGGATCAACAGACGTTGATCATCAGTGTGACTGGACATCTTCCTTACATACATCACCAGATGTGCCTGAGGACAAGAATTTCCTTTATACTTCTCAAATTCAGGCAGCTTGAATTTAGCAGGTACTTTCACATTGGGAACAAGGCAAAGATCATGCACATTCTTTCCAAACAGTTCTTTCCCACGCAGGGCTTTCATCTCTTTCTGCAATTCTTCAAACTGATCTTGGAAACCATCCATTCTGTCGTGAATTTCACTTGGAGCAGCATCATAAATGGGCTCCGGGACAAAAGGACCAGTATGAACAATAGGAGATGTGTTGACCATAACAGGAGTCAAAGGACGAGTCATCTCAGGAACAGATAGATAACCTTCAGGCATACCCCAGGGATATCCATTAGGCATACGTTGCTGAGTAGCACCAACAGGAACAGCAGGAATTGTTGTAGCAGCAATTTCAGAAATCACAGTGGCCTGACCCAAAGCTTGGGCATTGGGAGGAGGAACCTGATTCTGATTCTGAGTCTGAGCAGCCATCAATGTCTCAACCAAAGCAGTGAGACGATCCACACCAGATCTCAAAGTAACAACCTCTTCACGTAGCTCACGATTCTCTTGTTCAAGACCTTCCATTTTCTTCTTGTAGTTAGCTCGAGTGTTATACCGGTGAGACAGCTTGATTCAATTCTGTATGAAGAACATTGAATAAGACCTCAGGAACACTCTTGGAAGCAAGACCAAAATGCAGAATGATGCATGAAATGTGATGCAAATGATTTTTATTTTTTGGTTTTCAAGGAACTTTAAGACATTAATTGTAAACATTAGCAAAAACATAAAACATAACAACATTCTTCATTAATAATGGAAAAGCTTACAAAAGGATTCAAAGATCCAAAATTACAAAACAAAGGAAAAGCTAAAAACTAGAAGGGAACATTTTTGATGAAGATCCAACTCCTCTCTGCAGCTTCTTAGGGAGCTTCTCCAACTCATCTTCATAAAAAGCCTTCAAATGAGCATTCTCGACCATCAGCTTATCAGCAAATTCCTTCCATGCAACTGAATCTTCATGACTACTAGAGGAAAATAAATCCTCTTGTTATCTCTTTCGCTTTTCTCCATGTTGTTGAAGTCACTCTTCTTGACGACGGATCTGATCATCCTTCTCCATCAACCAACCATCTTGGATGTAAAGCATTTCATCCTTTTCTTTCAAATGTATCTTCAACTCTTTATTCTCAATTTCCGAAGCATGAAACTTCTTCTCCCAAGCATCTCTTTCCATTCTCATCTTAGCCACAAGCTTTAAGTGTTCCTCACTACTCTCGATGAGAATAGTGGAAGACAGAGGTGGAGTAATGAGTAGAGAAGGCTCCTCGAGTAAATAAGGCATCTGAAAGGTATGGGCTCTAGCTTGAACCCAATCAGTATAATTTTTGAGAGCAACACATTGCTTCTTTCCCAAATGTCTCTTCCTATCAATATGGTGCCAAGCACGCACAAACCGATTTCTCATATCCGAATTTCCATCCTGATTAAGATAGAAGATTCCTGACACAAGAATACTAGGGGGTCGCTCCTTCATGGGGTAGCAAAATTGACGCCTTGCAAGAATGGGGTTGTAGGTAATTCCTCCTTGTATACCAAGAAGAGGTACGTTAGGGAATTCTCCACAACTATCAATAATCTCAGCAATGTCATAAGCAGGATTGTACCAATGGATATTCCCATTAGTAAGAGGCATGATCTTCTGAGACCAAGAGAGACCATCAGGGTTGCTCAAGAAATTCTTAGTCGGAGGTAAGTGCGAAATAAACCACTTATAGAGCAAAGGAGTGCAATAGTTGATAAGTCCACCTTTCTTATCAGTCCTATAGTGAATGGAATGATAAGTATCCCCAAGCAAAGTAGGCACAGGATTCCCAATCATGAAGATCCGAATAGCATTAACATCGACAAAGTTGTCAATGTTGGGAAAGAGTATCAAACCATAGATGAGCAAGGCCAAAAATGTCTCAAAAGCAATCATACTTCCTTTACTAGCCAACATAGAAGCCTTTCCAATCAAGAACTTAGAAGTCAACCCCCAAATTCCTCCTTTTTTGGTCATGTTTGCTTTCACATCTGATATCTTCAACTGAAGAAGCTCTGCTATCTCATCAACCTGAGGGTCTTTCTCCAGACCACTAAACGGTATATCATTCATAACTGGCAAACCAAACCAATAGGAATACTCCTCCAAAGAGGGCATAAGCTGATAATCCGGAAAGGTAAAACAATGATAAACCGGGTCATAAAACTGCACAAGATTCTCAAGAATCCCCTTTTCCACTTTGGTCTCCAAGATAGAGATCAATTTCCCATGACGGTTTTTGAAGTTGTCAAGATTAGGAACCAAAGTTGCTAGCTCTTTCAATTCCTTTGCACTTGAATTCCTGAAAGTGTACTTCTTGATGCTTCTCTTTTGATCCATAGTACCTGTGATGTTTACAAACAAAGTCTCTAAGTTCCTTGAAAACCATTTGTGAAGATCATTTTTATGAATGCATGAATGCATGGTTTATGCATCAATCACAATCAAGAGCACACAAGATCACATCAAATCACACAAAATCACACAGTCCAGGTTCAAAGGTTCGACGTCACGAGCATGGAGCCATGGGTCTACCCATCCCATAAGGCGTGATCTAGGGAATTTTGTACCTGCCAATCGGGTTCTACAAAGGTTCCCAGAGTTTTCAATCTTCTATCGGATATTACCGGCACGCACAATTGCTCATGGGCGCCAATAATAGGCCTAAAAAGACCTCGTCTGAGCGTAGTATCGCCTGACAACAAGCTCAAATTGGTACTTGATCTTGTTTCTACACTACATCCTAAAAAGGATTAGATGGGTTAAAAAGGTTCTGGGCCATTCAGCTTCTACGGACACTCACTATTGAAAGTAATAGCGTTATCACGATGGTTCGTAACAACCTCTACTACCTTCCATGAGGCCTCCACTGATTGGGGTTCCACCATATGA
This sequence comes from Vicia villosa, assembly GCF_029867415.1. NCBI lineage: Eukaryota > Viridiplantae > Streptophyta > Magnoliopsida > Fabales > Fabaceae > Vicia > Vicia villosa. The sequence goes on from NC_081182.1 coordinate 137,580,218, forward strand.
CGCTCATGGTAAGGATTGCTCCTGACATGCGACTATTGGTCTTACCACCTCCTATCTCAAGTTACTCACCAAAGTCCGGGTTAGAACTTAATCTCATCACAGAGGAACCATCGAGCACCAAAAAGAAAAAAAGAAAATAAACACACAAAGCACACAACAATATATACAGATAAAAACACACAGATAAACAAAATTAGGCTTAACACACTTAAAACTGGATCCCCAATGGAGTCGCCATTTTTTCTGTAGCGGGGAAAATCTGAGATCGAAGCCATAGGATTGACTCGACTCAATATTTCAGTGAAAGTCGCCACCGCGCTTTATTATTTCCAAAGGAAAAGGGAAAAGAACGAAGAAAACCCAAAGTTTGTTTTTAAAACAAAAAGAGATCTTAGGTACGGGTGTTGATTATACAAGGGGAAGGTTTTAAGCACCCCTCATATCTGTGGTACTCCACAGGAACCTTTTTGAAAATCTGTGTCGTGTGTGCTAAAAAAAAGGGTTTGTTTTATTTTAAAATAAGCTCGGCAAGACGTTAAGCCTTGTGCCTACATACCTCTTCGGTGCAATGGAGAAGTCAGAGCTAATGTAGTTCCGCTTAAAGGGAAAACGGTTTTTAAAACGAATAAACACTTTATCGTCGTCGGAGAGAAATACTCAGCCATTGATCTTGAGCATGAGAACAAACGAGTTCTTTGCATCGCAAATGAAAGAAGGGCTCCAACTCGGATAGAAATCAACGACTATGCCAGTAGCTCTCTCACGCGGAAAAGATCTCATTATATCAATCAATTTCAAAATCGTGGGGCATAACCACTCGTTTAGACAATTAACAGTGTCTAAACTTTTGAAGAAAAAGGCCACTAAGGGCAAAAGATATTTTTAAAGAAAGGTTTTTAAAAAAAGGTTTTACAAACATAAGAAGGTTTTTGAAAAAGGAAGAAGATTTTGAAAATTAAAGAAGGGGAGGAGATGAAGAGGCTATCCTATTGTGTAAAATAAAGGCTAAGGAAAGAAACGGTCTAACCGAAGAAGAAGCCAACACTTGACATTATGAGTCAAGGTAGATTTCCCATCCTTTGGACTTATCAATACTAAACCAACACATTACCACTTGGGGATCCAGATGAAATTATTATCTTAGCACCACTTTGCATTAAGCACATTAAAATTCTGACGAAAATCGGGCAGAGTAACGGCTGTTTTCGGGTAAAATCCTTATCTCAATGCCTTGGAATTAACCATCAAGGACTTTCAAGGAAATACCTGCATACACAAACAGACAACAATCCAATGCCAGACAGACGGAATAACAACAGTGTAACAACAGAATAAGGGTCCAGAGGCACTAAGTCCATAAGTCCGTATCTCCAAAATGCTCGGGATAGTAACCAATAGTCCGAAAGAGAGCCTTAAGTGTTTTTTAGATTTTGGTTATTTATTAGTGTTTTAGCATAAAAGTAAAGTATGGTCCAAGTGGACAAAAAGAAAATAGCGGAAACATAAACATAGTGTCCAAATGGACAAAGAGAAAATAGCGGAATATAAACGTCCAAATGGACAAAGAGAAAATAGCGGAATATAAACGTCCAGATGGGCAAAGAGAAAATAGCGAAATGTAAATATGATGAAATGATAAAATAAAGCGATAAAGCGAGAAATATAAAGAGCAATATAATAAATTGCGGAAATTAAAGTCAATTGTTAGATGTTAAAGATAACCATCTTGAAACTTGTCAAGTATGTTATCAAAGTTAGTAAGAAAGATCGACGGTGAGTGAAAGATGTTCTCGGATTTAAATTCAATGGACATTTATCAGAAGCTTGATAAAATCATAGCGACTACACGATAAACCTCCATTAGTCTTAAATCAACCGCATACAATTCTCTTCCATATTTGATCTTTTTGATTCGGGACACGAAATATTACGCTATGTTAAGCAGATCGCCAAGTGATTTATGTAGAAATCACCCTACAACGAGGCCGGTCATAGCTTTATGTGCTAATGCATGCGAGAGAAGCGATATGTAGATCACTCTCCGAAAGCAATACCGCACAAAAAGAAAATGAGGAGTGATCTAGTCTTTACCAAGAATCCATAAGAATTCTCAAGGTGTTAAGACTTTTATCGATCAAAATAAAAAGAAATAAAAGATGGAACCACATTCAAAAGCTCCTTTCATCCATAATTTCAATCACTTAATATGGCGGATTCGGATTTTCATCCTATCGACGCCCTAAGTCCATTGATATTAGAGAGAAATTAGGCCTCTAATTTGTGATTCAAAGAAAATATCAAAAGAATGAAGTAGAAGAAGAGTTAGAACCAAAAACAAGTCAAAAACCACAAAAACAAGCATTCCGCCTCACTGGAAATCGATTTACCTCTGTAGGAAATCGATTTCCTGCCTGCAGAATCCAAATCAGGCGCAAAAAATAGAGTGGAAATCGATTTCCCTCTGTAGGAAATCGATTTCCTGCGCACAGTTTTTCAAAAAAACAGCATTATGAACTATAAAACTTGATTTAGACAAACATACAAACACCTTATGATCACATATCCATTAGAGCACGAACTTTCCACCAAATCACCATCAAATAGGACCAATATAGCATCAAAGATGCATTGAACACAAGCAACAAAGATCTGCATCTTAGAATTTAGGAATTTACCAATTCTTGAATCAAAATGTTGAAGTAGCTTCAAGAACAAGCACAAAGTGGGTAGATCTTTCACAATTGGAGATGAACAACCAAAGAAAAGAGAGAAATGTAGGAGGTTTAGTTTAAAACTAGTGAGATTCAATGTAAATCTCACTAATTCTATGAAAATGAACTTTGGGTGAGGGTTTTGGAAAGGGTGAGAAATGAATTTGCAAGCAATTTTTTGGCTCTCCAAGCTTGAGAAATGAGAGAGTAGAGACCTCTATTTATTGGATGAGATCAAGAGTAGTGGAAAATTGTTCATTTTGCTCTTGGTTAATTAACTTGTGTTTAATTGGTACTTAAATGGCATTTAAATGGTAAAAATGGTAAAATGAGGTTTAAGTGGGTTTAATGAAGGGATTAATTTTGGTGAGGTGGAAAATTGGTAAAATGATCAAAATAAAAAAGGTGCCAAAATGATGTCAAGCTTCCCTCCTTATATTTTTTGAATTTTGCGCACAGGAAATCGATTTCCCATAGGGGTAAATCGATTTCCACCTTCAAATTTCCAAAAAATGCTTTCTTGCACTGTTTTGATTTTTGCCCGATCTTTTACCTGTAAAATATAAACAAAAGAGACAAAACACATATTTTTTTGATTTTGGTTAGTATGAACAAATAAAAAGCTAAAAGTGCTTGATGATTCCCCTCAGAGACAATCATAGTATCAAAGACAGAGCCTCACAATGGTGCTCTTGATTGATGATTAATATGCAATTGATGTATGATTTTAGGGTCAAAATTGGGGTATGACAACCATGTAACGCTCCAACGAGAGATCCGGTCAACCTCCTCTGAATCTCACGCCACACTCTTCCCAGAACGTGAGTCACCTGCTGAATCAGCCCTAGTAGAGGGTGTTCTGGCAGTTTCCTAGCACGTGGGCCTCCAACTGGATTTGGCCCAATTAGGAAACCTTGGCCCAGCGCTGGGGGATATAAATACCCTCTTTCACTAGAGGGTCAGGTATTCATTCTCCGCTTCTTAAACCCTCATTCTCTCTGATAGCTTCTGAATTTAGCATCGGAGAACCTTGCAGGTACCCCCCCACTTTGTTCATCAAGCTAGATCCAGCTGCCGTGACGATCCATTCTGATCAGGTTAGATCAATATATATATATACAAAAGTTATATTATATTAGGGTATAAAGACAATTTATATTATATATGTTTTTTCTTCTAAAAATATAATGTTTATACTTTTATATTAAAAACATGATTTATACATTCTATTTTTATTTATATTTATATGTAAGTTATTAAAAACATGATTTATACATTCTATTTTTTTTAAAAGAATAAAGTTTATATATTATGTGAGAATATGCTTGTTATATGTTATAGATTTTGTATAGCTAATATATGTGAGAATATGTTATATATTATGTGAGAATATGTTAAATAAAAAAAGTTATATAGTTAACATAAATGTTATAGATTAATTAGTGTAATGATTGTACAAATATGCACTATGGAATATTATCTGTACTATCGTAGTTGGATGTACGATAGATTGGAACCAGGAAGACGTGCACTTAAACCAAATTTTATAGAAGGAGTTGATGGGTTTATCAAGTGGGCATTTGTACAGGAATGTTGTCGAAGTGAAGGGGGAGTTAGGTGTCCTTGTCTTAAATGTGAATGTAGACGTATAATTAGTGATCCAGAGGAAGTAACACGTCATTTGCATAGAAGTGGTTTTATTAAAAATTATTGGGTGTGGACGTCTAACGGTGAAAATTTGCCGATGAACGTGCCAGAGACTAGTAATACTCATGCTTCAAGCAATAGACCGACTATGGAATATGAGGAAAACTTTAATATGATCGGTGAGATGGTTGAGGATGCTTTTGGTGTGAACGTGACCTATGATCAACCTGAAGATTTTGATGGGGAAGAGTTGCCAAATGAGGAAGCGCAGAGATTTTATCAGTTGTTGAATGAGATGAATATACCGTTGTTTGAGGGGTCGTCAGATTCAAAATTATCAATGTGTGTGAGTTTAGAATTCTTCACTAAAATGATGTTGGACTCAACTCCTATGAAAGACAACTTACCTACAACATTTAAAGATGCAAAGAAGTTGGTGTCGAAGTTGGGTTTAAATGTAAGAAAAATTGATTGTTGCATTAATGGTTGCATGTTGTTTTATGACAATGAGTTTGGTACTAATGATGGATTATTGGAGGAATGTAAGTTTTATGAGAGTCCAAAATATCAAATTCAAAGTAAAGCTGTTAACCGTAAGCAAACACATGTTGCAGTGAAGTCCATGTTTTATCTTCTGATCAAACCAAGGTTAAAAAGAATGTTTGCTTTAATGCATAGTGCAAGTCAGATGACATGACATCATACAAACAAAACAAGTCCGGGCACTATGCGACATCCATCTGATTGCGAGGCTTGGAAGCACTTTGATTGAATACATCCTGATTTTGCCGCTGAACCTAGAAATGTCAGGCTTGGATTATGCTCTGATGGATTTACTCCATATGTCCAAGGGTCGGGAACCGCATACTCTTGTTGGCCAGTTATTGTAACCCCTTACAACCTCCCTCCTGAGATGTGCATGACAAAACCGTACATGTTTCTGACATGTATCATTCCAGGACCGTCGAGTCCAAAAGTTGGAATTGATGTGTACTTACAACCTCTAATTGATGATTTGAAAAGGTTGTGGATTGGAGTATGCACCTATGATATATCTCGTAAACAAAACTTTACTTTGCGAGCAACCTTGATGTGGACGATTAACGACTTTCCAGCATATGGCATGTTGTCTGGTTGGGGTACACATGAAAAATGGGTTGTCCGCATTGCATGGGAAGCTCTACGGAGTTTACGTTAGAGAAAAGGGGGGAAGAGCTCGTGGTTTGATTGTCATCGCAGATTCCTACCAATAAATCATACCTATAGAAGAAATAAGACAGATTTCAAAAAATACGAAGTGGTAAAAGATCTTCCTCCGCCTCGACTGTCATTGGGTGTAGTATGGGAACAAGTTTGTCACTACCCAAAATTCACAGATACGGGTAAAGCATGTAGAATTCAAAAATACGGGGTCGAACATAATTGGACGAAAAGAAGTATATTTTGGGACCTCCCGTATTGAAAAGATAATTTGTTACGCCATAATCTGGATGTTATGCAAATTGAGAAGAATTTTTTTGATAATATATTTAACACAGTGATGGATGTTAAAGACGAAACTAAGGATAATGAGAAGGCGAGACATGACATGAAAAAATGGTGTAATCGAAAAGAGTTGGAGTTGAAGCCTCAACCGAATGGAAAATTATTAAAACCCAAGGCTAGTTACACTCTGACTTCACAAGAAGCTAAAGCAGTTTGTAGATGGTTATAAGAATTGAGAGTGCCCGCCGGATATTCTTCAAACTTAGCAAGGTGTGTCGACGCTAACACTGGGACGTTGCATGGCATGAAAAGTCATGATTGCCACATATTTATGGAACAATTGCTGCCAATTGCGTTTGGTTCTCTACCAAAACATGTGCTTAATCCACTGACTGAAATTAGTCAATTTTTTAGAGATATTTGTGCCTCAACTTTAAGAGTGGATGATATCATTAAGTTGGACCAAAGTATTCCAATTATTCTCTGTAAGTTGGAACAAATATTTCCTCCTGGATTTTTTGACTCCATGGAACATCTACCTGTGCATCTTACATACGAAGCTTATCTTGGAGGACCTGTTCATTATAGGTGGATGTATCCATTTGAAAGGTTTATGGGTGATTCTAAAAGATTCGTGAAAAATAAAGCTAGAGTTGAAGGATCCATATGTTCACATTACTTGCATAATTTTTATTAAGCTAGAGATCCGTGGAAATTCGTAAGTATCTTATATTTCCTTTTTATTAAGTTTACATTTCCTTTTTTTAATATAAATTTATATTTAATGCATGCTAATTAACATAATTGTTGTTTAGGTTTGGGCCGAGTCGGACTGCTGCCAGGTGTTTGTAATATGTGATTCAGCAAATGTATAAAGAAGCTTGGACGAGTTTTGGAGATGTTTCAAATAAAAATGCTTGGTTTAATTGTTTTAAGGTATAATTAATATATTTTTTCGAGTCATTGTTTTTTTAAATTTTTTTTACTATAGTTTTCTAACAGTTTATTTTAATGTATTCAGGAAAAAGGTACTTGGGATTCAATGAGCGAGAAACTTGTTTAAAAAAAATTATTTCAGCAGAACATCAAAAAGACTTTCTGACACGTTGCGAAATATTAGAAAGCGTTGGGAACGTGATGGTAGTCGTCCTGGGTGGTTGGGCCAAGAAGTTCTTGAGAAACTTATTGCATATTGGAATTCAAAGGAATTTAAAGCTAAATCTGAAAATGCAAAAAAAAATGAGGGCATCTGAAAAAGGAGGTCACCTTAATGCAGTTGGAAGTATAAGCACTTATGAACATTCTCGACGCATGGTAATTATTGCCACTTTTTAAAATTATTTTTTGATTAATTATTTTTTTTAATTAAAGTTAATTTTATTTTTTAGGCTAAAAGGTTGGGGAGACAACCACTCATGATCGAGTTGGTTAAAGAAACTAGGACAAAAAAATCGGGTGATTTTGTTGACGAGCGTACTCGAAAAGCTTTGGTAAGTTATTCAATTTTTATTTTTTTTATAGTTAATGGCAATTTTGTGATGTTATTTTCACGTGGCAACTAAAAAGTTCCGGTGTGATTTTCATGTGGCAACTCTGATGTTGTGTCATGTAAATCACGTGGCAACTAATTTTCAATTTATTATTTAATATAATTTAATTTAAGTTATATATACATAATTTTTATTCTATTTTATGTGTAGGAGGATTATCAAACAAAGCTTGTAGAATTTTTGGTCACTAATCCCAAATATACTCCTAGAGAAGGAGAGCCGCTTCATCCAGATGTTGATTTTTTATATTTGGAATGAAGTCATTGGCGGAAAAGGGCCTAATGGATGTTTTTTTGGTGCTGGAAATTTGGCGGGAAGCTTAAGAAGTGGAGATAGAAATTTATTTCAAAGATTTAGAGTTGGGGAAGGATCGTCACATCCAACACAATTGTGTTAGCTGAAGATTTCGTTTTATAAATTGGTTCTTCGAAGAAGTAAAAATTCGAAGGAAAGATGGTTACTGATGACCATCCCTTAAAAATAAAAGAATGGCTCCTGATGGCCATGCTTCGAGAATGAAGACTTCTAAGTTCGTTATGAAGATAATGAATACTAAAGCTAGTAGAAGTGTATGTCTTCGAGGACTTAGACAAGATTTATGAAATATGTTCAAGTATTACTACTTAGCGTGTTTTCGTAGTGTTTTTAAATACACTGCCACGCGTCGAAGAAGGACTCAGGCGGGAAGATTTGAAATTCGAAGACGGTTTCGTAACTGTCTAAATAACAGATGGCGTCCCTGGAGTTCTTATGAGAAACGTGGCATTAGATTAGCGTAGGGCCGTTAAGGTCGAAATTAGTATAAATAGGAGTCTTAATGTTAGGATTTTGTGTGTTCATTTTGTACAAATCACTCACATATTACTCAAGTATCAAGTGTTAAGAGAAAGAGTTCGCTGAGAAAATGTACGTATGACACCACCATTTTAATACATGTGTATTCTCTTTCGTTTTCAAATATCTTTCAGTATTATTGCATTTCATTTACTTCTTGCCATTTACATTTCTGTATTTTTACTTTCATGTCATTTACTTTTGAAGTATTTAACATTCCTGCATTTTAAGATTCTTTACGCTTTAACAATACTTTCGTTTCATATGTTATTTTACTTATCCTTTCACTGAAATTATACTTACGTATAACCAAGTGACTGTCAAGATTACTCGTTTTATTCGAAATAATTCTTATTAACGAAGACGAATCATGACTATGGTTCGAATGACCATTGATAACAATATTTTTGACTATGTGTCCTAGGATCAATCTAGTCGATCCTGCGAGTAACCAAATCATATTTATTATAGTTTGGAAGACTAGCGGTTGTTTACCGGAAATCACCGTAAACAAATTGGCACACCCGGTGGGACTGTGTCAAGCAGATTGTTTTAATCAATTGTTTTATTTTTGTCTAGACAATATCAAGACCTTGTATGAACCTTAGGAACGGTAAGTTAACGAACAGTGCACAACCGATTCCCGAACGAAGGTACAACAAGAAAATGGTCGTTACGGCCAGTGCAGGGGGTGACCAAGGTCTCCCACAAGGTTCAGGATCAGGAGCGGCAAATTCGACTTCTAGTCAGGGAACACGGGATACACCGGGTCCAAATGGATCGAGACCTGCAGATAATTCCCAGGCTATGCCTGAAAATAATACAGGACCTTCAGGGACTATTCCAGTTTCAGTATCGACAACCGCACCTTCATCCACAAGCGCAGAGGAAATACCGTTTTCCTCGACAAATGCTGCGAATAACTTGTTTGGTCAAGGCACGAATTCTACTTTCGAGTGGAGGCCAAATAATCCATACGGAATGCCATATCCATTAGGAACAGGCGTACGAGGGGCAGGGCCCACATATGCCACAACTAACAATGCGACGTTTTCACCGAATGTTGGTTCAGTGGGTCGAAATGCACACAACACTAGTTTTTCTACCCAGATGCCCTATTTTACCACAAATAACCAAGCAGCATTTCGGCAAGAAATGGATGCAAGCAACCATGATATGTTAGGGGTCTTGGCCAAAGAATTGGCTTCAATTTTGAACCCACTAGCGACAAATATTGCTAATACGAATCGGGATAATGTGGAAACTTTCCAAAAGATATCATCCCAAATGAATCGAATGGCAGATTTCATGGGAGTGCCACAACCAAGAAGGAAAGACAAACAGCCTTCGAATCAAGAAGAGAGGCCCATTTTGGAACGTATACAAGATGTGGTTCCACCATCTAGGACAGCCACTAGAGATGTAGGCCCCTCACGAAGAACAGAGATGACCGAAGGAACTCCAGTAATTAACTTAGAGGCTTCAAATCAAAGAACCGTTCCCGTTCGACAGGAAACGGAAGAAGAGAGACCCAGATTAAGGATCGTGGGTAGGGACGAGCATCTAGATGAGATTGTCCAAAGAGTCAGAAGAGAAAATCTGGCTACAGAAAATAACTTAACTGCCATGATAGAAAGGGTTATGGCCAATAATGGCCTTAGTACTGAACTTCGACGTCCAAATTATACATCCCCCATATCAGATTATATCATGCAGACAGAGTTGCCTAGGGGCACTAAGGTACCCAAATTTACAAAGTTTTCAGGCGAAACTAACGAGTCAACAGTGGAACATATTGCTAGATATTTGACAGAAGCAGGGGACTTAGCAGGAAACGAAGATCTAAGGATCAAATATTTCCCTAGTTCGCTAACAAAGAATGCTTTCATTTGGTTCACTACCCTGCCACCAAATTCAATAGATGCATGGGCACACTTAGAAAGGCTGTTCCATGAACAATTCTACATAGGCCAAACAAAGATAAGTCTGAAAGAATTGGCCAGTATTAAAAGAAAGTTCACAGAACCAATTGATGACTACTTGAATAGGTTCCGTCTGTTGAAATCAAGGTGTTTTACAACAGTCCCAGAGCATGAACTAGTCGAAATGGCTGCGGGTGGTCTAGATTATTCAATTAGAAAGAAACTAGATACCCAATACCTTATGGATATGGCCCAGTTGGCAGATAGGGTTCGACAGGTCGAACGCTTGAAGGCAGAAAAGGTTAGAGCAAACAAAAGTTATAAAAAGGAAAGGGTAGCGTACGTCGAAGCCGAAGACGCTGATGATGAGTCTTTTAATGACTCGTATAACTCTGAAGAAGTCGAAATAGACTTAGCTGAGTTGAAAGAAGCGCCACCTTATGCCTGCAAATTGCTAAACCCTGCAAATGGAAAAAATCCAGTAGAAAACGATAAGAATGATAGGTTCCCTAAGAAAACTTATACATTCGACGTTACCAAGTGTGATGAAATATTTGATTTACTGGTAAAAGATGGCCAAATGATACTGCCTCCAAATTCCAAAATTCCTCCGTTGGAACAACGGAAGAAAAGAGGTTTTTGTAAATATCATGGTTTTTTAGGCCATAAAACTTCACAATGTTTTCTTTTCAGGGATCTAATTCAAAATGCTATCAAAGATGGAAGGTTGAAGTTTGCTGACAAGACCAAGAGTCACATGAAGGTCGATACCAATCCCCTGAACATTGCTGACGCTAGCCTCTGTGAGCTAGAAGATATCAACATGGTGGAGGCATCTGAAGTCGAAGTTGCGGAAACCAAAACAATGTTCAATGGAAAGCAGGCTACTGAGAGCCTAAATAATGATATACTCTTCAATACTGATGTTGAAGAATCTTCCAAGACAGAGATACCTGAAGGGTCGAAGGAAGACAACAGTGAGGCCACTGAAGACCTCAGAATGAAACTCCAGAAAATCCAAATCTCTGAAGTTCCTCCAGCAGTTGTTAACATGGTCAGCGCCAGACGTCCAGTGTCTGAATTTGGCGAATTAGAGACATGGCTGACGAGGCAAAATGGGGGCATCGAAGCTCCTCCAAAAGGTGAAAGCCTCAAAGACTACCTTTGGAATTGCCATGAGAGGAATGGTGGAAAACAATGGATGTGTCCAAGGTGTTCGATCATGCTGAATCGAAGGGTCGAAGCTAACTTCGAAAGGGCTCGACGCGAAAGATGGGAACACCCAGGGAGAGAACCAAATCCCCTACTACAAGTGTACCCAAGGATGGAGGAAAGCTTAGTAGGATTTTTGGTCAGATGCCACAAAGGGAACACTGAAGTTGCACTATGCCCCAGATGTGGGGCAGTCTATGATGAAATGCTGGCAAGATCTTTCGAACGTGTGTACTTCTACATGGGTCGAGAAACTCAGGGGTTGCGTCCTAACCTATACGGTTTCGACATATGGACTCCAACGAAGAGGCCTGATAGCCCACGCCCCAGAGCTCGAAGGGTAACATTCAAAATCCCTGCAGATGCACCTAGGGATAGATGGGTGCAAGCTAATGCAAGAAACAATAAATGGCAAAGTTGGGACCAAGGAGGAAGAACTGCAATGTCATACAGGAAGCAATTTAAAAAACCAAATCGAGAGGCGTATCGACTGGAGAATTACAAAGGAAAAAATCCAATGTCCCGTTCCCAGTGGAGAAGGCATCAGAGAATAAAAAAGGCTCAAAAGGAATACACACCAAGAGAAGTTGGAGATTCTAGTAGCAACCAAGTCCCACACCAGGGGGCAAAGTCAAACAAACCTCCGGTGGAACGCAGGCTCTTCGAAGCTGAAAACATTTTAGAAGAAGAAGAAAAGATGCGCTCCAATTTCTGGAAAGAAGAGGATAGAATGACAAATGATTTCGATTCTGATGGAGTGTCTTCTATAAACCTCAATTGCAACGTTGTATCCGTACTCCCTCATGAGTTTAATCAAGAGACTGAAGTTGAAGACTGCGAAGAGGCTGATATCGAGGAAATGGCGAAGCACAGGCCTGTGTGTTATTATGTGCTGAATAATGGTGCAGTTGAAGAACAGAATGTTTTCTTCGAAAGGCCTGATGAGGGTATGCGAAATCATTTGAAGCCACTCTATATCAGGGCTAAAATTGAGAATGTTGGCATTAATAAAGTCTTAGTCGATGGGGGAGCAGCGGTGAACCTAATGCCTCAATACATGCTAAAGAGAATTGGTATGTTCGATACTGATATAAGGCCACATAACATGGTCTTATCTAACTACGAAGGCAGGATAGGACAAACATTGGGAGTCGTTCAGGTCAATTTGACAGTGGGCTCAGTCACAAGGCCAACTATGTTCATGGTTATACCAGCAAAAGCAAATTACAACCTTTTGCTTGGTAGGGAATGGATTCATGGGGTGGCAGCTGTGCCCTCCACAATGCATCAAAGGGTGACAATTTGGAGGGAAGATGGTATAGTGGAGAATATCGAAGGAGATCAGAGTTACTATATGGCTGAAGTTAACCAGGTGAATAAAACCAACTTCGATAGGAACCTGGCAAACATAAGTCCTTGTCATGCTGCAGAAGAGAAGTATGCCCCAAATAAGAATGCATTGTACTATTTAACTTTGCACCCAAATGGATTCCAGTGGGATAGAGAGATCATGGATGGTCCAGCAGATACAGCACCATTGGACAATTATCCAGCAGTACGGCCAACAGGCTGGGACGATGACATTAATAATGTCTGAGTCTTCGTTCTTCGAAAAAATTTCGGCTTACGTGGCCGAGAATAAAAGGAAGGCGGCTCTCAAAGCCGAACTATCAAATGCAAATATGGACGCAGTTCTAACCAAAAAAGGAGTAATAGAGTTAGAGATACATACGAGTTTCGAATCCTCTGAAGACCCGGTTCAAGTCGAAAAGATCATGAGAGAAGAATCAAGTCAAAGGTTAGATGCAATTTACGAAAAAGAACCTTTGGGATTTGAAAAAGACCCAATGGCGTCGAACATAAAGATGTTGGCTCAAGATCCACTTGAAGAAGTAAATCTTGGAGACAAGGATCAAAAAAGAATAACATACATCAGCGCGAAACTAGAACCAGAACTAAAAGCAACGGTCATCAAAATGTTGAAAGAAAATAGAGATTGTTTTGCTTGGGATTATGATGAGATGCCTGGTCTAGGAAGAGACTTGGTCGAATTGAAACTACCAATAAAAGAAGGGAAGAAGCCTGTAAAGCAAACTCCCAGGAGATTCGCGCCAGAGATTCATTCAAAGATTAAAGCAGAGGTCGAAAGGCTTCTATGTTGCAAGTTTATCCGAACTACAAGGTATGTTGAATGGATTGCTAATATAGTACCTGTAATTAAAAAGAATGGTTCATTAAGAGTATGCATAGACTTTTGTGATCTTAATGCAGCCACTCCTAAAGACGAATATCCCATGCCTGTAGCAGAAATGCTAGTAGACTCAGCCGCGGGCTTCGAGTACTTGAGCATGTTGGATGGATATTCTGGATACAATCAGATCTTTATTGCAGAGGATGATGTATCCAAAACAGCATTTCGTTGCCCAGGGGCAATAGGCACTTACGAATGGGTTGTAATGCCTTTTGGTTTAAAAAATGCTGGGGCAACTTATCAAAGAGCAATGAATTCTATATTCCATGACTTTATAGAAACATTCATGCAAATATATATAGATGACATTGTGGTAAAATCTACCTCGGGTATGAGTCATCTCGATCATTTGAGCCAATCATTCGAAAGAATGAGGAAACATGGTTTGAAGATGAACCCCCTCAAATGTGCTTTCTTTGTGCAGGCAGGTGATTTCTTGGGTTTCGTAGTCCACAAAAAAGGAATAGAAATTAACCAGAACAAGACGAAAGCCATAATGGAAACCAAGTCTCCATCCACAAAGAAAGAGCTACAATCATTATTGGGAAAGATAAATTTCTTAAGGAGATTTATCCCTAATTTGAGTGGACGCACGCAAGCTTTCTCACCTGTACTACGGCTTAAGCAAGGAAAATTTGAGTGGCGTGCTGAACATCAAGAAGCTTTCGATCAGATCAAGCAATACTTGACTTGTCCACCAATCTTATCTCCCCCAAACGGGAAGAAGCACATGCGCCTATACATTTCAGCGTCGGATAAAACAATAGGCAGCATGCTGGCGCAAGAAGATGAGAATGGCATCGAAAGAGCCATTTATTACTTAAGTAGAGTACTCAATGATGCAGAGACTAGATATACTGCTATAGAAAAGCTCTGCCTTTGCTTGTATTTCTCTTGTATCAAACTTAAGTATTATATAAAGCCAGTTGATGTTTATGTTTCATCTCATTGTGATGTTATTAAACACATGTTATCCAAGCCAATACTACATAGTCGAATTGGTAAGTGGGCTTTAGCGCTTACTGAATATTCATTAATATTTCAGCCTCTCAAGGCAATGAAAGGCCAAATTGTGTCAGACTTCATTGTCGACCATGCAGTAGTTGAGAGTCATCAATAGTACGTGGGTTTAAAACCCTGGAAGTTATACTTCGATGGTTCAACGCATAGAGAAGGAACTGGAGTTGGAATGTTGATAATTTCTCCTGATGGAATTCCAACAAAGCTCAAGTATAAAATCGAAGGTCCATTATGCTCCAACAACGAAGCTGAATACAAAGCATTAATTGCTGGACTTGAAGCTTTGTTAGAATTGGGGGCAACCAGAGTCGAAATTAAAGGAGACTCCGAATTGGTCATTAAACAATTGACAAAGGAATACAAGTGCATCAAAGAAAATTTGATCATGTATTTTGTCATAGCAAATAGGCTACTCAAGAAATTCGAATATGTGGAATTAAAACACATATCAAGGATAAATAACCAAGAAGCAAACGACTTGGCACAATTAGCTTCAGGATACAAAGTATCAAAAGAGAAGTTAGAGGTCGAAATTAAAGGAGACTCCGAATTGGTCATTAAACAATTGACAAAGGAATACAAGTGCATCAAAGAAAATTTGATCATGTATTTTGTCATAGCAAATAGGCTACTCAAGAAATTCGAATATGTGGAATTAAAACACATATCAAGGATAAATAACCAAGAAGCAAACGACTTGGCACAATTAGCTTCAGGATACAAAGTATCAAAAGAGAAGTTAGAGGAATTGATTGAAGTAAGAAGGAGAGCAATGTCTACTAAACTTTCCCCAAGTGACCTAGAGAATTCTCAATTGGGTTATGCCAACAAAGAAGAATTCGAAGTATTAAACATAGACTCATTGGCAGATACAGATTGGAGGAGTCCAATAATAAACTATCTAAAAAATCCTTCGACGGATACAGACAGGAAAATCAAGTATAGAGCCCTGTCATATTTCCTGATGGGAAATGAATTGTTCAAGAGAACTCCTGAAGGGGTATTATTGAAATGCTTGGGTGAAGCAGAAGCATATCTGGCCCTGTCGAACGTACACAGTGGAGCATGTGGTGCACATCAAGCAGGGCACAAAATGAAATGGCTTTTGTTTCGTTATGGGATGTACTGGCCTTCGATGTTAAAAGATTGCATAGAGTTTGCGAAAGGGTGTCAAGAGTGCCAAGAACATGCAGGTATCCAACACGCTCCAGCAAACGAATTAAGTACAATAGTGAAACCTTGGCCTTTTAGGGGATGGGCATTAGATTTGATTGGAGAAATTCACCCCAAGTCGTCTAAAGGTCAAAGGTACATATTAGTAGGAATAGACTATTTCACGAAATGGGTCGAAGCGATACCACTGGCGAATGTGGATCAAGAGGCCGTGATTGAGTTTATTCAGAAACATATTATATATAGGTTTGGAATCCCAGAAAGTATAACAACAGATCAAGGATCAGTCTTTACTGGACGAAAAATGCAAGACTTTGCCAAAGAAATAGGTTTCAAGTTATTTACTTCTACACCTTACTATGCTCAAGCAAATGGACAAGTTGAAGCAGCAAACAAAATAATAATTGGCCTTATTAAAAAACATGTGGGAAAGATACCCAAGAATTGGCATAAGACTTTGGACCAAGCACTTTGGGCTTGTCGAACATCTCCAAAAGAAGCTACAAACACAACTCCTTTCCAGTTGACGTTTGGACATGATGCAGTACTTCCAATCGAGATATATTTGCAATCAGTAAGAATACAAAGGCAAGCAGATATTCCTCCCAACGTATACTGGGAGTTAATGATGAATGAGTTGGTAGATTTGGACAAAGACAGACTTCGAGCGCTGGAAATGATAAAAAGACAAAAGGAAAGAGTGTCCAGAGCATACAACAAAAAGGTGAAAGGTAAAACATTTATTAATAATGACCTAGTTTGGAAAGTTATTTTACCTATAGATCGAAAGAATCAGGCACTTGGTAAATGGTCCCCATACTGGGAAGGACCCTTTCGAATCTTAAAGGTATTTTCGAACAATGCTTACGAAATTGAAGAGTTGGCAGAAGATCGTAGGATCTTGAGAGTAAACGGGAAATATTTGCAGAGATATAAACCAAGCATGTACGAAGTAAAGATTGCAGAAACGTAGACATTCAGGGTACTACGAAAGCCAAAATGGTCAGGCATGTATCAAAACATATACGTTGCATTGATCAAAATGGCTTTACAATCCGAATGGGTTGATAAGTTTAAAAGAAAAGAGTCAGAGAAAACACCAAAATATTTTCATTCAAAGAAGTACATGCATTACAAAAAAGGATCCAAAGAACATGATCTAGAAATTTCTGAGATTACAAAAAGAAAGCATAAAAGCCTAGGGCAAACACTTGCTAATTAATCCTTTGGTCTAAACCCTCCAAGGACAGCACAGGCAAGCTTTCGGCTTCAAACATGTCTATGGATCCGGAATTGCGCATCCTCCTCACTACACCTTTCTTAAGGAAAATGTAAGAGAGGAGTCTCCCATAGGGAAGACAGGTCACAGTCCCTTGACGTGTGACACCTATGGAAACAGCCTTAACAAGTCCTTTGAAAATCATCAAAGGAAAGTTAATCTTCTTCCCTCGAAGACCACAGAGAATAAACTCCAAATCTTCAACCATGATGCTGTTTTCATCAAGCCTCCGAGGATGGAAGTTACCCACAAGCAGTTGATGCCAGATCCTCATAACCTTGGCACTGAAGGGGTCGTTGTCCATGAGATTCCTCAACATGAGATGAGTAGTCATGTTGAAGCTGTTATCATCAAAAGTTTCCCCAGAATTATTGCATCTCATTAGGTTGGCAATGGTGGTGGGAGTAATGCTGATATGAGCATGTCGAACCTCAGAAACAATGGTGGTCCTACCTTCAGGATCTATGCGTAGAGACGCAAACATCCAGAAATCTGCCAACATGTTGGGGTAGACAGGACCCTCCAGGATGACTCCAAAGTAGAAGTCCAGTTCTTGGTTGACAAAGAGGTGTTCGAGGCTGATGAAGTTGTTATCAAGTTCATCTTCAGAAAGCTTGAATTCTTTCTTGATAAGAGCTTTTATGTTGTTGAAAGAAAGAGGTGCAGCCATTTCAGAAAAAGGGTTAGAGAAAGAAGTTGGTTTTTCTTTTCTGTTGTTAGTATGTGAGAAAGCACAGGAATGAAGAAATGAAAGTAATATTAGACCCTTTATATAGACCTGGGATACTAAAGGTTGGTTTAAATGTTGATGATTGATTAGACTGCATTTGGTTTTCCAAAAAGGGAGTTAAGGCTTCCGCCGTTTCCCGCCCTTGGAAGTTGAGAAGTAATCATGAAACTGATGCACGCACGTCTCAAATAGACGTTTTGAAGAGAGTGACGTCACTGTTTAATAATGATTATGGCTAGAGAAGTGGAAACGTCAAGTCTAAAGGCAAGGATGCTGCGAAGGATAGTCAGGGTCTACATGTTGCATTAAATAAAATCACTATGGAAAATCTGATAATATATTCTGGCAGAACTTGAAAGATTTGCTAAAAGATAGTGCTTGCGAATATTACAAACATAGACAGAATGAAAATAGAAGCCAAGCATACAGATAGATGTTTCTACAAAAGGTTCGATTACAAAACGAAAATGCAACAAAATACAGGATTGGAAACAGTTAGTTAAAATCCTCAGGGAGGCTATTTTTGATCTTCAAATATTGAGTCTCCCACGAAGACATATGAAGCTCAAGTAACGCCCGGTGTTTCTTCAATCTTTCAATCTCTGGCACTAATTTCTGCGTAGTTTCGAAATGTTTAATTCCCGATTGCACCACTTCGAGCAAATCCTGTTGGTTGGCTTTTTGTATGGCTGTCTGACAATGTTCAGCTTCCTTTATCTTTTCTTCGAGGGCTTTTATCTCTTGCTTCCAGGAGTTGATGTTCTTCTCGTAATCATCAAAAGCCTTCTGATTTTCTGAATGTTTAAGCTTGAGGGCCTCACCTTGTTTCGTTGCATCCACAGCAGAATTCCATGAAGAGTCATGAGAGGCCATTTTCTCAGATAGTTCCTTTTCGACATTTTGCTTTCGAAGAATGTTGGCCTCGAGCTGTTCAACTAGAGAACCTAGCAAAACAATTATCTCTGAAACTTCTGTTGAGACTTGAAACAAATCCACTTTCTTTAAGAGTTGATTTAAGTTGTGACTCTTAATAGGTTCCCGGCTAAGAACATCCACGAGATTGACCCCAAAGAACTTTTCTTTTATCTGTCGAAGGAGGTTGGGAGTGTCTTCCTTGTCACCAGATTCTATAACGACAGCTGGAGAGACATCAAGTTCTGAAGGCGAAGAAGTATTCACAGTCATAATAGCCTTTAAAAAACTAAGAGGATCAGTTTGCTTAAGCTGTTCCAGTTCCAAAGGAGTAGGCTTCGCAGGGGCAGGCTTCGAAGTTGTCCCAGGAGTGGTTTCTGTGTCTAGGGCTGAAGTTTCTTGAGGATTGTGTTTTTCTGGTTTAGAAGTTTCCTCCATAGCATCTTGTTCCGATGCAATGTCTTCGCTGTCATGTGGTTGTGGATTCACATTGTCGCTGCCTGAGAATGGATGATCTTCTTCCAAATTTTTGTCTTGATGAGTAGGTGGGGATTCGTCAGTAGATTGGCTTTCTTCGACTGGTTCATTAGGCAATATGGTGGGGAGTGGCCTAGCATCTTCGAAGACTGGTGAGAGAACATGAGTTTTGTTTTGAGAGATACCTGTGTTAAACAAGCCAGAATCAGTCGTAAAGATAAGGCTTTGAGGAGTTTTATCGACGGAAGTGAAAGAGTTACGATTACCGTGAAGTTTATCAACATTAATAGTGAGGTCATAAGCTTTGAGACCTGAAGTGGCAGTGCCAGCATCATCCTGCAATAAACAAGGTAAGATGTCGGTTTACCTTGGTTGGGATATTGTCTGGACTTGAATTATGGCTTTCGACAACGAAAGCATTACTGGCGGTTTTTAGAGGTGATTCTTCAGAAGATTCCTTGTCGCCAGGAGAAGCAACTTTGGAAGAACTTACCCCTTTCTCTTTTCCTGAAGGGGTAACAGCCTTTTGTCTCTTTCTATGTCCTTGTCTGGTACGAGGAGGAGATTTATCGTCATCATCTGAGACAACTGTTGAAGAGACTTTCCGTTTCGAACCTGTTGGGGGTTTCGAGCTCTGGAAAAAATATATATTAAGCAAAATGAGTACTGCTCACAGATTATACAAGATTAAGAATATAAAGTGGGTATGTACCGTGGGCTTCTTGTCAGTAACAATGGAGTCACTTTCACTTGGTTTGTTGCTTTTAGATGCCCCATAATCCTTTTGGGTAGGAGCTTCTTTAATCTTCCTCCTTCGAGCAACAGCTGTAGTTGAAACTGAAATCAGTATATCAGCAAAGAAAAGAAAAGTCAGTCGAAAAATTGTCTGAATCCAAACCTTCAGGTATTGGAGTCAAGACACGAACATGTTCAAGATCTATATGAAGATGTCCTTTGAAAGTATCCAAGGTATGCTTAGTCGGAACCACTCGTTCAGCATGTTTTTTAGTACTTTCTTGAAGATCTCTTAAAACGTTGCCACACACAAACCAATTTGGAAAAGGGGGGCTCAGAGCCACACCAAAATCCGCACTTGGTAGTGGAGGGAACTTTGGAGGATTAAGTTTGAAAGCCACTTCATAACGTAGTTCTGGTCGAACATACGAGGGCAATTTCAACTTATCCAGTTTGGCGGAAAACTTTTCGCGCAAAATGACTGCAGCCTCACGAACGGTCCGACTAAGATCATCAGGCCTGTAGATAGTTTCAAAGAATTTTTGAAAAGCTTGGATTTCTTTAATGTGAGTCGAGGTACCTTTTTGAAAATTCTCCTGCACATCAGCAAAAGCTGCAGTTAGTTCTTGAGTAAGACTATCGGCATCAAAGATTTGAGAAGTATAGTAATCCGTCCACCACTGGTGAAAGTATGGTGTAGTATAAAAAGCAGGTTCGAAAGGAATAGGAGAAAGATTGGCGACGCCAACGTATTTGTTGATTTTGGATTCACATTCTTCTTCAGTCAGGTACAAGGTATGGAAACACATATGGTTCCTTTTCTCATATAAACACTTGGGTTTTACTTGAACCAACCCAAACTGTCTCGAAACCAGATTTGGTTGGTAGCATACAAGGACACATTGACCTTTTGATGGTCGAAGGCGGTGAGAAAACAACCTTGGGGTCAGAAAGGCCTCCCAAATTTCCATAGACTCAGTTTGTTGATCCTGAGATGTTGATGGGAACCTTCGAGTAAACCATTCAGGACCAATTGTTCTGTGTACGAACGGAGCCATAGAAGGATCGAACTGATTGCGCTGGGCGAACATCATTGTATATGCTAGAAAATGTTCACGAAGCTTCCCAGTTTCTTCTTTTGGAGTTAGGTAAGCCAACCTGGTTCCTTCTATAGTTCGATTCTTAATTTTGTTATCTTCTTCGTTGACATTGCCTCGAAAAGGAAGATGAGTTTCGAACGTAGCATTAAGCCACAGTTGCAGTATCCAGAAAGGACCAGCAAAAAGCAGAGTGCCAGTTTGGTAGTTTTTGGTAAGGTTCGAGGCTTCGCTAAGATTTTCATAAAGAGATCCTAAAAGTAACTGGCTTAGGTTGAGCTTTTTTCCAGCATGTAGCTGATTAGCCATGCAAAGGTATCTCTTTGCGACCTGTATAGATCTTGAGCAGAAGGCACATCGTGAGAGCCATAATGCCAAGAAAGCAATATGCTCTTCATCAGAAACTTCTTCTTGCGTTTTGTTATGGTGCTTCTGAATGAATGCAGTGTAAGTAACTGTCGATTCATTAAAACCAATAGTATCAGTATCCATCTCATTGGGATCGAAGGTCTCCCCAGTTGGTCGAAGTCCCGTAATAGCAGCTATATCAAAGAGAGTGGGGGTAACCATCCCACATGGGAGATGGAAAGTGTTGTGAGAAGCATCCCAAAAGTGAACCGCTGCTACTAACATGGGTTGGTTATATTCTTAGCCTGTTTTTGACAGTTGAATTAAATCATATATGCCTAACGATTTCCAGGAAGATCCTTTCGTTCTCTCTACTTTTTCTAACCAGGCATAGTACAAATCAGGATCTTTGGCTAAAGGGATTGACCTAAACACTTTTACAAAGTTGGTCATATAATTTAACCTAATTTTTGCCAAAGCCAAAGGGGTCACAGTTGAAGTTTCTTCAGTATTAGCAGATTCTCCTAAGGGGGAACGTCCATCTTCATCTATCTTAATCTTACTAACTAAGGGTCTAGTTTTGTAATAAGCGGGGAAGAATCTGTTCATGGATGAATTGTTTTCACCTGGTAATGGACCCATAAAAGCAAGAGGTTTTCCAGAAAGTTCAAAGGGAATGATTACCTGAGAAGCGTAAATAGCGCGCACTTCTGCGGTATTAGGGTTTGGAATGTGTTCTTGTTCCCCAGACCGCATTGTTGTTTGGAGCTTCAGAACAGGTTGAAGAACATTTGAAGATGAAGCCATGGAGAGGTTTTGATTGGAAAAGTAAGCTTTTTGAAAGGGTTGAGAGTTGTTTTTTCTTTTGAAGAGGATGAAGAGGTAGGAATGAAAAGTTGTATAAAAGTGCAAGACCAAGTATTTAAAGGTTTAACGGAAACCCTTTTTTAAATCTTTTTGGGTAAAAACCAAGGGACACGTGGCGGTTAGTGATTTAATCCAACGGCGGTCGAATAAATTAGCTTTACTCCTAGTATGTAGGAGTAATGATCAAGAAGTAAGGTCAAAAACGTGGGAATGTAAGTTGTGAGAAGACATCTTTGAAAATGACAAGACGTTTTGGAAACAGGGTCAGCAATGATTGTGACGTTAGTCAGCAATCTTGGAACTTTCAAAGATCAATAAGAGAAGAAATCTTATGATGGCAAAAAACGCCTATTTCTCTTGATTTTCGAAACAGGCATTTATTGGGGGCAATTTGTTAGCTGAAGATTTCGTTTTATAAATTGGTTCTTCGAAGAAGTAAAAATTCGAAGGAAAGATGGTTACTGATGACCATCCCTTAAAAATAAAAGAATGGCTCCTGATGGCCATGCTTCGAGAATGAAGACTTCTAAGTTCGTTATGAAGATAATGAATACTGAAGCTAGTAGAAGTGTATGTCTTCGAGGACTTAGACAAAATTTATGAAATATGTTCAAGTATTACTACTTAGCGTGTTTTCGTAGTGTTTTTAAATACACTGCCACGCGTCGAAGAAGGACTCAGGCGGGAAGATTTGAAATTCGAAGACGGTTTCGTAACTGTCTAAATAACAGATGGCGTCCCTGGAGTTCTTATGAGAAACGTGGCATTAGATTAGCGTAGGGCCGTTAAGGTCGAAATTAGTATAAATAGGAGTCTTAATGTTAGGATTCTGTGTGTTCATTTTGTACAAATCACTCACATATTACTCAAGTATCAAGTGTTAAGAGAAAGAGTTCGCTTAGAAAATGTACGTATGACACCACCATTTTAATACATGTGTATTCTCTTTCGTTTTCAAATATCTTTCAGTATTATTGCATTTCATTTACTTCTTGCCATTTACATTTCTGTATTTTTACTTTCATGTCATTTACTTTTGAAGTATTTAACATTCCTGCATTTTAAGATTCTTTACGCTTTAACAATACTTTCGTTTCATATGTTATTTTACTTATCCTTTCACTGAAATTATACTTACGTATAACCAAGTGATTGTCAAGATTACTCGTTTTATTCGAAATAATTCTTATTAACGAAGACGAATCATGACTATGGTTCGAATGACCATTGATAACAATCTTTTTGACCATGTGTCCTAGGATCAATCTAGTCGATCCTGCGAGTAACCAAATCATATTTATTATAGTTTGGAAGACTAGCGGTTGTTTACCGGAAATCACCGTAAACAAATTGGCACCGCAAGTAATGGAAACAATAAGACAGTTGGCTCTAACTGAGGCGAGACGCGAGTTAGCGCAACGTGAGGCGGAGCTAAAGGCCCAAACGGATGAACGTGAGGCGGCGCTAAAAGCACAAGTGGAGGGGAAACAATGGAAAATAGAGGCAATGGCGAAGATGCAAGCAGAGATGCAACAACAACAAATAGAGGCAATGGCGAAGATGCAAGCAGAGATGCAACAACAAATGCGGTTATTTATGCAGTCTCAACAAAGTGGTGGTCAACCGTCTAGAGGAAACGTGGGAGCGGCTGACACTGAGCAAGAGAATGATGATGATTTCAACCTTGATAATTATCCCGATCCAGATGATGATTTTTTAGGATGAATTTTATTTTTATTTTAATTTAAAATTGTATGGGATAACAAAATTTTACTTATTATATGTTAGTATTTTGGATATTATATTATAAATTTAATATATTTTAGTAGTTTAATATATTTTTGTATTTAGTTTATTATTATTATTATTAATTTAACTAAATAAATATTTTTATTAATATTTATTAATTTCCAACAAATAATATTAATAATAAAACTTTTTTTATAATAATAAAAATCAGATTTTTTTTTTAAAAACATTTTAATGTTTGTGGCGTGTTTTCCATGTCACTGATTTGTGACATGTAAAACACGCCGCAACTTTCAAAATTAATTTCAAAATTAGCGACGTGTTTTACATGTCACAAATCAGTGACATGTAAAACACGCCACAACCATTCTTCTTTTTGCAGACCTTGTCTGTCCCAGTTGCAGATGGAGGCTTGGTAATTGTGCAACATTAGCGACGTGTTTTCCATGTCACAAAGTTGTGACGTGATAAACACAACACAATAAAGTTTCCATGCACTCCCAAGCGACGTATATGACCATGTCGCTAATTTTACTTTTTGACGTGATTTTCCATATTGTGTCATGGAATTCACTTCGCTACAGACGTGATTTTTTGTAGTGGCTAGAATAGTAATCTCTTGCAAGTCATCAAAGAAGAAACTATGGTCTTTCCCTTTAACTTTCTTAATGTTTTTCAACTTTTGATAATCTTCTTGTGTCTTGTTATTTTAGTTCCCTTCAAAAGACTCTAGTAGAGCACTCATATTAAATTTTTCACTTTTTATATAAATCTTTTAAAGCTCTTTTTTTGAATCTCTCTCTGAATTATAACTTCTCTCATATATGCGACCAAGTTCGATGAAATATAAAAAAATTAAAATACTCATTGTCCAACATTAAAATTAAAATTTCTTCATAAAACCCATAACATGAACAAAATTGTCCATAATTACTATATGTTGCACAAAAATTAAGGACAAACATACTTATAACATAAGGGGAGAACACTACAACAAGTAGAATAAGAATTTAGCATCTATTCCCTCCCGTACAATCACATATGATCTCATCTCATAACAATGCAGGATCTCAAGTACGCATATATTCACCTGATAAAAAATATGAAAAAATCAAATGGATATAAGTTTTAAATAGAGATGTATAATAAAACACATACTCTCTTGTTTGATTTATAAAGCGTGTTATATCTAAATTATAACTAAAACAAAATATTCTATAGCTTTATCAATAAAATTTTTTTGAATTATATTTCACTAACCTTTTCTAGCAGTAGCTCAATTTCTATGAAAGCTTTTTAACTTTATCATCAAAGTTACATAGAGCTTGTCACCCACTCCATCAACAAACTGGAAGTATGCGTGTCTCCATTTTCTGATCAGAAACAAAGAACCACAAATTCCCCAGAAACCTACTGCAAATCCAACTCCCAAACCAAGGTATAATGATTCTTTTATAGAGTCGTCATCCTCATTTTCTCTAGATGGTGTTGCAGTTTTAGGACTTTCTTCTTCAGTGGTACAATTGTTTAGAGGAGCTCCGCACAAGTTTGGATTTTCAATGTAGCTCGATGCATTAAAGCTTTGAAGTTGAGTTCCTATTGGGATTTTTCCTTTTAAATTGTTGTTAGATAGATTCAAATACTCTAAAAAGTTCAAGAGAATCATGCTCTGAGGAATTTCACCATTAAGCTTATTACTAGAGAGATCTAGAGATTCCATATTTTTCATTCCTCCTACCGTCTTTGGTATTGTTCCAGAAAAATTGTTGTGAGATAAGTTTAACGTTTGAACTTGAACAAGCTGAAATAATTCCGACGGTAAATCTCCAGACAAGCAATTGGATGAAAGGTCAATAGTTCGCCTTTCCGGCTTAATTTTATACACATAATCTTGACCTTTTGTAAACAAATCAATTATAACATTTGACCAATGTAAACCCACATTATAAGTAACCATATGAGTCAAGTTGTATACACACTTTGGCATAGAACCTGAAAGTTTGTTATGTGCAAGGTCCAAATGATACAAATAAGAAAGATTGAATAACTGTGATGGAATGTTTCCTTCAAATTTGTTAGCTCTCAATATGACCACTTGTAAGTTTTGTGCCAGGATGATTGGAATGGTTCCAAAAAATTCATTTTTTCCTAAATTAATGTAATTTAAACTAGGACTAGTGAGGTCCATTGAAACTTCACCAGATAGCCTATTCCTCCACAAGTTAATGAAACTTAACATTTTCAAGCTATTCCAAGTATGTGGAATTGATCCTGAAAAGGAGTTGTAAGACAAATCAACTACTGCAGACATTGGTGATATGTTGGGGAGTTCTCCTGTGAAATTATTGTGATCCAACTCTAAATAACCACCCTTTAGTGTTATGTTTGATATGTCTACAGATATCGAATTATTTGACAAAGTAAGATATGATATTCCTTGTATAATGCTCAAAAACTTATTTCGATCTACTATGGAAATCCCCGAGCTCGATAAATCAAAATATTCAAGTAATTTTTGTGTGTATATCCAAGATGGAAAGTTTGGGCCCTGATTTGAATGTGACAAAACTAGACTAGAAAGCTGAAAAGGAGGAACCCAATCAAAATCAAATTGAAATACAACATTTGAACTACTCAAGTCTAGTGAATCTAAACTATTGAGTTTGGAGAAAGTTGTTTTTGATATATGACCGGAGAAATTATTAGAGGAAAGATCCAAGTAACGTAAGGATGAGAGGTTTCCAAGATTTGAAGGAATGAAACCATTTAACACGTTCATGGAAAGATCGAGTGTTTGAATATGTGGTAATTGGCCTATTTCATCTGGAATTGATCCTCTGAGTTGGTTATGGGAGAGATGAAGTTTTCTTAACTTTGGAAGGTTTAGCAAGCTTGAAGGTATCTCACCTGGTATATGGTTGTGACTAAGATCAAGATAGGTGATATCTTTGGTGAGATTAAAAAATGAATTAGGTAAATGAGAGGTGATGTTGTTGTATGAAAGATCAAGAGTTATAAGTGAAGACAAATTCAAATATTCAAGATATGGGTTGGGCATGAGGTTAATTATGTTACAATATTGTAACTGTAACTCTACTAGTGAAGGAATTTTTTCCAATGGTTGAAGCCAATTGGTTTTGTTATGAAGATGAATTCCAGTGAGGTTGAGATATTTCAAAGAAGAAAGTGGAGAAAGCCATTCAAGATTATCCATGTGAATAAAATCATTCCATGATAAGTCAAGGTATAGAAGTTTAGATCCATATGTGATGTTTTGGTGATTGGATGGAATACTTATCCTATCAAAATCATTGAAACTCAAATCCAAATGACTTAGAAACTCAAGTTTTAAAATCGAAAGATTCATCTCACCTTTCAAAGACTTGGGTAGCTCCACTCGTGTAACTCTTCCCGTATTGTTGTCACAATGGACTCCTTCCCAAGTACAACAATTGTTTTCACTTGTCCATGATGAAATTCGACCATGACTATCATTGATTCCTTCTTTGAAGATTAATAGTATCTCTCGGTCTGTCTCATTGCATGAAACCATCCTGTGATAATTGGTAGACATGGTTTTGTGGAATGTGAAGATAGATAAAAATAGAAGCAAAAGAAATGACATTTGTGTAATAAGAATAGTCATTGAATGATGAATTGGATATGAAGAGAAAAATAAAAACAGCTGTGTAGTGACATGAGATTGTCGTGTGATTATATAAGTTGTTAGCTAATGGGAAAACATGAAAAAAATAAATAGCTTAAAATAAGATGACTTTGAAAAAGTATGAGAAGACTTTGAATTTTGAATGTTATTTTTCAATTTTAGAGGGAAATGAAATACCCAATCACGTTCATCTTTCATTTTATTTAAATCATTATTTAGTTTGATATTTGTTGTGTATCA
Organism: Vicia villosa; assembly: GCF_029867415.1. NCBI lineage: Eukaryota > Viridiplantae > Streptophyta > Magnoliopsida > Fabales > Fabaceae > Vicia > Vicia villosa. The sequence goes on from NC_081182.1 coordinate 137,608,124, forward strand.
TTTTTCTTGTTTAGTAGTAAGAGTCAAAGAATCAACTTAAAATAGAATATAAAATAAATGGCAAATTCATTACACTTTCTTGTTGCCATGAAAGAAAACAAAGATTCACATTTTTTATTAGACTATGTACAATGGGGTGTTGAAAATTTTTTTCAACGGTTGAATTCATGCAATGGTATGTTTAATAGCTTGTTTAATATGATGTGGATTACTTTGTGTTGAAAGAATTCAACATGTTGAATGAATGAGAGTGGGGGCCACATACAATATTTTGCAAAATCCTATTGGTTGTTGTGACTATTTGAATTTTTAGTGTGTTGTGAATGGTGGTAAAGTAGGATGTTGAATTTTATTAAACAAAACTATTGTAGTGAGTAAAAGTTGAATGTGTGTTGAATTATTAGGTGGTAGAGAGAGAAGATGATGTGGAGTATAAAAAGTGAAAAAGTAGGGTGTTGAATTTGGAAACCATTGTAAATAGTCTTATGTGAAATTTGTTCTTCATTGCCAGCTAATAATACAAAAGTTGTAGTTCAACATGAAAGTTGCTTTCACTATTTATGATCGATTCATACATTTTCTTAGGTGGCATTTAACATACACAAAAATTAACAAATTTATGTTATTTATACTCAAATAACATTTTCACCATTTATATAATTTCTTTTCAAATTATTTTTTTTCAATTTAATTAGTCATATTAGCGACGGAAAAACTTAAAAATTGACCGCTAAATCCGTCGCTAATATGTTAAAAAGGACTAAAATGACACCTTTTGAAGAATTAAAGGACCAATATAAAACTTTTTGAAATTAAGCGACCAAAATGAACACCGAGGTTAATATACACGACAAAAACAATATTTTGTCAATTATAATTAACCAATATTGAGCACTTAAAGCAATGTATTACTTTGAAGTTTGAACTATGAAGTTAGAGAGTGGTTTGTAAAACAAATAATTTCCTTTTAGTCATTTAATTTATTTTTCATTTGAATTTATTTTTTCTGCATGTTTAATTTATTATAAACGAGTTTACCATTCAACTAGACCGACCTGATATGCCTAATAAGACTAATCTTTCAATTTATTTAAATCATTAATTTTCCTGACATTGTGGCATTTATAGTGTAACAATTTTATTGTTTAGTATCAAAGAGTCAACTAAGAATAGTATAAATAGTAACTGGCAAATTTGACTACTTCACGTGGAAAATTTCTACGCGGTTGGTCAGATTGTTTAGGAAGAGTATTTCTTTTAAGGTTAAATACGTTTTTAGTTTCTATAAATATACGACTCTGTAATTTTGATTCTCCTAAAATTTTTCTTTTTTTTTTTAATAATAATCCTCACTAATTTTTTCATCCGCAATTTTGGTCTCTACCGTCAAGTTTCATTGACAGAAAAAGATTGGTATGTATTGAAGAGTAATTCAATATTCAGAAGATGAGCATCAGAAGTTCTGATGCGGGTTGATCTTCTGATGGTTACTCAGAAGATAGTTTTGACCAGAAGATATTACCTTCTGGGTCCTATTAGCTTAGCTGTTTAGTAGTAAGGTTACTTTAGTATTTTGTAGTACTGTACTGTTTGTACCTTAAACTTGTTCACTAAGTTTATGCCGTTAGGGCTGATGTGGCAAGATTTTTTCTTTTGTATAAATAGCCTTGTAGTAGCTATCATTTAATAATCAACAACTTTATTCTCTCTCATTAATCTTTGTGCCGTTATTCTCTTTGTCATCATCTTTATTCATTGTGCACCAACAATTGGTATCTAGAGCTCCGGTTCCAAACACAGGGAAATACGAGTGAACGTGAGTTTGTGTGACTCTGTGATTAATTTTGTTTCTGGGAAACAAAGTTGTGTTAAAATCACATTTTTTCTTGGTTGTTTGTGGGTTGGGAAACACTGTGTGAGTGTGAGTGAAATCTGATTTTTCTGCACAAGTTTAAAGATGAGTAGAAGCAACTTGAATACCAAACTTCCAGTTCTTGATGGTAAAAACTGGAATAGATGGATGATTCAAATGCTTGTATTATTTGGTGCTCAAGATGTTCTAGATCTTGTCACTAGAGGATATGTTCTGGTTGCAGCGGATGCAACGGAAGAACAAAGAGAAGCGCAGAGAGAAACGAACAAGAGAGATCAAAAGGCGTTGTTCTTCATCCATCAGTGTGTGGATGTGAATGTGTTTGAGAAGATTTCTGATGCTATGACGTCTAAAGAGGCGTGGGATATACTGGTCAGGTGTTACGGTTGTGACCTATCAGTAAAGAAGGTGAAGCTTCAATCCCTGAGAAAGCAATATGAAAATCTCAACATGAAAAACAATGAGAAAGTTTCTGAGTATATCTCTAGAGTGATTGTGATCACTAATAAGATGAAGGCTTGTGGAGAAACTCTTTCTGAACAAGTAATCATAGAAAAAGTATTGAGGTCACTTACTCCTCAATTTGATTATATTGTATAATCTATTGAACATTCTAAAGATCTGGAAGCCATGAGAATAGAAGAGTTGCAAAGCAGTTTAGAAGCACAAGAGTTGCGTCTGACTGAGAGAACTTCTAAGAGAGAAGTTGAGCAAGCTCTGAAGGCTTCTTTTGTCAAGAAGGACCAGAAGCATAGACGTGGTGATAGATTCCAGAAGGAAACCTCAACTTCTGATGAGAAGAGATATCAGAAGGGAAAGGATAAGAAGAAAGTTCAATGTTACTGTTGCAAAAAGTTTGGTCACTTTGCTAGAGACTGTTTGGCAAACAAAGGAAGGAAATCAGAAGAAGCAAATATAGCTAGAGGTGATTCTGATGATGAACCCGTGCTATTGATGGCTTCAGAGTCTGACGTAAGATGTGTGTCAGAATGGTGGTATATGGACACTGGGTGTTCAAATCACTTGACGGGAAACAAACAATGGCTGATAGACTTTGACTCTGAAAGGAGGACAAAGATTAGATGTGCTGATGACAAGTATCTTTATGCAGAAGGTATGGGAAATGTCAAAGTCAAAGTGAAGAATGGAAAGAATGTTCTGATCAAGGATGTTTGGTATGTTCCTGGAATCAAAAGCAATCTGATGAGTGTAGGTCAGCTCATTGAGAAAGGTTTCTCATTCGTTATGAAGAACAACCTCTTGAAGCTTGTACGTGGCATTCCTAAGATTGTGATGCCTGGGAAGTCATGTGAGGTATGCATGAAAGGCAAACAAACCAGATTGCCATTTGAATCAGAAGTTGCTCCAAGAGCAAAGCATGCTCTAGGAGTAGTGCACTCTGATGTGTGTGGACCATTTCCAGAACCTTCACTTGGAGGAAATAGTTATTTTGTGTCTTTTGTGGATGAGTTCACAAGAATGACGTGGGTAACACTTATCAAGTTTAAGACTGAGGTGTTCACAGAATTCTAGAAGTTCAAGGTGAAGGCTGAGAAGCAGAGTGGTCAGAAGATAAAGATTCTCAGAACGGATGGTGGAGGTGAGTATAACTCTACAGAATTCCAGAAGTTCTGTGATGATAATGGAATTGAGCATGAGGTTATTGCTCCTTATACTCCTTAACACAATGGTCTTGCTGAACGTAGAAACCGTACTTTGCTTGATATGACGAGAAGTATGCTAAAAGAGAAGAAGCTTCCTCATAATCTATGGGGAGAAGCTGTTGCTATTGCAACATATGTTCTCAACAGGTGTCCAACGAAGAGGCTGAAGGAAATTGTTCCTTTAGAGAAGTGGACTAATGAGAAGCAAAGTGTTAGTCATCTGAAGGTTTTTGGTTTTGTGTGTTACAAACATGTTCCAGAAGCAAGAAGGAAGAAGCTGGATGATAGGAGCAAAGTGATGTTATTGGTGGGGTACCATAGTACAGGTGCATACAAGCTCTATTGTCCAGAAACTAATAGAGTTGAAGTCAGCAGAGACGTCATTGTGAAAGAATCAGAAGTTTGGGATTGGAGAGAGTCTCAACCAACTTCTGAGGTAGAGATAACTTTTGAAAAAGATTTAGAGTCAGAAGATGAGTCAGATGGTGAATCTGATTATGATCCAGATTCTGATGATGACCCAGAATCTGGTGGTAGTCATGATTCTGGAAGGGAAAACTCTGAAGACGTAGAGTCTGGAGGATAAGCTTCTGGAGATGATCATGAAGGTGGAGACTCTGGAGGTGGTGACTCTGGAGTAGTTGACTCTGAAGTAGCTCAACAGCCACAAAGAGTTAGAACAATACCTAGAAGGTTTGCAGATTTTGACATGTTGCAAGACACAGAAGTTGACTCAGAAGGAGATGTCATTCAGTGTGCCATGTTAGTAGATTCTGAACCAGTGAGTATTGAAGAAGCGCTCAAGAAGTAGGTCTGGTTGAATGCCATGAAAGAAGAACTTGAGGCTATAGAAAGAAACAAGACTTGGAAGCTGACAGAACTTCCAAAGAAGAAGAAAGCCATCAGCGTCAGATGGGTTTTCAAGGTAAAGCTGAAGCCAGATGGATCAATTGGTAAACACAAAGCGAGGCTAGTGGCTAGAGGTTTTCTTCTGAAACCTGGACTAGATTACTTTGAGGTGTTTGCTCCTGTAGCTAGACATGAAACAATCAGGTTGGTGATTGCGTTAGCTGCAAACAGAGGATGGTCTTTGATGCATCTGGATGTAAAGTCTGCATTTCTGAACGGTCCATTACAAGAGGAGGTATATGTGTCACAACCCCCTGGCTTTGTGAAAAAGAATAAGGAAGGGATGGTGTACAAATTACATAAAGCTCTGTATGGATTAAAGCAAGCACCCAGAGCTTGGAATTTGAAAATTGATTCATTTTTCAAGAAGCAAGGGTTTCAGAAGTTTAAGATGGAATATTGAGTTTATGTGCAACATTCTGAAAGCAATATGATTCTGTTGTGTCTGTATGTTGACGACATATTGCTTACAGGGAGGTGTCCAGAAGATCTGATGAAGTTTAAGAAGGTGCTGATGAATGAGTTTGAGATTACAGACCTTGGGAAAATGTCATATTTTCTAGGGATGGAGATTCTGTACTCAGAAGATGGTATCATTCTGCATCAGCTGAAGTATGAGTTAGAACTTCTGAAGAAATTCAAGCTGGAGAATTGCAAAGCTGCTGTTACACTGTCAGAAACAAATCAGAAGTTGGACTCTGATTCTGAAGGTGAAGATGTTGATGCTACGATCTTCAAACAGCTGGTTGGTTCTCTAAGGTATTTGTGTAATACCAGCTGATATATGATATGCAGTTGGATTGGTTAGTAGGTTCATGAGTAAACCTAAGTGGTCCCATTACCAAGCTGTTGTTAGAGTCTTGAGATATGTCAAGGGAACTCTGAAGTGTGCCATATTGTTTCCTTCTGGTAGAAAGGAAGAATCAGAGTTATTGAGTTATTCTGATTCTGATTGGTGTGGAGACAGAGTTGATAGAAGGAGTACTTCTCGATATTTGTTCATGTTTCTGGGAGGTCCTATTTCTTGGAGTTCCAAGAAGCAACCTGTTGTTGCTCTACCTGTGAAGCCGAGTACATCGCAGGCGCTGTAGCTGCATGTCAAGCTGTGTGGCTTCTGAATCTATTAGAAGATCTGAAGATTAAAGTGAAGAAGCCTTTGAAGCTGATGATTGATAACAAGTATGAAATCAATCTTGCCAAGAATCCGGTGTTACACGGAAGAAGCAAGCATATTGAGACTATGTATCATTTCATGAGAAGCCAAGTCCAGAATGGAACATTAGAAGTTGTGCACTGTAGCACCCAGAAGCAGATGGCAGATGTTCTGACAAAGGCAATCAAGACGGATCAATTTCTGCTCTTGAGGGATGGAATTGGCGTTGTCAGCTTTGTATGAAGAATATGAATCAAGGGATGGTATTGAAGAGTAATTCAATATTCAGAAGATGAGCATCAGAAGTTCTGATGCGGGTTGATCTTCTGATGGTTACTCAGAAGATAGTGTTGACCAGAAGATGTTACCTTCTAGGTCCCATTAGCTTAGCTGTTTAGTAGTAAGGGTATTTTAGTATTTTGTAGTACTGTATTGTTTCTACCTTAAACTTGTTCACTAAGTTTATGCCGTTAGGGCTGATGTGGCAAGATTTTTTCTTTTGTATAAATAGCCTTGTAATAGCTATCATTTAATAATCAACAACTTTATTCTCTCTCATTAATCTTTGTGTCGTTATTCTCTTTGTCATCATCTTTATTCATTGTGTACCAACAGTATGTACCTCCAGTTCTGTTCCATAAACGATTCAAGCATTTAGAAAAATTATTATGATATTGAAATCTCCATTGAAACCTGCTCCATGGTTGGACGAGATCGTGGATTTTCATCCAAGCAAGAAATTACTGTCGATTACGAAAAATTCAACAACGACAATGTAAACCAACATTACAGAAACACCGCAGCCTCATCACGAAGCTAATACTTCTCAGCATCCTGTGAGTGCGCTATTATACTATAATTCCCTCCTTCACTTTTCATTCTCATATCAATGTTTTGTTCAATCCTTTCCTTTACTTTCTGTTGTAATTTGTCGATTTTGATAATATGGCCAATTATGAGTTTATTATTCATCTGTTTTAGGGATTAATATACTCTAGGCTTAAATCAAGCTACACTTACATTTTATATATATATATATATATATATATATATATATATATATATATATATATATATATTCTCATGATTGTCTTGCAATGTAATGATTTTCTAAATGCATTACTAGACCAGTCATATAAAATATTCGCTGACTGGTCTAGTAATGCATTTAGAAAATGATTACATTGCAAGACAATCATGAGAATATATATATATATATATATATATATATATATATATATATATATATATATATATATATATATATATATATATATATATATATATAATATTCGCTGACTGGTCTAGTAATGCATTTAGAAAATGATTACATTGCAAGACAATCATGAGAATGGTTACTCGGATGGTACCGTACCATTCATGAAGTGCGGCTAGAAACCAACACAATCATTTAGCTTTGTTTGTCACATATTTATCTAAAAACCAACACAATCAACAAACTCATGCATAACAATAGTTATATAACATGATATATATTCATATAAAAATCTATCAAGAGAAATAATAATCTGCATAACAAACTTATAAGTGACCAATTCTTTTGTTTTTTTTTTTTTTTAGTTTAGAGGAGGTTTAAAATCCCCATAATTTATGCCATGCTAGCTTCTATTAATGAAATTTGACGGTAGGGACCAAAATTGCGGATGAAAAAGTTTGTGAGAACCATTATTCGAAGAAAAATTTTAGATGGCCCAAAATTGTTGAGTCGTATATTTATAAGGATCCCAGATATATTTAACCCTTGTTTTTGTCACTTAGAAAATATCTAAAATTAAAATCAAAGGGAAAGTGTTTTTCAATCATTTTTATGAAGTATTTAAACACTAATCAATTAAAAATAAATGCAAAAATATCAAAATAAAAATCAAGAAAAATTAAAATTGACATTCTAAAATATTATTGGATATTAAAAATATTTTTACTATTTTTTATTGCATTTAAAACTATTAAAAAAAAAGATAAAATCAAAACAAATAGAAAATAAAAGAAAATGAAAATTAAATGGGCCAGGGGTGTCAAAGTAATTATGGATCAACTATCACTTAGTTCAGATGGTAAATGGGCCAAAGGAGGGAGGGTGTAGATAAAAAAGGGCTAGGCCCAATTCAATATTTCCAATTTTTAGATTTTTAGAACAATTAAAAATAAAAGAAAATGCGCTGGACCAGTCAAGATGTTCCAGCACATAGTTTTAAACTCAAAAAAATGCACGCCCTCCTTCTTCTTCCTTGGAACTTCCGACCATCATTCACCACTGCGTGTGTTGGTGAAATTTTCCAAAAATCAAAACCACCACCATCATCTTATTCTAAATTCTCCACTGATCTCAAATATGTTAATAGATTCTCTAGATTCATCATCAACTCTCCAAGTTGAACCAAAACATCTAAGAACCCTAAATATTGAATTTAAAATTAAATGACGTACACGCAGAATCAATCACCAGAACTTAGGGTTATCAATCAGTGAAGAATTTTGCATACAATTAAATCGAGAAAATTGAAAATAATGCTAGATTCATGGAGTTAGAGGTTGAGATGAACTTACTGATTGGAGTATGCTCGATGCGTCTTCACAAGATGATTAGAGAAAATATAATGATCCAATAAGCTTCAAAAATGTCCGATGAAGAAGAATCCAGGTTCAATTTGCTTCAGATATTGCTAATTCATTCAATCCAAGTCAAATTTATGTATTGAAGATGTGAAGATCAAATTACTTGATTTAGGTGTGACAGAAGTGTGATGATGTATCCAATAGCTTGTACAAGATGCTTAGAAGATGTTTGAAGCAAGAAATTGGATCAAATCACACTAAAATAAAGAATTCGAAAATTGTTTCTATGGATGAAGCTTGAAGTTGTAGAACTGGATCTATGGAGAATTAGGTTTAGAAAAGCGTTACAAAAGTGCTTATCAATGGTGTTGAAGATGATAGAATGAAGTGAATTGAAAGAGAGTGAATGAAATTTGAATTTCGAAGAGAGAGAGAGAGAGAGAGATGATTTGGTGAATTTTAAGTGAACAATGGTGAAAATCTGAATTTGGACGAAAATGGTTGTTATATAGATGATCTGAATCTTGTTGAGGAAGTTTGTGATAGGTTTAGATCCTTAGCTGAGGCTTGGATGAAGGTTTGGAGTTGGTTACATTTCAAATTCACTTGAATGGAAGTTTGGAAATTAGCTTGGGATCCAAGGCTTTAGGCATGGAGTGAGGGTTGTAATAGGCTCAACAAACTTGTTTAGAGGTGTGAAGATGATTTGGCACGTGGGGAAGGATCTAGAATCATTTTTGTGCAAGTTGGTTTTTCAAGTGGCAAGTTATGGTTCAAGGTTCCTTAATTTCTAAGCAATGTTTAAAGGTGTTTTTGGCATTGAAGGAGTGAGATTTTGTGGTTGCCACATGATTGCAAGTTGTAGAGAAAATGAAAATGAACAAGAATGATGTTAACGTCTTTTGAATTTGAGTTTTTTTAGAGGTCCAAAACCTGGTCTGAACTTAGGTTGGGCATAGTTTTAGACATGGACTTGGGTACATGCAGTTCCAACTAACGAGCTTTAAAGCACCGTAGCTTCATGCTCAATTATCCAATGACTTCAGACTTCATATCCATGGATATATCTCATGACATATTACAATATTGATGTTGGAAGTTTAATAAGATCAAGCCTTGGTGAAAATATATCTCCTCTTGAAAACCACAAATCCCAACTGCCAAGCACTTAGAATTTTTTTTAAGTGTTTTGGTCAATTTCACAACTTGAACCCCATATTGTCCTTGATTTTTAAACCATTTAAGAACTTATTTTGACTTGAAATCTTACACAAACTTGTAGCATCATATGTCATCTTGAATTCTAGCCCTTGTTTGCCATTTTTGGATACTTGAGGAGGAAGATACAATCATGTAAAATCACCTAAATGAGCATACAAATTTGTACTTAAAAAAATTTCCAAATTCTTCAACTTTTCTATTTCTTCAAGTTATCTTTATTTTCATGATTATACTTGATGTAACTTGGCCAAATCTCATATTATCATGAAAACTTGATGCCTATTAGACCAATTTTCTTTCTTTTATCAATTGAAACCTCTTGAAACCCCTTGGTAATCTTGATGAAGTATGTAACACCCTTCTAGACCCCGCGGAAATTTAAATAAATATATCAGAGTAACATGAAACAAGGGTGCCACAATTCAAATTGAAAAACAAACATCGTACGTCATTGTCATGCATTTACCGAGGAAATTCATCATAATTCATAACATCTCATGTTCACACAGCGGAAAGTAAATCATACAGGTAAGCTTAACATCTTTGAAACTATATCCCTCCAATTTTAAAGTAAAACAAATAGAGTCATAAAATATAAACTCCAAAAAATCGTGTTCCCCAGTGTTACAATATTAGAGCATGACACCTGACGCTAAACTAACACACTGACTCATGAGCTAATCCTTACCAAGTCGAAAGCCGCTATCCTCAATCTGAAAGTATACGAGAAAACCTATAAATATGATTCTTGTGAAATTAATGTTAAGAATAAAGTATAATAGGTTTTTTTTCTTGGTAAGAAACTCACAAGGGTAGGAAAGAGGGAAGCAATCAGAACACAATGAAATTGGTTATAAACTGCTAGAAACTACCCTTCAACCCTACTTGAGTTTGATCAAATATCTCACAAATCTCCATCTTCAAACAAACTCTATAACACCAGCGAACAAGGGATAAGCTAGCTTTTTTCATGCAGCTTTATCAACTGCATACAGTGGTAATACTTATAACTTAAAAATGTCCTGGTGATCATATCAACAACATTGTGATTTGTCAAAATCTTCAGCACTTGAACTTCTCCACGCTCGATTATTCCTTTGAAAAAATGCAGCCACACATGATGTGTTTGGTTAGTTCATGATAGGCTGAAATCTTCTACAAGTGTATTGCGTTTTGACTATTCATTTAACAGTGATAACTTGACCTTGAAGCTTAACCTCCTTAGCAAATCCTTCAAGCTATATTCCACTTCCATAGTTGATAAGGCAACAACGTGTCGCTTTCCAAGTAATTGTTGTGCCAAACCTAGTGAACACATATCCAGAAATAGTTTTCCTAGAATCCTTACAACCTTCATAATTAGAGTCGACATACCCTTCGATTACTGCTTTATTATCTTTACCAAAGGCTCCACCATAAATTAGGACTCTTTTCAGAGACCCATTTATGTACCTTATAATCCACCTAAATGCTTGCCAATGGTCTTTTCAAGATTCACGGTGTACCTGCTGAAACAACTATACGAAATCAAAATCAATAAAGTCTCCATCGATTGTTTATTTATCCCATGAGAAGGGAAAGGAAAACATCGAGTAAAACGTAAAAAGGAAAAAAAAGAAACAAAGGTCTGGCGACCAAGAGAAAGGGTAAGGATGTCGGTTACGCAAGGGGAATGTATTAACACCTCGCATACCCGTCGTACTCGACGGGATCCGCTATTGTTGTCTAAATCTAAGGGTGTCTAAAGCTAAAAGTCTAAAGTATAATGCTAAAAGGAAATGCATGAAAAAGAAAGAAAAGAAAGTGCGGGGAAAAGAAAGAAATATTTGCAAAGATGTGCTTGTTTAGGCCCCGCGACCTAATGCCTACGTATCCTTTTCAGGAATCAAAGTCATTGTTGTTCGGCGCAAACGTTTTAATTTGTTTGTGTTTTTTAAATGAACGATGTTAAACACCGCATTCTACTGCTGCTCGACCTTTGGAGAATCACGCAATTGTCGTAGAAAGGAATTAACATGTTCTTAAAGGGAAAAAAATTGAATTGATTGGTATTTTTGTGTGTAGATAATTATGAAATGATCCCAATGCAAGGATGTTCACCTTTCTCTACTTTTTAAAGTTGGAGATTTGAATCACGCAAAAGTCTAGGAATGAAAGAAGAACAAATTTAGACCCGTTCATTCTTTTTCGATTTTCAGGGTTATTCTCGAAATTTCACGTGGTGCGCTGGAAAAGCATGAGATGGAATAAGAAATTCCCAAAATTAATAGTCTATGATTGTCAGAGAATTTCACTCACATCAACACTTAAACTATTGTTTCTAGAAAGTTCAGCCTCTAATTTCTATTGCATAAGACTTGATTTAGTTTCTTAAGAGTATGGTTTCCACCATGGTAGGTATGACCTCTCTATGTAAATCTAGACCTGACATCAAGATCAAGAATCTTGCACTCACTGATTATGTCTTTAAAAGGTTAAAATTTCTCAAGAAAGTTGAAGCATCACCTTTCACCAACCAGTCATGGGACACATGTCTCGCAATATTCTTTAAATCCTCCCAATAAACTTTTTTACTCTTCTCAGTTAAAATAGCATATGTTAGAGTGAAAAAATATTTTTGAAGGATAGAAAAACACTTAGAAAGGGGGGGGGGGGTTGAATAAGTGTAGTTTAAAAAACTTGAATGATAAAACAAATTGCACAGTTATTTTTATCCTGGTTCGTTGTTAACTAAACTACTCCAGTCCACCCCCACGGAGTGATTTACCTCACCTGAGGATTTAATCCACTAATTGCAACAGATTACAATGGTTTTCCACTTAGCCCACGACTAAGTCTTCTAGAGTATCCTGATCACAACCTGATCACTCTAGGAACAAATGCTTAGACAAAAGCTAAGACTTTCTTAGAGTATCCTGACCACCACGTGATCACTCTAAATACAACTGCTTAGACACAAGCTAATACTTCCTAGAGTATCCTGATCAACACTTGATCACTCTAGTTACTTACAAATTAATGTAATCAATTCTAAGAGTTTTACAAATGCTTCTGAAAAGCTGTAATCACAACAATGATATTTCTCTTAACGTTTAAGCTTAATCTCACTAATATATTACAACAGCAATGTAGTGAGCTTTGATGAAGATGAAGTTTCTGAGCTTTGAGTTGAACAGCGTTTCAGCAAGTTTTTCAGAATAAGTTCGTTCAGGATTAGTTAACCTTGCTTCTCATCAGAACTTCATATTTATAGGCACTTGAGAAGATGACCGTTGGGAGCATTTAATGCTTTGCGTATTCCGTACAGCATTGCATTTAATGTTTCACGCTTTTGTCAACTACCTCGAGCCTTGTTCACGCTGTGTCTACTGACGTTGCCTTTAATATCTTCCAACGTTCCTTTTGTCAGTCAGCGTAGCCTGCCACCTGTACTTTCTTCTGATCTGATGTTTGTGTATACAACGTTTGAATATCATCAGAGTCAAACAGCTTGGTGCATAGCATCTTCTCGTCTTCCAACCTTGAAGTGCTTTTGAGCGTGATACCATGAGAACTTCAGTGCTTCTGCTTCTGATCTCAAGTTCTTCTGATGCTTCCATAGACCCATGTTCTAATTCTGCCTTGACCATCTTCTGATGTCTTGCCAGACCATGTTCTGATGTTGCATGCTGAACCTTCTGAGACAAAGCTTCTGAGCGCTGATTTGTGCATACTCTTTATATATTTCCTGAAAGGGAAATTGCAATGTATTAGAGTTCCACATTATCTCACACAAAATTCATATCCTTGTTATCATCAAAACTAAGAATATTGATCAGAACAAATCTTGTTCTAACAATCTCCCTCTTTTTGATGATGACAAAAATATATATAAATGATATGAATTTGCGATCAGAAAGAGCAGACGGCTAAAGACAATTTACACAGCTATAGAATAAGCATGTGAATATGTCTCCCCCTGAGATTAAAAATCTCCCCCTGAGATGAATAATCTCCCCCTGAAATTAATACTAGGAGAGTTTTATAAATAAAAGACTTCCCTGAGTATTTCAGTAGAGACGTTCACATTGCTTGATCTTCAGAACATTCATGACTTCTGATTTTTGCTTCCATAGGACAGCTTCAGAACATTGAATTTCTTTAGATCCTTAGAACATTCACAGCTTCTGACTTCTGCTTCCATCGGACAGCTTCAGAACTTGATTTTCTTTGATCTTCAGAACATTCACAGCTTCTGACTTCTGCTTCCATCGGACAGCTTCAGAACTTGAATTTCTTTGATCTTCAGAACATTCGCAGCTTTTGATTCTTGCTTCAATTTGGACAGCTTCAGAGCTTGAATTTCTTCTCATATCACTTCATGCTAGATTGTATCAGAACATTGTTGAATGTACCAGAGCTTTATCAGAGCATCTCTACATCCTGAAATGTTACAGAACAAAACTAAACGACAAAAGTCAGCATGAATGAGTCAGAACATAGAATATGTTTCAGAACACATAATATGTATCAGAGCCATATAGAATGTATCTAAACAAATAGACATAATGTTTCAGATCATATTCTATCATCAGAATATCTGAACATTCTTCCTTCTTGCTTCTTGCTTCTGATTCTGAAGCTTCATAGCGCTCAGCTTGCTTCAAGAATCCAAGAACTTGATTCATCTTGTTGCTTCTTATATTGATCTTGAATCTTCAATTCCTGTAACAACACAACTTAAAGCATAGAACTTTGCAAGTCCTGTTAGTAATGTGGGGCCTTTTTACCCGGTAACTGATAATATTAATCAGATCATTTATCATATATTTTCTCCCCCTTTTTGTCATAACATCAAAAAGAATATAAAAGATTCAGATGTAGAAAACGACAAAGGAAAGAAACAGAATTAAACTTTTCATTGATTAAACAAGCAGGATTACAAAAGATGTATGCAGAATAACAGATGCAACAATCAGAGAGAAATAAATAGAGGGAAAAGAAACGTTGAAGAGTATTAAAAGAAAAAAATAAAAGGAAATGATGGATAGCATTTAATGTTACGTGACGTGAGGAGAGATAATAATGACAAAAGAGGTGTTTAGCACAGTTACCTAAGTAGGCGTCCCCTCAACTGCACGCACGCTTGTCCAGAAATAGTGAACACGTGTTTACCATCTGGATAGCCAGTTACAGCTGTTTTACTTTTAAAGAGATTCTGAGTCAACTTAGACAATGAAACTTTAGTAATAACAGAATCACTACTTCTAATTGATCACAATCAGAACTTCTTATAAAAGACTAATCCAATCTCATTTCAGAAGATACTCATACATAAGATCTTTTCATCTTCTCATTCTGGGCATAAATCCATACTGATATTCTTCAGAATGAACTTAAACCTATCTTCAGCAAGGGGTTTTGTAAAGATATCAGCCCATTGATGGTCTGTATCCACAAAGTTTAAAGATATAACACCCTTCTGAACATAGTCCCTTATGAAATGATGTTTAATCTCAATATGTTTAGCTTTTGAATGTAAGATAGGATTCTTAGATAAACATATAGCAGAAGTATTATCACAGAAAATAAGAATGTTACTCTCATATATCTGATAATCTTCTAGCTGACTTCTCATCCAGAGCATGTGTGCTACACCCAGCAGCAACAACATATTCTGCTTCTGTTGTTGAGAGGGCAATAGTAGCTTGCTTCTTGCTGTACCATGAGATCAGATGACTTCCAAGAAATTGACAACTTCCAGAAGTACTCTTTCTTTCAATTCTATCTCCAGCATAGTCAGCATCACAGAATCCTACTAAGTTGTAATCTTTGGATCTTCTGTAAACTAAACCAACATTAGTAGTACCTTTCAGATACCTCAGAATTCTCTTAACCGCAGATAAATGAGATTCTCTCGGATCCAATTGGAATCTAGCACACAAACAAACACTGAAGAGAATGTCAGGTCTAGAAGCAGTTAGGTATAGAAGAGATCCAATCATACCTCTGTACAACTTCTGATCTACCTTCTTACTTACCTCATCCTTACCTAGGACACATGTTGGATGCATAGGAGTTTTGGCTTCTTTGCTTTCAGAAAGATTAATCTTCTTCAGAAGTTCTTTCACATACTTCGTTTGATGAACATAGGTTCCATCAGAAGTTTGGTTGATTTGAATCCCAAGGAAATACTTGAGTTCTCCCATCATGCTCATTTCAAATTCAGCCTGCATAGATTCAGCAAACTCCTTTCCAAGTGTAGCATTAGATGTTCCAAAGATGATATCTTCAACATATATTTGACATATTAAAATACCCTTTTTAAAGGTTTTACAAAAGAGAGTAGTGTCCACTTTTCCTCTAGTGAAACCATTTTCCAGAAAGAAAGAACTTAAACGTTCATACCAAGCTCTAGGAGCTTGCTTCAATCCGTATAATGATTTCTTTAATTTAAAAACATGATTTGGAGACATGGAGTCTTCAAAACCAGGAGGTTGATGGACATAAACTTCTTCATCTATATAACCATTTAAGAAGGCACTCTTGACATCCATCTGATAAAGAGTGATGTTATGTTGAGTGGCAAAAGAAATTAATAGACGAATAGATTCTAACCTGGCCACTGGTGCAAAGGTTTCTGTGTAGTCAATCCCTTCTGGCTGACTATAACCTTGAGCAACCAGTCTGGCTTTGTTTCTTACCACTTCTCCCTTCACGCTTAGCTTGTTTCTAAACACCCACTTAGTGCCGATGATGTTAAATCCTTTTGGTCTAGGAACCAAGTCCCATACATCATTCCTTGTAAACTGATTGAGTTCTTCTTGCATGGCAATTATCCAATCTGGATCTTCTAGAGCTTGATCAACAGAAGTTGGCTCGATCAAAGAAACAAGACCTAATTGACATTCGGCATTGTTCTTAAGGAATGCCCTTGTTCTGATGGGATCATCTTTCTTTCCAAGGATCACATCTTCTGAATGAGCTGAAACAAGTCTAGGTGATCTTTTGACTGTTGGCTCTTCAGAAATCCTGAGATTCTCTAAAGATGCAGCAACTTGATCTTCTGATCAATTGCTTCTGAGACTGCCAGCTTCTGCAGCTTTGCTTCTTGGTTCTACTGCTTCTGATATATCAATATCAAAATCTGAAAATTCTCAAACTGCTTTGGTTTTTCAAGACCAAGCTTATCATCAAACCTGATATTGATTGATTCTTCTACAATCAATGTTTCAGTATTGTATACTCTGTAGCCTTTAGAGCGTTCAGAATATCCAAGAAGAAAACATTTTTGTGCTTTAGAATCAAACTTACCAAAATGATCTTTAGTATTCAGAATAAAACATACACATCCAAAAGGATGGAAATATGAAATGTTGGGCTTTCTGTTCTTCCACAATTCATAAGGAGTCTTATTTGGAATAGGTCTGATAGAGATTCTATTCTGAATATAACACGCAGTGTTTATTGCTTCTGCCCATAAATGCTTAGCCATATTGGTTTCATTGATCATGGTTCTGGCCATTTATTGTAGAGTCCTATTCTTTCGCTCTACAACTCCATTTTGCTGTGGAGTTCTAGGACAAGAGAAATCATGGGCAATACCATTTTCTTTGAAGAACTCCTCAAAGAATCCGTTCTCAAATTCGCCACCATGATCACTTCTGACCTTTATGATTTTGCACTCTTTCTCAGATTGGATCTGAGTGCAGAATTCAAAGAACACTGAATGAGACTCATCCTTGTGTTTTAAGAACTTTACCCATGTCCAGCGGCTATAATCATCTACGATGACTAATCCATATTTCTTCCCTCTGACAGATGCTGTTTTGACTGGGCCAAACAGATCAATGTGCAAGAGTTCTAACGGCCTTGAGGAAGAAACAACATTCTTAGACTTGAATGCAGGTCTGGAGAACTTGCCCTTCTGACATGCTTCACAAAGAGCATCTGATTTGTATTTCAGATTTGGGAGTCCTCTGACCAGATTTAGTTTGTTAATCTGAGAAATCTTTCTCAAACTAGCATGTCCTAATCTTCTGTGCCAGACCCATTGCTCCTCAGAAACAAAAATAAGACAAGTCACCTTCTGCTTCTCAAGATCAGAAAGATCAATCTTATAAATGTTGTTCTTTCTCTTGCCTGTAAATAGCATTGAGCCATCCTTCTGACTTACAGCCTTGCAAGACTTTTGATTGAAGATTATATCATAACCATTGTCACTTAATTGACTTATGGACAATAAGTTATGCGTCAATCCTTCTACAAGAAGTACATTAGTTATGGAAGGAGAGTTACCAAGACTTATGGTTCTAGAGCCAATGATTTTGCCCTTCTGATCTCCTCCGAACTTGACTTCTCCACCTGGCTTAAGCACCAGGTCTTGGAATGTAGACCTTCTTCCTATCATGTGTCGCGAGCACCCAGAGTCCAGGTACCATGACATTTTGCTTTTTGTCCTCTTTGCCGCCAAGGATATCTGCAACAGAAATTATCTTCTCCTTAGGTACCCACAATTTCTTGGGTCCTTTCTTGTTAGTTCTCCTCAAGTTCTGATTGAACTTGGGTTTAGCAAAATATTTAACAGGAGGAACAGCATGATATTCTTTAGGTTTTTCATCATGATATTTCTTAGGATGTGTCACCTGCTTCTTAGTGTGAACAGTGTTAAACTTCTGTGCATGTGAAGTGAGCCTAATATCATGAGCATGGCCATATTTGAACTGATCATACAGTGGCTTGTATGTGATCTTCAGATTATCAATAGGTTCAAATTTATGTGAGGTATCACCCTCATAGCCAAAGCCAAACCTTCTGTTTCCAGAAACACCATATATCATAGAAGCAAGATGACTTCTGCCAATACTTCTACATAAGAACTTTCTGAAGCTCGAGTCATATTCTTTCAGAATATGATTGAGACTTGGAATGGATTTTTCTGTTTCAGAAGGAGATCCACTATCTTTGGATAGATTTAAAACTTTTTCCTTCAGTTCATAATTTTCCACTTCCAGCTTCTTAGTTTCAAATTCAAACTGCTTCTTCATCTTTTTGTATTTGATACTAATATGAGCCTTGAGTTCCAGAAGTTCTGTTAAACTGGAAACTAACTCTTCTCTAGATAGTTCAGAAAATACCTCTTCAGAATCTGATTCTGATGTAGATTCTGATCCATCATCTTCTGTAGCCATCAGCGCGAAGTTGGCTTGCTCTCCTTCAGAGTCTGATTCTGATTCTGATTCAGAATCATCCCATGTTGCCATAAGACCTTTCTTCTTATGAAACTTCTTCTTGGGATTCTCCTTCTGAAGTTTTGGACACTCGTTCTTGTAATGTCCAGGCTCATTGCACTCATAGCAGACAGCCTTCTTCTTGTCAGATCTTCTGTCACCAGAAGATTCTCCACGTTCAAATTTCTTTGAACTTCTGAAGCTTCTGAACTTCCTTTGCTTGCTCTTCCAGAGTTGGTTTACCCTTCTGGAGATCATGGACAGTTCATCTTCTTCTTCAGATTCTGATTCTTCAGGATCTTCTTCTCTAGTCTGAAAGGCGTTAGTGCATTTTTTAACATTATATTTTAATGCAATAGACTTACCTTTCTTCTGAGGCTCGTTTGCATCCAGCTCTATTTCATGGCTTCTCAAGGCACTGATAAGCTCTTCCAACAAAACTTCATTTAGATTCTTGGCAATCTTGAATGCAGTCACCATTGGACCCCATCTTCTGGGTAAGCTTCTGATGATCTTCTTTACATGATCAGCCTTGGTGTAGCCTTTATCCAGAACTCTCAATCCAGCAGTTAGAGTTTGAAATCTTGAGAATATCTTCTCAATATCTTCATCATCCTCCATCTTGAAGGCTTCATATTTCTGGATTAGAGCAAGAGCTTTAGTCTCCTTGACTTGAGCATTTTCCTCATGGGTCATTTTCAATGACTCATATATATCATGGGCAGTTTCCCTGTTAGATATCTTCTCATACTCAGCATGAGAGATAGCATTCAGCAAAACAGTCCTACATTTATGATGATTCTTGAAAAGCTTCTTCTGATCATCATCCATTTCTTGCCTCGTAAGCTTTACGCCACTAGCTTTCACTGGATGTTTGTAACCATCCATCAGAAGATCCCATAATTCACCATCTAGACCAAGAAAGTAACTTTCCAGTTTATCTTTCCAGTATTCAAAGTTTTCACCATCAAATACTGGTGGTCTAGTATAACTATTGTTACCATTGTATTGCTCAGTAGAGCCAGATGTAGATGCAGATGTATTTGTTGGAATTTCACCAGCCATCTTTTAGAGAAGCGTTTTTCTCTTCCTGAATCTTTTCTAAACACGGTTAAGTGCTTGCACCTTAGAACCGGCGCTCTAATACCAATTGAAGGATAGAAAAACACTTAGAAAGGGGGGGGGGGTTGAATAAGTGTAGTTTAAAACACTTGAGTGATAAAACAAATTGCACAGTTATTTTTATCATGGTTCGTTGTTAACTAAACTACTCCAGTCCACCCCCACGGAGTGATTTACCTCACCTGAGGATTTAATCAACTAATCGCAACAGATTACAATGGTTTTCCACTTAGCCCACGACTAAGTCTTCTAGAGTATCCTGATCACAACCTGATCACTCTAGGAACAAATGCTTAGACACAAGCTAAGACTTTCTTAGAGTATCCTGACCACCACGTGATCACTCTAAATACAACTGCTTAGACACAAGCTAAGACTTCCTAGAGTATCCTGATCAACACTTGATCACTTTAGTTACTTACAAATTAATGTAATCAATTCTAAGAGTTTTACAAATGCTTCTGAAAAGCTGTAATCACAACAGTGATATTTCTCTTAACGTTTAAGCTTAATCTCACTAATATATTACAACAGCAATGTAGTGAGCTTTGATGAAGATGAAGTTTATGAGCTTTGAGTTGAACAATGTTTCAGCAAGTTTTTCAGAATAAGTTCGTTGAGGATTTGTTAACCTTGCTTCTCATCAGAACTTCATATTTATAGGCACTTGAGAAGATGATCGTTGGGAGCATTTAATGCTTTGCGTATTCCGTACAGCATTGCATTTAATGTTTCACGCTTTTGTCAACTACCTCGAGCCTTGTTCACGCTGTGTCTACTGACGTTGCCTTTAATAGCTTCCAACGTTCCTTTTGTGAGTCAGCGTAGCCTGCCACCTGTACTTTCTTCTGATCTGATGTTTGTGTATACAACGTTTGAATATCATCAGAGTCAAACAGCTTGGTGCATAGCATCTTCTTGTCTTTTGACCTTGAAGTGCTTCTGAGCATGATACCATGAGAACTTCAGTGCTTCTGCTTCTGATCTCAAGTTCTTTTGATGCTTCCATAGACCCATGTTCTGATTCTTCCTTGACCATCTTCTGATGTCTTGCTAGACCATGTTCTGATGTTGCATGCTGAACCTTCTGAGACAAAGCTTCTGAGCGCTGATTTGTGCATACTTTTTATATATTTCCTGAAAGGGAAATTGCAATGTATTAGAGTACCACATTATCTCACACAAAATTCATATCCTTGTTATCATCAAAACTAAGAATATTGATCAGAACAAATCTTGTTCTAACAATTTTCTCCCACCACCATAGTGAATACTAAGTGTAGGTACTGAAACAACTTTGTTAAAACTTAATTTTTACCAAGTCCTTATTCCAAAAGCCCTTGAAAATCATAAGCATCCTAATTGAGGATCTCAAAATTCCTACTTATATTATTAAGCCATGTCGTTGTCTCCATGATTAAAACAATATTTGGTTTAGACATATCCAAATAATGTTTACAATAAAAGAAAAATGCTCCATTGCCGCTCCACAATCGTTCCAAAGTAAAATATTGTTTTTGTAATTCATCATTAGATAATTAGTTAATCCACATATATTCCTCATCAATTCTTTATTGTTGTAACCCAACAGTGTTTGGTCAATTTCATTCATATTTGAATCTCATCTGCCTTTAATATCCTTAAACACGTCAATCTCAATATAAGCGTCACACCAAAATTACTGGATTACGTGTATGTATATCAGTATTCTATTTTATTCATATATTGATAATTTAAATTCAATATTAATTGAATAGAATAATGCAAATAATCAAAAATTTGAATGAGGTTATATTTCCATCAAATATTGAGAAATATATTGAGAGTAAATCAAGAAAATTTCATGGAGAGAAAAAGAGATATGATTAGAACCATAAATTGAATGATTTTATGCAAATATTGCAATCAATTTTGTTTCAATCATTCTTATGATTCTTTCCCAAGTTTCACCCTAATTAAATCCTTATAAAAACAACAACTTGCTCAGCACAGAAAAAAAGACGAAAAAAGAGAGGAGGCAAGGTTTCAAGGTGCCAAAAATATCAAAGAATGATGGAATTTACGTGAGCCTTCCTCAAGCTTGTTCGAATCTCATAACCTACTCCAACATCCTCTCAAGGTGGCATAGGGTAAGAATGGTTCATTGGTTTAGTCCCATGTTTCCCAGAACGTGAGTCTTATGTTCATCATGTTCTTCATGGTAAATTTTTCGTTTTTGATTATCTAGTATGTTTTCAATCAAACTAACCATACTAACGTGCTCCTAATGTTGTTTAGAAGAGGTTAGAATCATATAACTGAAGCTTTGAAGCCTATAGAAAGTTACACCATTGTTAGGGCACAAAGGATGTATGCATTCGTTTTCAATGCTATACGATGATTTAGGCCAAAACGACTCTCCCATTGAGTCCGTAGCGTTTTATTTAAGTGATCTGGGCTGTCATGATTATTGTTTGCCTCGTATTTTGTAAGGTTTGATTCCTGCAGATTTCTCTACGAAAATGGCAACAAAATCCGCAGGTAATTTGTAGCAGATTCGCAGCAAAATCGTAGGTCTAATGGTGAAGAAGATGAACAGTACATGGTGACCTTTGACCATAACGCGTGGCTGTTTGGTGCGGTACTATTGGCTGGACAGAGCAATTAGTTCTCTCTCTCCTCTTTTGATTCGTCAGCCAGTACCACTTGGGACCCACTCGTTTGACTGATTCTTGAATTTATTATTTGATTTCATATTATTATATTTATTTTCTTTGGTGAATGTTATTTACAGCAAACGTGCCCAGTCTGGTAGGAAAAATCGCATGGCTAGAGACTAAAGGGGAGCGGGTTTGATCCCCAGCGTCTCTCTTTATTTTTAACTAACTCATTGATTTCACAAGCTTTCAGATCCAGTGTTTCTCTTTCAGCGCAGCTCACAACGCACCTTCTTATCATCACCGTTGGATCGTGGCCAGATTGATTCCAATGCACCTGATGCAGCAGCCTACCATGGACACTCAGAGGAATAATGCACTGGATCCCAGTGCCTGGTTCTATTATTTTTTTCATTTTATTTTGTTTCTTTAATATATTGTTTTAAGTGTTTTTCTTTTTATTTTTAATCAAACCAACCAACCAAAAATCACCAAAATATTTTAAAAAATTAGGATTAACACTTTTTATTAATTAATAAATTTTAATTTAATAATTAAGTTAAATTAGTTAATAAAAATTACTTAGAACTAGGATAAATATTTAGGTTAATTTTAATTTAGTTAGATTTTTAATTAATTAGTTTAATTAGATTAAATTTAATTAGGTAATTAGGATTTAAACGAACTTTTATTTCTAGATGGATTTAATTAATAATCATTAGAATTAGGTTTTAACTAATTTCAAAATCAAACTTTTTCACTAACTTCCAATTTCTCGCAATTCTCTTCTAACCTCAAAACTCTTGAATGTCGCATGATTATTTAAATTCTGTCTTTTATTTGATTACTCACTTATTTGTTTATTTAATTTCTAGAAAATATGTGTAGGTTGCCAGGTTTTTTATGTAATAGTTAATTAGGCTTTTATTTCCTTGCACTTTACTTTCCGCATTCCCCGGGTTTTTTTGGCTATGTATCCCCATCCTGAAGCCTTGTAATAGCGTAGGACTTTACTTTCTGTATTTTATTTTCCGCAAATTATAACTGCTATTACTTGCGTGGTTAGCAAAGTAGGGAGTGATAACAATAAATTGAACATAGCTCACCTAATCCAAGATAACATAATTGAATTCAACTAACGTGATTGCTGCACACACCCACCTTTAGGGTAAACTCCTCTTATGCTGCCTTTCGATCAAAATAGTCAAGTCCCTTCGAGCGTATGGGATACCTTAGCTTGCTTCCTACGAATAAAATCATCATAAAAAGATCCCGTCCATTCGATGTTGCCTATGATAAATGATCTTGATGATAGTCCCTTCGATTGCTAAGGTATCCTTACTGGTTGCCTACAAATGACTATTCCATCCTTTCCTAAAGACTTCCTGCCCTTCTTGTGGTATGGATAGACTTATGGCGAACGTTGACCCTCGATGACCCGTACATCCAATGAAAAGACTACCTACCCTCCTCATGGTATGGATAGCCCTTTCAAATAAAAGACTTAAAGAATAAGAACGATCCACTATTAGGGTAAGTGCTCTTAATTGCTTGCTCAATTCAAATTCAAATGCTTTTCACACCTCTTTTCAAAACAATTTCCAAAAGGCTACACTTATTTACAAGTTAAAGTCCTTATTCAAATGTTTTACTATGCACACACTAAACTCTTTCAAACATTTCAAACATACAAAAAGTGAGCTAAGCAATTAAGAGCCCATGGATAATCGTGGATACAAAGGGTGGTTACACCTTCCCTTTGTATAACCTACCCCCCGAACTCAAAATCTTTCAAAGGTCTTTCTTGTTCTTTTTGCCTTTCCTAATTGGATAAAATAAAAGTCGGTGGCGAATCTTGCTATCCGCAACATTTATTAAAAGTCAGTTCTCCTACCGTATTACACCATCCAAAAAAATTACTTGTTATGGGGTGACATACACTAATGATGCCACACCATCCAAAAAAATTCACTTGTTTTGGGGTGACATACACTACTCCCCATTTGTGCCAGAAATGTTGCCAAAGCAACCTTGATATTCAATAAGTACAGGCCAGAATTAAAAAGAGACAACCAAAAAAATACAAATCAACCAGGAAAAATACAAATCATCAGGGCTACTGGAGCCAACATTATCTTCATCATTTGTGCCATCATCTTGACTGGCCTCTTCTTCTTCATCATGTTCTGTAGGACCTGCTTCATTCTCAGCAAACTCAGCACCTTCTTCCATCTCAAGAGAACTGATTAACTTTTCAAGAGTCAGCTTTCTAGACTTCAGATCCTTGCATTTTTCCCTGAGCATTGCTATCACAACAGCTTTACTTGTAGGTGTGTTGTCTTTGGATGTTCCAGCTGATGTTGTGACAATGTCAGGAACACGTGTTCCTTGAAAAAGTTTTTAGTGAAATGATAAAGCACTTTCTCTCTTGCAAACAACATCATTTTCACTTAGGATATTAGGGTACTGATTCATGATTATACCACATATGATGGATGGGAAGGCAATAGGACCCTTCACACTATAACTCCCGACATGATTCATTGTCTGGTCAAATATGTAAGTACCATAGTCAAACTTTGTCTTGGTTCCAACATCATATATAAACTTTCCCAGCATAGTAGTAATAGTTGACTTGTGGTTTGTGGGCACCCAGTTAGCAACTCCAATCTTGTGTAGCATTGCATATTTTATGCTGAGCTTGCTTGTAGAAATTATTCCTTTCAACGGCCCGGCTTTCACCTGCTTAGCAGTGATAACCTCACATATTTTGTTGTCGGTCACTTCCAGCTCAGGTTGGGCTTCATCAGATCTTCCAAGAAAATTGTTGATGACAGTTGAGGAGAAGGTAACACACTTTCCTCTCACATATACTTTTCTAAAATCCTTTGATTTTCTATTAGCGCAGTCTTCTGATAGATTCACAACAAACTCTTTAACAAGTATTTTATATGATGCAGGAAAATTAACAACAGTTTTCAATAGTCCAACTTCAAGAATCAGATCCATGATCTCTTTATTCTCAAGGACATTCTGAGCCAACTCCCTTTCCAAAGCTAACCTCTTGTGGTGAACATATTTCCACCTATTGACACTGGAAGGGTAATGAAAAGAGATATTATCAATAGGTACCTCAGGAACACTAGCAACCAGCTTGCTAGTTGTTGGTATCTTCCTTGGTGGAATGTCTTGAACATTAACATCAACACCAGAGTCAGTGTCAACAATAGCTTGAGCCTTCCTTTTCTTGGGAATCACCTTGCTCCAAGATTTGGTCGGACCAACAAAAATACTCTGAGATACAACTCTGCTCTTTATGGGACCTGTAGAGGTACTTTTCTTCCAGATATAGTTAGCAGAGGGACTTTTAGGACCAACCTTTCTCTTTGGAGAACTTTGTAGAACAGCCTTACCTTTCCTCCTAGTCATGAGCCTTTTGGCTATGCAAGGGTTCACAGCAGCTACCAAATCATTATCAGAATAGTCATCAAGATCCACAACATATGTGCTTGTGCTTGCAACAGTACCTGTACTAGCATCAGCACCAGTATTCCTAATGTCATTGACATCCTCAGTGACATCTTCATTATCATTGTCTTTGTGAACATCATCATCAACAATATGGACATCATCATCATTAGAGGACTTCCCTACGATGTTTGTCCTAGTTACAACAACAGGTTCAGGAATCACATTTTGCAGAGGAACAGATATCCCAAGGACCTGATGTTGTTCATCAAAGATACGATTAACAAGTTTGGTAATGGCTTCGTGAACATACTTTAATCCCTCCTTGGATTAGCGTCCTTAGTTTGAATAGATTCCTTGGGTCTTCTTGCATGTGATGTTCGATATTTCTTGATCTTTAGATCATCAACACTAACCATTCTTAACAGAGCAACATCAAGAACTTGATTAGGGTTAACCGGTTCAGTTCTTGGAACAGAGTCAGGAGCACCGGTGGGGGGCAACTTCTTGGGAGAGGAGGAATCTGATTATTGTGACATCTTGAAGTATTTCAGAATAATTCTTGGGACACGACTGTGGAGAGTGAGAGAACAGTTCAAGAACAAATTAGGTTGTTGAAGATAATAGGGTAGATCAGTGGGATGGAGAATTAAGAGGAACTTGATATAGTAATCAATTAGGGGATATTTCAAATATTGAATAATTAAAAAGCCCAAAATATATTCCCCAAATAGAATTAATTGCTATAATTCTTCATGAGGGAAAATGTCTAACCTACCCTTTAAATTTTTAAATTGATTTGCATTTAAGGCCTTTGTAAAAATATCAACAATTTGTAGATCAGTGGCCACATGCTTCAAGGAAATATCTTTGTTCTCCACACAATCTTTGATGAAGAGATGTCTAATGATGTTGCAGAATAATGTTACGACATTCTCTTTGACATTATACTTCAAAATACTTTGTTATATCCACCCTGATTGAGACCAATCATTGTTTGTAGTTATATGATCAACTTCAGTAGAGGAGATAGATACAGAGTTCTGTATATTGCTCAGCCGAGGGGTCAGATAGATTTCAACGGGAACACATCCATTTGAGATGTCTGTACCCTTCATATGAGTCACAACAATCATCAGATTTACAACCTCATTTGTGACAAGGAATATCATATAATTGTTGCTTTATTGATCTCCCAAGTTGATTTTTGAATCATTTACTCTCACATTCCAGGATTTTGAAGATTGGTCTATTATCGGTGGCTCCTTCTTTAGATGAAGTTCATGATCAATAGATAGCCTCCTTGGTACCACATTCCATGTAGTACTTTCCTTGAACATTATCTTCTTTAGGTCAAGGTTTCATATAGTCCAGGTAGCTGCAGATGTTTCCCTTGATCTTTTGATAGCTTCTGGTAGTTGATTCCCAAATATAATCTCCTTATTTAGAGCACTTTGAATACCGATTCCAGATGAACCTTTTATCTCAATGCACACACTTGATTCTTTAGCATATTCAGATGTTAAGACATCTGTTTTGACATTCCCACAACCTACTGAGTAGTCTCAGCTTCTTCCAGAGCATCAATCTTCATTGTTGGGTTCTTTCTTAAAGTAAGGTTGATCTCCTCTTCTCTGAGACCTTCATCTTATTTAGGTCTCCTTCTTTTAGAACTTCCTATTTTGCCTATGGAGTTCTTTTCATTTAAGCCAAAACTTGAGTGTTCAATGTCACCACATAACTTATGCTAATGTGGCTCTATTCTGGCCAAATTTTTATGTTGAGAGATCTTCCTTCTGGTAGGTGCACTAAGTTCGGGACATGTGGACCTCAAGTGACCTATCTTGCCAAATTGATGGCATCTCTTTATCGAGAGAGATGTACCCTTTTCTTGATGTTTTTCCAGATGTTGGAGCCTTTGATTAGACATCTTTTCCATCATCTTGTTAGGAATGACTCTTACCTCTAACTTGCTGATATTTATAGCTTGATTACTTCCCATTGTTGCCTGTTTGTTAGATCTTGTGTTTAACAATCTTCTCTCCAGGGCAGCAATGTTTGACAGGAGACTTACTCTTTCTTCTTGTAGGAGTGCATGAGCATTCTTTTACTCCATTACTCTTTTACACAATCTTTCATTCCTTAGGCAAGTCTCAGAGAATCTAGCAGCAAGTTCACTAATGGTGAGTTCTCCAATATAAGACTCATCATCAGATTCATCCATTTCTTCAACATAATTCTATCTTGGTAAAGGGAATTTCTGGTTTGACAGGTCTTTCTTGATGATTACCCTCAATTTCTTCTTTGGTCATAGAACATGTAGAGGAGTACTTTGAGATTTTAGGCTCTTATAAGTTGCAATTATCCTTAGATATATATCGTTTCATGAATTCCTCATTTTCTCCATTGGTGACAACACATCCTTCTTAAGTGAATCTGATATTGAACCCTTGATCACATAGTTGACTGATACTAATAAGATTTGCAGTCAATCCTTTTACTAGAAAGACATTGTTCAATGTAAGGACACCGAGACCTTTTAACTTTCCAACACCTATGATTTCCCTTTTTACTCCATTACCAAGGGTCACATACTTAGTGAAATGAGGTTTGATATCCACCAAGAGGTTCTTCATTACAGACATATATTTTGAACAACCACTGTCAAGATACCAGTCTTCTTTGGCTGATACTTTTAGAGAGGTGTGAGCTATTAGAGCAACACTATTGGCCACCCATTGTTGATTCTTCAAAGGAGTACCTTGTTTGAGTTTGTCTTGATGAGTATTGTTAGGATATCCAAATAGTCTGAAGCAAAATGGCTTTATGTGTCCAAATCTTCCACAATAATAACACCTCCATCTTCGAAACTTCCTCTTTGTCTGGTTCATGCTTCTGTTTCCATGATGTTGTGACATTGGTCTTGACATCAGGTTTGACATGTGAGCTTCAGGATTTGAACTTAAAATGGCATCTGATTTACCCACAAATCCTATTCCAGGGTGTTAGTTCCAATGTTCAGCATTCAGACAGATTTTGACATTTGATCTAGCTTGGAGTTCAACATGCTAATTTCACCATTGAGTGAGTCTATGGTTACAAGATGCTCTTTCTTCTCAGTTTTCAACTCCTTTATAAGTATCTTTTGTTTCTCCACTTGTTTACAAACTTCAGCACTCCTGACACATAGCTCTTTGTATGAGGCTGCAAGCTCATCAAAGGTTAGTTCATCTTCACTGGAATCATCATCAGATACACATACACTCGTTAGTGCTATGATGTGTTTTGCAGTTTCTTCTTCAGACTCACTCTCAGAATCACCTTTAGACCAAGTGACAGATAGCCCTTTCATTTTCTCCTTAAGGTAGGTGGGACATTCAGCTCTAATGTGTCCATATCCTTCACATCTATGACACTGAATCCCTTTTCCTTCATTGGAATTCTCTTCAGGTTTAGATCTTTTACTAGAGTCATAGGACTTGTCGTTGTTAGAGGGAGTGTTCTTGACATTTCGTCTGGCTTTCTGATATATTTTTTTAACAAACTTGTTGAATTGTCTTCCAAGCATGGCTATAGCTTCTGAAAAACTTTCAGTACTTCCACCAGTGCTTTCTTCTGTGTCCTCTTCAGTGTTGGATACAAAAGCTATGCTCTTGTTCTTCTTTTCAACAATGTCACTTATACTCATCTCAAAGGTTTGTATGGAACCAATAAGTTCATCTACCTTCATTTTGCTGATGTCCTGGGCTTCATCAATAGCAGTAACCTTCATAGCAAATATCTTAGGTAGTGATCTTAGGATCTTTCTCACCAACTTTTCTTCAGACATTTTTTGTTCTAAGGCTCCAGAGGTATTGACAATTTCAAGAATATTCATGTAAAAATTATGAATGGTCTCATCCTCTTTCATTCTGAGATTTTCAAACTTAGTAGTTAACATCTGAAGTCTAGACATCTTCACCTTAGATGTGCCTCTGTCATACCCCAAAATTTGCCCACCACATTTTTATACTCAAGCTCATTTGAATATCATAAGCTCAAGACTTGACTGACTGTACACTCTCCTAAACCACAACCCTCGAACTAGGGTTTTGATCTTCTCAAAATAAAGTTAGGTTCGGATACCTCCATTGGACTCCATGACCTCTCATATGATTCAAAGTATCCTCATGCCAATTTTCAAGCTCTGATTCAAAAGATTGCTCACCCAATGGCCCAAACAATCAATAATCGACTAGTTGACCTAAAAGTCAAACTATGGTCAAAGTACAGTCAAAACTCTTGATTTTTTGTCAACAACCTTATTTTGAAGTATCATTCATCATTTGATCAAGGATTGATCATGATGCATCAAAGAAAGCTCCAAAATCATCAGAAACCTAAGTTTCTAAATTAGGGTTTTTAAGGAGAAAGTCAACCCAACTTTGACCAGCCATAACTTTCACATGGAACATCAGAAATTTCTCATCCAAAGCTCAGCTTGAAGGAAATTGAATTCTCTACAACTTTGTCTCTCACAAGCCAAGGCCAGAAATACACCATTTGAGAGATATAGGCCAAAACATTACAGGTCCTTCTAGAAGATCGCAAAAAAGCTATTTTTTTTCAGGAGAGATATCATCAAGATAAAATCTCCAAATGAAAAATATGTTCCAAATTGTCTTGTAGAGGACATTTCGAGCTTTCCAGAAAGTCCTAGAACACCTTCATAGGGAAAATATTGAATGAGTTATGATCGCCAGAAGTTGGTCAAATTTTAAGACAATGCATGAAACCCTAAGTGAGGAATTTTGGATTTTTTAAGCAATGGGCCCATAATTTTAAAACTCCCACGTGGTTATAAGCTTATAAAAGGCCCATTAACCAATCATCCTTTATTTATTGATTTTATTTCATTTTTATTTGAATTAAATCATTTAAATTCAAGCAAATAAAAACATGAATGAATGATAAAAATTTATGTGATCAATTTCCCTAATTTTTTAATCAATCTAAAAATCATAATTGGGGATACCATGAAATAATATCATGTAATCTTTGTGATTTTATTTTGAATTTATTCATTTAAATTTAAAATTAAATCAAATAAAGTCATGATTTAGTTTCCAAAGATTGGGTGATTGATTTTAGGTCCAAATTGATGTATAAAGCCAAATACAACGTGGAGAAAAGATTGAAAAGAGAGTAAGCTCAAAAATAGCAAGTTTTGGTGTAATTTCCAATCAAATATTCAACTCATTAAATCATGGATTTCTTGATGCCCTTTGACCTAATTCTGAGCCCTATAAATAAACAAGAATATCAGCAACAAGGGGAGGACGAAAAAATCAAGGAAGAGCTAGGGTTCTAAAGTTGCAAAAAACTCAAGAAACTAGGGCATATTCGCATACTTGGTTCCAAGGCCATTCAGAAGCAAAAAAGTGTTCCATTCTAATTCCGAGGTACTATAAGGTAAATTGGAAGCAAAAGGGGCAAGTAAATTCCAAGGTCCTGCTGTGCGCGTGTTTGATTCTTGTTGGCCAGTCAGCAATTCTAATTTCTCTTCCCACTCACGATTGGTCTGGCCAAAATAAGGGACCCACATTTGACTGAACTTTGAATCTGTTCTTTTAAATTATATTTCATATTTAATTATTTATGTGTGTATCCTTATCAGCAAACGCGCATGGTTCCATTGGCAAGGAAGGACCGTTTGGGACACCACAAACCTGGGTTCGAATCCAGGTATTCTACATATTTTTTATATTATTCACAGATCAGGTACACGCGCGCTATGAGGACCTACGCTGTACTCTCAACTCTCCAGCCATCAGATCTCAACCTCAGCTAATCTAACGCTCCTGAGAGCGCAGGTGCATTAAGGAACCACAAGCGTACCACACAGGATCCAAAGCTAAGTATTTGCTAATTCTTTTTATTTTTAATTATGAAATTCCTTCTTTTTTTCATTTACTTATTTATTATCATAGTTTTTATTTATTTATTTTAATCAAGACTTATCACATAAAATTATGTAATTTTATAATTCCTTTTATTTATCGAAAACTCGATTTTTCCAATTTTGTCAATAATTGTTTTTAAAATTATCATTTTTGTATATACTTTTAATTAATTAGTTTATTGAAAATTAATAGTATATTTTTAGGTTTGTTAACCTCAATTCATTTATAAACCCTAGAATCCTCAGGTAGGTGTTATCCACTAATGCATTTTTAGGCCTTATAAACCTTTTGGGTCACAATAAGTTTTCTTAAACAACCCTTTTAGGTTTAGGATTGGGGTTTGTAAACTTTTAGGGTTTGTAATCAATTAGGGTTTAGATCAGTTAATGCACTAAGATTTCTCTTCTTTGTACCTAATTTTCAGGGTTAATCAAAAAATCCTCCGACCACGCGCCATGCCAATCAAAAAGCTAAGTTCTAATCCTTTTCTTATTTAAATGTTATTTTATCTTTTAATTTTTGCCTTATAGGTTAAATTAGGGTTTATTTTCAATGCCAAGGAATTTCTCCTACACTCACCCCTATTATTTTCTGTTTAATTCTCAGATGTTCATAGCTGATCAAGGGTTTGAGGAAGATCAAGGCGCAAGATAATTATTCATCCCTCTTATTTTCTTTTATTTCCCTTTCCCCGCAGGTGTTTATTGTAATAGCGTAGGACTTTATGTTTTTCTGCCTTTAATTTCTGCAATCTTAAACTGCGTGGTTAGTAACCCTAGGGAGTGGTAAACCATGAATTGAACATAGATCACTAATTTACAAGATAAATATCATCGAAGTTAACCACGTGATTGTTGCACCCACACACCTTTAGGGTAATCCCTCTTGTTGCCTTTGTTGCCTGTTGCCTTATGATTCTGTTGCCTCTAAGTATACTAAATAGTCAAAGTCCCTCGATTCCGAGGATACCTAAAGCAATGTTGCCTTTAAAGTTATTGAAACTCCCCCGAGGTTGCCTTATAAAAATATAACGATTGTCCCAATTGCTAAGGTATCCTCGCCTGTTGCCTAAAGGTTAAATGACTATTATATCCTTCTCTTAGACTACCTGCCCTCTTTATGGTAGGTACAGTCTTATGGAGAACGATACTTTTCTCGATGACCCTTAAACATCCAATTGAAAGACTTTCTGCCCTCTCATGGTATGGATAGACCCTTTCGCCCTGAAAAGCTAAAAGAACAAATTTCTAAACTTAGGGTAGTTGCTATTAATTGCTTGCTTTTTTTTTAAATTCAAATTCAAGATCTTTTCCCACTTCTTTTCAAAGAAACTTTTCAAAAAGACTACGCTTATTTACAAGCTAAAGTTCTTATTTAAATTTCTATTCACACCCTACTTTTCAAACAATTCAAACATTTTGAAAACAAAGTGAGCTAAGCAATTAAGAGCCCGTGGATAACCATGGATGCAAAAGGTACTTTACACCTTCCCTTTGTATAACTTACCCCCTGAAATCAAAATCTTTAAAAGGTATTTTTCTGTTCTTTTAGCCTTTCTTGTTGGATAAAATAAAAGTCGGTGGCGACTCTTGCTATCCGCACATTTCAAATAAAGTCAGTTCACCGTATCACAGAACTGGCGACTCTACTGGGGATTATTCGAATAAAAGAGGGGTTACCTTAAAAGTTTAGGATTCACTTAATTGTTTTCACTTGTTTGATTTGTTTGCTTTATTTTTAAAGGCTGTTTTGGGTATTTTGCTGTGTGAAAGATCCTACACCCAGATCCAGTGTACCTTAGGTATGTGGCAATAGACTAGGGAGACTGTACGACATGTATTGTTATGGTTGATCTGGTGGCCACCGTTAGTGTGACGCTTTGGTTTGTCCTGATGGCCCTTGAACATGATCGAGGAGGCGTTTGGCTATCGCGTGGTGTCATAAGCACTAATTCGCCCTTAGAACCTTAGTTTAACTTGACTTTGGCCTTTAGGAAGTAGCGAGATAGCTGGCTTTGGATTCCTGACTGAAGCTGGTTGATACTCGATGCTACACTCATTGAGATTGGACTCTAGGGATGCTTTTGGCTGGCCGATCGAGTGCCATGTTGAGACAA
This sequence comes from Vicia villosa, assembly GCF_029867415.1. NCBI lineage: Eukaryota > Viridiplantae > Streptophyta > Magnoliopsida > Fabales > Fabaceae > Vicia > Vicia villosa. The sequence continues at coordinate 137,642,014 of NC_081182.1, forward strand.
TGCCCGCGAGAAAGATCAGGGATATGAGCACCATATAACCCGGTTACTATTCTAGGACAGGTTGAACCAATTAAACGTCAGCGGGGAGGGTAATTACCTACGTACTTCAAGCAAGCCTTTAAACCTAAGGGCACTTGTGTGACTTGTTTGTGTTTGCTACAAACCTTTGTTTCCTTGTAGGTTTTGTTAAAGGACGTGTTTACCCTTACTATCTCACGCTATGCATAACGAATTGCACTCGCATAACATCATGACATCATAAACATAACATGATTTAACTAACCCTTTCAAGGATCTTAGGGATTTAGGGAGCACAATTTCAGGTACTCCTATCAAGGACTGGTCTCCTAATCAAGGGGCAAGAGGATTTATTTTCCTCTAGCCACATACCTTCCAATTCAAGGGCTTAGCACCTAGCAAGGGGCAAGAGGATTTTTTTTCTCTAGCCATGTACCTGCAAATTCAGAGGTATTCCGAGTCAGAGACGATGACCCACTCGATATGGTGAGCTTGATTCTTAAAGATGGATGCTTAAGAACGAAAGCCAAGGTTCTTCAGACGAAGGTGTGACTGATTAAATTTCTAATGTTGCTAACTAAATTCCTTAATGATCCATGAAAACATTGCATCTGCATTCATAACATCGCATCACAGGTTCCCTACCACAGGTTTCTCACCTTCTCGATGTTTATTTCAGCATCATGAATCTCGAACAATCAGTTAAAGATCTCCAAGCTCAAAATGCTGAGTTCCCAGCCTTGATTCTGAATTTAGCCAAGGGGCAAGAAGAATTGAAGGCACTTCTGATCGAGAAGGAGAAGAATCAACATAAGCATCAAGGTGGTAAAGATAATCGGAAATCCAAGCCTAAGCGGTCATTTACTCCATTACATATACCACTGTCTCAAGTTCTCCAACAACTGCTCAATCAGAACTTGACAACTTCATTTCCTACCAATCCCACTTCTGGGTATAAGTACCATGCGAGATGTGCTTATCATTCGAATAGTCCTGGTCATGATACAGAGGATTGTTGGCAATTAAAGCAAAAGATTCAAGACCTCATTGATGACAAGATCATTGACTTCAACTCGCCAGAGGGACCTCATGTGGCTAATGTTGTGTACAATCGGAAAGGTCGTAATAAACACAACCAAGCTGTGGGGACAATTCTGATCTCTACACCAGTTCCACAACAAAGACGCAAGTCAGATGCACCTAAGCGTCAGTTCACAAAGATCAACATGTCACTGGCTCAGGCATTACAACATTTGCTGAAAGCAAACTTGATTACTGTGAGGGATCCTCCTGTGAAGCCCAACACTTCCGCTCCTAGCTATAAGCCCAATGCGAGGTGTGCATATCACTCCAATAGCCCTGGACATGGCACTAATAATTGTTGGACACTGAAGAATAAGATCCACGACAGGATCGATGCTGGTGAAGTTGAATTCAATCCTCCTAAGACTCCTATGGTGATCACCGCTTCCACGCCTAGCCATGACAAGACTGATTAACATCCAGAAGGATGCACTTTTGGATCATTAGTTCTACTTCCATTTGCAATTTCTTTTCTGTTTGTTTAAACATTCGACTTATGATAAACTTATCTGTTTTAATAATCATTATCAGTGCATTGCATATGTTTGTCTTGAATAAATCATTTCTCTACCACTCATTTTATATTATGTCTTTACTTTGCACATGTTTTGAGATACTCAACTCCTGCTAAAGCTGTATGCCTTTTAAGGGAGGATGACAAAAATGATACCGCAACCTCATACAATATGCATTTGAGCAGACTGTGCTGATGATGTACAGGCATTGTTTCAATTCCTAAACAGTGGAGATATAAGGATGTTAATCCCTTGCCAACTGTCATACCCCAAAATTTTCCCATCTCATTTCCCTATTCAAGCTCATACTAAAGTTCAAGACTCAAAGGCATACTCTCCTAAACAATGAACTCCTGAACTAGGGTTTTGTCTCTCTCCAAGTAAAATCAGGTTCTGATACCTCAAAAGGATCCCATGGCCTCTCATATGCCTTAAATAATCCTCACATCAAGTTTCAAGCTCTGATTCACAAGATTTCCCAGTCAATTGCTCAAAAAGTCAACAGTCGACTAGTTTGACCTGAAAGTCAACTATGGCCAAGCCACAGTCAAAACTTATGATTTTTGGTCAACATCCTCATTATGAAGTATCATTCATCATTTGATCAAGGATTGATCATGATTCATAAAGGAAAGCTCCAAAATCATCAAAACCTAAGTTTCTAAATTAGGGTTTTTAAGGAGAAAGTCAACCCAACTTTGACCAGACATAACTTTCACATAGAACATCAGAAATTTCCCATCAAAAGCTAATTTTGAAGGAAATTTAATTCTCTACAACTTTGTCTCTCACAAGCCAAGGCCAGAAATGCACCATTTGGGAGATATAAGCCAAAACATTACAGGTCCTTCTAAAGGATCGCAAAAAGTCATTTTTTCTCAAAGCCCATAACTTGAACATGGTGGAGTCAATTGAGATGAAACCAAAAGGATCTATTAGAGGACTCTTTAAGCTTTCTAAAAAGTCCTAGAACACTTCCATACCATAAAAAATGAGAGAGTTATGGCTTGCACAAGTTGGGCGACTTTTGAAGAAACACATGAAGTGCAAAATAAAGAAGCTTGATGTTTTGAACTTATGGGCCTAAGACTTGGACTTCAAAATCATCAATGACCTAAATAAGGACCCTTAAACCCATGTTCACCTTTTTTTCACTTTTATTTACATTTATTTGAGTTTTATTCAATTAAAGACAAAATAAATTAAATAAAATGTGGGATAAGTGAATTAAATCATGGGGTTTTATTTTGGATCATGTGAAAGCCCAAGAAACACCATGGGGACCAAGGAATTTCGTTCTACATAACTTTGGATTTATTTTATTTGTTTTGATTATTATTTATTTAAAATCAAAATAAATCAAATAAATACCAAAAAAATGCATGGCTTGTGATTGCAATCAAGAGATTCATCAAATAATAATCTTGAGGGCCAAAGAAAAGAATTGAAGTTGATTGACACACAATTGAACTCAAAATAGCAAGTTTTCAATCAAAATATTTTCTCTTCCAAATCAAATATTTTCTTGATCCAATCTTGTTGATTCTCTCCAAACTTTTGATCTAATTCAAACCCTTATATATACACAATATATGCAGCCACAAAGGAGGTCGAAAAATTAAAAAGAAAAACTAGGGTTTCAAGTTTAAAAGGTGGCAAGGAACTAGGGCACAAGAGAACGGTTTCTATAGCAAGATTCATATCTCCACAGCCATCCTAATCTCTTCCCAGGACCTCAAAGCGTGAGTACTTACCTAGAGACACAAGTTGCAGAGCCTGGAATGTAGCATGCCGTATCCATCTTCATCATTTATATTATGTTCTTATATGTTTATTATTGTTGCGTTTTAATGAGGTATAATGGTCCTAATATGTTCCTGAAGGTATTTAGCGCAGGTTGAACGTACCACAAGTGAGTTTAGAGACGGAAACCGTGACATGCCATTGATAAGATTCAAGGTCGTGAAGCTTTCGAAGCCATGGATACGAGGCGTTTCAGAACACAAGGATAGCACCATTGGATTCAGGAGGCTTTGTTTACTCGATCTAGGCGTCTTTGGTTTCCATTTAACACGCTTTTCTTGAGTTTGATACTTTTGCAGGGACTGCTACGAAATTTCGTAGCAAATAGTGCATCAAATTCCTAGCAATCTCGTGGCTAAATCTGGGTGGAAAAAAGGAAGAAGAAGACGCACAGTAGCATCACGCGTGTCACGCTCATATTCGTAGGTCAGCGAATCCAGTCCTCTCTCCAAACGCAATTGGTCGGTCAATGTTCTCAAGCCACTATCTCCTCTTCTAATTGGATCACGCATGAATAGCAGGGGCCCACATTGACTGTTTTCTTTGACTCGGCTATTATTGTATGATTTTCTTATTTATTTATCTATTCCCATTATATTAACAACTAAAAAGCGCAGTAGCAGTAGTAAGATTGAGACACTGGTAAATGGCAAAACCTGGGTTCGAGTCCCCCCAGGGCATGTTATTTTTTCAAAAAAAATTGCTTTCAGATCTGATGCAAGCCACCAACGCACGCGTACCATGTTCTCTCACGCTCTCAGCCCTCGGATCTCATTGAAGCATGATCCAACGTCTTAAAAAGCGCATTCCACCATGGACCTCCCAGGATCGCACCACACTCAATTATAGCCCCCAAGTTTTCTTGTTTTACTTTATTATGTTTGTTTCTTTTTTATTTATTTTATTTTTTTAATTTAACCTTTTTAAGTTAGTAATTTAATTTAGATTAATTATTTAAATTTAATTAGTTTTAATTAATTTTAGGTTTAACAATTTTAAGTTAATTTTAGGTTTTTAATCAGGTTTAGCCTTAATCAATAAACCATAAATAACTAAGGAAAACCTTTAGGTAGATTTGTCTCAATAATGTAAGAGTTGTCTAAACTATACCCTTAAGGTTTTAACCCTGTTAGGTTTTTACCTTTAGGTTTTAGATTTTGTAATCAAACATTGACTTTCTTCATCGCGAATCTCTTCTCACCTCATACTCCATTGATTGTCGCATGCTTTTAATTTTAATTTTAATTTTGCCTTATCTTATCTGCCTTGTGTTTGCCCTTGTGGCTGGTATTAATTTGTAAGGTTTTATTTTCGCGCCCAATTCTTCCTCTATTTTTTCTGTCTTTTATTTCTGTTACCCTTCGAGGATTTTATTGTAATAGTAATTAGGTTTATCTTCCCGCCTTTAATTTGCCGCATACAGGTGTATTATCTTCCCGCCTTTAATTTGCCGCATACAGGTGTATTATCTTCCCGCCTTTAATTTGCCGCATACAGGTGTTTATTGTAATAATGTAGGACTTTATATTTTCTGCCTTTAATTTCTGTATTTTTTAACTGCATGGTTAGTAATCTTAGGGAGTGCAAGCCTTTAATGAACTTAGAATCACTAAACCTTATAAGATAAAATATTTGAATTGAACCACGTGATTGTTGCACCCACGCACCTTTTTTGGTAACCTCTCTTGTTGCCTGTTGCCTGTTGCCTTGTGTTTTTTTGCAGAATAGCCATGTCCCTCGAATACGAGGATACCTCAGCCATGTTGCCTCGATTAAGATCATAAGTCCCTAATGATGCTGCCTTCGATACACAATATGATCTCGTCCCTCGGAAGTTGCCTACGAAAGGCTGAGGTATCCTCCGGTTGCCTACGAAAGGCTATTCTGGTCCTTCCCTTAGACTACCTGCCTCTCTATAGCATGAGACAGTCTTATGGAGAACGACATTGCGACGACCCTTCAATCTCCAAATGAAAGGCTTCCTGCCCTCTTATGGCATGGATAAACCCTTTCACCCTGAAAGGCTAAAAAAAGTGATTTTCTACATTATTAAGGTAATTGCCCCTAATTGCCTTGCTCTGGCTAAAAAACATTTTCATATTCTTTCTCATAAACCTTCAAAATGGCTACGCTCATTTACGAGCTAAAGTCCATATTCTCTTCTTCTACATTTCTTTCAAACGAGCAAAGCAATTAAGAGCCCATGGAAAACCATGGATGCAAAGGGTGCCTTACACCTTCCCTTTGCATAATTACCCCCCGAACCCTGTTTTCTTTAAAAAAGGTTTTTCTTGTTCTTTTAGCCTTTCTGATATTTGGATAAAATAAAAGTCGGTGGCGACTCTTGCTTACCGTACATTTCAAATAAAGTCAGTTCACCGTATTACAGAACTGGCGACTCTGCTGGGGAGAATTTTCTTATAAAAGAGGGGTTACCTTAAAAGTTTAGGAACACTTTAATTGTTTTCTATTGTTTGCTTTGCTTGTTTTATTTTTCAGGGCTGTTTTGGGAAATAAATGAAGGACGAATCCTACACCCGGATTCAAGTACACTTAAGTTAGGAGCGGCATAGTCATGGAGACCTCCCTTGTGCATGCTTGGGATTGGTCAAAATGAAGTTCGCACTTGAGTTAGGCCTCCACTGGTTATTGTGTACCTCTTTTGCATGAGAGAGGTTTATGCATGTATCTTTGGGTGCGTCGGAGCTCAGGGACCTTTAGTCACCTTTAACCCATCTTAACTTTTAGGAACGTAGTGGGAGGGCTATTCTTGGTGCATGCCAAGTTATGGTCGCGACCCGATACTATAGCTCAGATAGGTTTCTTCCTAAAGTATCATTGCGTGGTATGCATGTACCATGTTCGAGGGTGCTTTAGAGGGGGCTGACAATTCTGAGTCACTTGGTAGAACCCATTGCTGATATCATCCTTATCCTTAGAAATACCTTTGGGGAAGGGTATCTCACATGATCTAAACTCCATGCAAGCCGAGCCTAAGGAAATTGTGTGACTTGTGTGACTTATGTGACCTGCGTGACTTGTCTGTGTTTGCTACTAACCTTCGTTTCCTTGCAGGTTTTGTTAAAAGGACTTGTTCGCCCTTACTACCTCACGTTGTTCCTAATGAACTGCATTCGCATGACATCATGACATCATGACATCATAAGCATAACATGATTTAACTAAACCTTTCAAGGATCTTAGGAATTTAGGGTGCACAATTTCAGGTGCCCTTATCAAAGACTGAATCCCTATCAAGGGGCAAGAGGATTTATTTTCCTATGGCCACATACCTTCCAATTCAGAGACTCAGTACCTATCAAGGGGCAAGAGGATTTATTTTCCTCTAGCCATATACTTTCCAATTCAGAAGTATCCCGAATCAGAGGCGATGACCCACTCGATATGGTGAGCTTGATTCTTAAAGAAGGACGCCTAAAAACGAAAGCCAAGATTCTTCAGACAAAGCGGTGGCCAATCATTTCCTAATGTCGCAAACTAAAAATCCTTGAAAACATTGCATCTACAGTCATAAACATTGCATAATAGGTTTCCGCAATAAGCTTCCCATTCCCTCTCGCTGTTTATTTCAGCACTAATGGATCTCGAGCAATCAGTCAAAAATTTTCAGGCTCAGAATATCCGGTTCCAAGTTTTGACTCTGAACTTGACCAAGGGGCAAGACGAGTTGAAAACCTTGTTAACCAAGAAGAAAAAGGATCAGCATATGTAACAAAGTTTACTCCATTGCACATGTAGTGACTGCTCAATCGGAACTTGATAACTGTATTGCCTCCGTATTCAGTTTCTGCCAATCCTGCTCCTGGGTACGAATACGATGTAAGATGTGCTTATCATTCGAGTAGTCTTGGTCATGATACCGAGAATTGTGGACCATTGAAGCAGAAGATCCAAGAATTAACCGATGACAAAGATCACTGATTCCAATTCACCTGAGGGACCTCATATGACTGATGTTGCGCATAACCAGAAAGGCCTCAATGAACGCAACCAATTTGTGGGGGGCAGTTCTGATCTCTACACCAGTTCTACAATAATGACGAAAGCCAGACATATCTAAACGTCAATTCACCAAGATCAATATGTCATTAGCTCAAGCGTTACAACATCTGTTGAAGATCAGATAGATTACTCTGAGGTATGCTCCTAAGAATTCTAACACCTCCACTCCTGGCTATAAACTCAATGCGAAGAGCGCATACCATTCCAACAGTCCTGGACATGACACTAACAATTGTTAAATATTGAAGAATCTGATCAATGACGGAGAAATCAAATTCAACCCTCCTAAAACTCCTGTGGTGATCACTGCTCCTATGCCTAGTCATGACAAGACTGATTGACGTCTAGACGGACGAACTTTTGGATCATTAGATCTATTCTCATTTGCAAGTTTCTCTTCTGTTTGTTTAAACATTTGACTCATGATAGACATTATCTGTTTTAGTAATCATCATCGGTGCATTGCATATGTTTGTCTTGAATAAATTATTTCGCTATCACTCATTTTAAATTGTGTATTTACTTTGCATATGTTTTGTGATATTCAACTCCTGCTGAAGCTGTATGCCTTTTAAGGGAGGATGACGAAAACGATACCGCAACCTCATACAGTATACTTTTGAGCGGACTATGCTAACGATGTACAGGTATTGTTTCAATTCCTAAACAGTGGAGATATAAGGATGTTAATCCCTCGTCAACCCCTTTGAGCCTAAGAAGTAGAAGTTTCTTTCTTGTACTAATTAAAACCCTTGATCATAACCTGGGGCAGGGTAGTTCTCAGTTAATTTGGCTGTGCATTCTATTTTAAGAGAATCATTCAGTACACCTTTCAACAAAGGTTTCAATCACAAGCGTTCATCCGCACACATCAAAGAAGTGTTGGAGATGTCAATCAAAAGCCAATAATGGTTCATCAATCATTAAGCAAGGCAGTCAATATCTTTCCAAAAAAAATGAATGAAAAAACATATATACAAAGAAAAGTCTGCTAAGTCAAAAATCAAAAAGAAGGCTTAGGCAAAAATCAAGGCATCCCGCTGACTGTAAGCTCAAAATAGACAGTTCAGGAAAAAGTTAGGGATATCAACAAGTTGAAAAAAGAGAAGACAATAAATTCCTGAACAACACAATGTTGTGACTACCAAAAGGAAGAAGTGACTGCCATCTCAAAAGTTCTCTTTGCTTGTGAACCATCATCATTATCAAAGGTGCAAATCCAAAAGTCTCTTGGAACCTGAATGCATAAGTTGAACTAACTGAGCTTAGGACTGAAGATCATCACGAAGAGGGGTGGGTACAATCAAATTTTGAGCCATTATCCTTTGTTTCTTAAACCGTGAACCAAGCCACGTTACAACCCTTGAAAGTCCTAATTGAAGCATGGTTAGGTCGAAAGCATACTGTCACAACAAAGGTATCTCGACTCCTTAAGGTTTACCACAAATGCTGAGTTTGTATTTCTTTTTTTACAAACACCACGTTTTTACAAATATCAAGCTTTTACGTCTCATGTTTTAATGTTTTTCAAAAACTCAAGACAGACGTATGCATTGCATCTCATGAATTCATTATTAAACATATTCTGCTACATAATTTCAAATGTTAGCAACAGAAAGAATTTGCACAGGGTACAACTAATGACTAAAAGTTATCCCGACAGACAAGATTACTCCGAGAAGCAACGTCCCCTACGTATACAAGGGGCATGGCACGCTTTGCCCAATCAGTCTGGGGCAATCAGGTCAATATTCTTAGAATCTCTCAAGGGTGCCAAAATAATCAGGGGCATGCATCCAAGTAGATCTGAAGCTACTTCCCAATCAACATGGGGAATCATACTATGTTTATGGATACTAGGGGCATGTCGCCCTTAGTGCACATCTCATAAAGTCCTCGCAAGGCGAATCTTTTCAAAGTTCCTACTAACAGGGGCAAATCTATGCAAGTCCAGTTTGACATCTTGACCAATACTCAGTGGTGTGTCCTAATCAAACCCAGGAATGGTAATATTGGAGACAACTTTCAAGACACCCATGTCTCCCCACAGAGTCGGGTTCACAAGATCATATCCCCACAGAGTAATCGTTAAGAAGATATCTTCAAATGTTCTCGTCCCAACAAAGACTTAGTTCCTCAACAGAGTTTCACATCTTCGACACTACCGGTTCTTCAACATGTTGCTCTTCTCCAACTTGGTTTACTAATATCTTTTATCCCCAGTCAGGGTACATCAAATTACTATTCATCCCCAAGCAGAAATCATAAATCTCCAGCTGAGCATCTTCAAGACAAAATCAGACAATAAAATCACAAGGATATAGAGACTTATCTTCTCAGTCAAGACAACATAAATCATATTCACATATCAGATGTCATAAACTTATTCATGCATCGCATACATTACCTCATAATGAGCTCATGCATAACATACAAAGTTTCTCATTTATTTTGAGGGACTCATTACATAACACATGCATCATGACATTATATAAATTGCTACACCTATTGCAGAATACAGGTACAGGCAAATGAACGAAATCTCCAACTTTCCAAGATCTAATTCAGCTACTACGAACGGTACTGACACGGTCAACGCTTGAAGATCTAATTCATTCACCACGAACGGTGATGACACGATCATTCTCAAAGATCTAATTCAGCTACTACGAATGGTACTGACACGATCATCTTCCAAGATCTAATTCATCTACCACGAACGGTGGTGACACGATCATTTTCAAAGATCTAATTCAGTTACTACGAACGGTACTGACACGATCGACTCTCAGAGATCTAATTCCATCATCACGAACGGTGTGGACACGATCAATTACCCCCTCAGTCTAATTCAGTTACTACGAACGGTATTGACACGATAAGAGATCTAATTCTATCATCACGAACGGTGTAGACACGATCATCTTTCCAAGATCTAATTCAGGTACTACGGACGGTACTGACACGATCAACATTCGAAGATCTAATTCTGTCATCACGAACGGTGTAGACACGATCATCTTTCCAAGATCTAATTCAGTTGCTACGAATGGTACTGACACGACCAACATTCGAAGATCTAATTCTGTCATCACGAACGGTGTAGACACGATCATCTTTCCAAGATCTAATTCAGTTACTACGAACGGTGCTGACACGATCGACCTTTAAGAATCTAATTCTATCATCACGAACGGTGTAGACACGATCATCTCTCCAAGATCTAATTCAGTTACTACGAACGGTGCTGACACGATCGACCTTTAAGAATCTAATTATATCATCACGAACGGTGTAGACACAGTCATCTTTTCAAGATCTAATTCAGTTACTACGAACGGTGTTGACACGATCGACCTTCAAAGATCTAATTCTATTGTCACGAACGGTGTAGACACGATCAACTTTTCCAAAGTCTAATTCAGTTACTACGAATGGTGATGACGCGGCTAATGTAAACTCGGTTTTTGCGAACTGACTCCTTGCTCTTTCTTTTTTTTTATTATTTTATATTTTTGCAAGAGTCGCCACCGACTTTTATTTTATCCAAAAAAGGAAAGGCATAAAAGAACAGGAAAGACCTTTTGACAGGTTTTGGGTTCGGGGGGTTGGTTATACAAAGGGAAGGTTTTAAGCACCCTTTGTATCCATGGTTATCCATGGGCTCTTAGTTTTGCTTAGATCACTTTTGCTCTTGTTTGATTTTTAAAATAAGCTCGGCAAGACATTAAGCCTTGTGCCTACATACCTCCTCGGTGCAATGGAGAAGTCAGAGCTAATGTAGTTCCGCTTAAAAGGGAAAATGGTTTAAAAAAACGAATAAACACTTTATCATCGTCGGAGAGAAATACTCGGCCATTGATCTTGAGCATGAGAACAAATGAGTTCTTTGCATCGCTAATGAAAGAAGGGCTCCAACTCGGACAAAATCAACGAGTATGCCACTAGCTCTCTCACGCAGAAAAGATCTTATTATATCAATCAATTTCAAAATCGTGGGGTATCGCAACTCACTACAACAATTAATCGTATCTAAACTTTTGCAGAAAAGCCACTAAGGGCAAAAGACATTTTTAAGAAAGGTTTTAAAAAAAGGTTTTACAAACATAAGAAGATTTTGGAAAAAGGGAGAAGATTTTGAAAATTTAAGAAGTGGGAGGAGATGAAGAGGCTATCCTAGTGCTTAAAATAAAAGTTTAAGGAGAGAATGATCTAACCAAAATAAGAAACCAACAGTTGACCGACGCATTACCAGTTGGTGATCCAGATGAACTTATTATCTTTAGCACCACTTTGCATTAATCACATTAAAATTCTGATGAAAATCGGGCAGAGTAACGGCTGTTTTCGGGTAAAATCCTTATCTCAATGCCTCGGAATTAACCATCAAGGACTTTCAAGGAAATACCTGCATACACAAACAAACAACAATCCAATGCCAGACAGACAGAACAACCACAGAGTAATAACAGAATAAGGGTCCAGAGGCATTAAGTCCATAAGTCCGAATCTCCAAAATGCTAGGGATAGTAACCAGTAGTCCAAGAGAGAACCTTAAGCGTTTTTTAGATTTTTGTTGTTTATTAGTGTTTTAGCATAAAAGTAAAGTATGGTCCAAGTGGACAAAAAGAAAATAGCGGAAATATAAACATAACGTCCAAATGGACAAAGAGAAAATAGCGGAATATAAACGTCTAAATGGACAAAGAGAAAATAGCGGAATATAAACGTCCAAATGGACAAAGAGAAAATAGCGGAAACATAAATAATATGTCCAAATGGACAAAGAAAAATTAGCAGAAATATAAATAATATGTCCAAATGGACAAAGAAAAAATAGCAGAAATATAAATAATATGTCCAAATGGACAAAGAAAAAATAGCAGAAATATAAATAATATGTCCAAATGGACAAAGAAAAAATGACAGAAACATAAATAATATGTCCAAATGGACAAAGAAAAAATGACAGAAACATAAATAATATGTCCAAATGGACAAAGAAAAAATAACAGAAACATAAATAATACGTCCAAATGGACAAAGAAAAAATAACAGAAACATAAATAATACGTCCAAGTGGACAAAGAAAAAATAACAGAAATATAAATAATATGTCCAAGTGGACAAAGAAAAAATAACAGAAACATAAATAATATGTCCAAATGGACAAAGAAAAAATAACAGAAACATAAATAATATGTCCAAATGGACAAAGAAAAAATAACATAAATATAATATGTCCAAATGGACAAAGAAAAAATAGCAGAAACATAAATAATATGTCCAAGTGGACAAAGAAAAAATAACAGAAACATAAATAATATGTCCAAATGGACAAAGAAAAAATAACAGAAATATAAATAATATGTCCAAGTGGACAAAGAAAAAATAACAGAAACATAAATAATATGTCCAAATGGACAAAGAAAAAATAACAGAAATATAAATAATATGTCCAAGTGGACAAAGAAAAAATAACAGAAATATAAATAATATGTCCAAGTGGACAAAGAAAAAATAACAGAAACATAAATAATATGTCCAAATGGACAAAGAAAAAATAACAGAAATATAAATAATATGTCCAAGTGGACAAAGAAAAAATAACAGAAACATAAATAATAAATAATAAAATAAAGCATAAAGCAAGAAATATAAAGGACAATATAATAAATTGCGGAATTTAAAGTTAATTGTTAGTATGTTAAAGATAACCATCTTGAAACTTGTCAAGTATGTTATCAAAGTTAGTAATAAAGATTGATGGTGAGTGAAGGATGTTCTCGGATTTAAATTCAATGGAACTTTATCAGAAGCTTGATAAAATCATAGCGACTACACGATAAAATTCCATAAGTCTTAAATCAACCGCATACAATTCTCTTCCATGTTTGATCTTTTTTATCCCAATTCAAGACAAAGAAAAAGATAAGAAATAATATCAAATAATAAATAAATATAAATATAAAACAAATTAAGCTTAATATTTTTTTTGTGATTTTCTTGGAATTGATTTTTAGTTAATTAACAAACTAATTAAACAAATAATTATACAAATAATTAAACTTAACAAGAAAAATATTATTTTATATGTCAAAAATTAGATTATAAAAAAAAATAAACCTAAATCTAAAAGGAAAATATTTTTGGAGTTTTTTTTTATTGGTTAAAATAATTAAAAAAAGCAATATTTACATAATTACTAATTAATTAAGCAATATAAATTAATTATGAAAAGAAATAAAATATTTTTATGTTAAAAATTAAATAAACATTTTATCAACTTAAAACTAAAATTAAAACATTTTTTTTTGAGAAATTGAAAATATGCATAAATATGGAGTTTTTAATTCATGAACTCCTAACACTACTACATATTAAAAATTACATTGTACTTACTCTATGATGTCCCAAGAGTGGAATAGAGTGATTGAAATTGATTGAAAGTGGCTATTTGAATGAGCCTTGATTTTTACAAGTTTCTTGAAACTTTTGAAAAATATAAAACTTATGCTATGCTTTTGGAGTGTGTTGTTGTTCTTCTCTTGTTTCTCCCTTTTTTTCCCCTTCTTGAATGAAGAAAATGAAGTTCTATTTATAGGCAAAGAGTTTGATCTTGGAAGCCTTGCAAGTGGAAATTGTCATGATTGATTTTGTGGAAAAAATATGATAATGGAATATTTTCAATGAGTGTATTTCTTAACTATGGTTAAAACACTCAAGTATTATTCTCTTCAACCTTGCAATAATATATTTAAGCATCTTGAATTGGTCTTGATTGGCAACCATAAGCATCTTTGATAATATCTTTGAATTATCTCACTTTAATTAAACTTTAAATGAATAAAATTTAATTAAAATGAAATAAAAATGTCATGAATCATGGATGGGTCGTGGATGCCCTTTAAACATATGAGAATCAAGATTGAATCACAAAAGAATTGGCCTTTTTGAAAAAAAATCAAATTTTGGTCATTACTTGTTTCATGCATTTTTCCAAAAAAGGTCAACTTCATCAAGGCATATCTCCCTCAATTTTGATCCTATGAAAGTGTTCTTTAACTTTTTGGAAAGCCCAAGATGTCCTCTACAAGCCACTTTGGAAGCGTTTTTGCATTTGGAGAAGTTATTTTGATGATATGGGCTTTGACAAAAAACTGCTTTTTGTTGACTTTCAAAATGACCCGTAATGTTTTGGCTTATATCTCTTAGGCGGAAGCATTTCTTGACCTTGGTCCCAACATCAAAGTTGTAGAGAATTGAATTTCCTTGAGAATGAGCTTTGGTTGGAATTTTTCTGATAAATTATGAGAGAGTTATGGTCGGTCAAAGTTCAGTTGACTTTTAGCTAAAAAACTCTAATTTTGCAATTTTGAGTTTTGTCGATTTCTGAACTTTTCTTGATGAATTATGATCAACCATTGATCACATGATGAATCTTTTGACAAAATATGGATGTTGACAAAAAATTGCATTTTTGACTGTCTGTTGACTTTTTAGTCAAACTGGTCGTCTGTTGACTGTTTGAGCTGTTGACTGTGCGTCTGAGCGAATCGAAGTTTGAAAATTTGTCTGGTGGTATTTTGAGACATATGGAGATCCATGAAATCCATTTGAGGTCTCAAAAACTCGTTCTCCTGAAAAAAAAAACAAAAACCCTAGTTAGGGACTGTTTGTGTAGGAGACAGTTAGGCGTACCTGATTTTTGTGCAGCGTTGAGCCTCTGTTGACCACGTGATTATCAGAAGACTTCTAGAACAAAATCTTGGAAATTTGAAGTGCGAAAAATTGATTTGACTGATGGTACAAACACGGAGAATTGCGCTGATAGCGGGTTTGACTGGTAACTAGCTGTCCGGGTATTAACGTAACAGTTAAAGTGAAAATTCAACAGTTTAAAGTTAATTTTTTCTTTTTTTTGTTTTTGTTGTGTTAATGGTGAAAAATTTATTTACCTGAGCTGTTAGAAAAACACAAACATAATAAATAAATAAAATATACTGTACGCGAACGAAAATACCGATAATAACCTTGAAAATAAATATTTAATGCACAGAAAAATAAATATTTAACACACATAATATTATCTTGATAATTAAACTACCGTACGACAGATAGTACAACATTTAATACTAACAGTACAAATATTACATAATATAATGAACAGTACGACAAATAAAATAGACGGTACACTATTTGAAAGCGACAGATACAACAAACTTTAAAAATGACGATTAATAATCCATGCTATGAACAACAGAAAATAGATGATCGGAAGTGTAACCATCGCAGGTCCGCATTTTTCAGGACTATGCAGACAGAAGAAGGACATGATCACCGTAAAAATAGTGATGACTATAAGAAAAAGTGTATCCATCCACTTTGCCATTTTTGCCGAGGAAGAAGAGAAAATAATTATGAGATAGAAGTTTGAGAAATTTGGGAGATGAGTGAAATTTGATGTGAGAATTTATGGAAAAAATGAGGAGTATTTATAGAGTGAAAAGAGAGAGATAGAGACGTTGGGAGTGGAGTGTACCGTTTGAATAGTAGTAGGATTTGAAAAAAAAGTATGGTAGGTTTTGAAAAGAAAAAGGGTATAGAATAAAGCTAGGATTTGATTTTGAAAAAAAAGATTTGAAAAGAAAGAAAGAGATTTTGAAAAAAATAATATAGTATAAAAATAAAAATTAGTGGGAAATAAAACCAATAATAATTTAATTGTTACCAGTATAATCTGAAACCCGGACTCCGCGCCTGCAAATTTTAATTCTGCACGAACTGCGTCAGCATTATTTATCTGAAAATAAATCTCAAATAAACAGTGTATGAAGTGATAAACAGTATTTGGCGTTTATGAAAGGATAAATTTAACAGCGAACCAAAATACTGTATAAAAAATTCTAAAAATTGAGTATTCATAAAATCAGGATATTTATGAAATAAAAATCCAAGATTGTATAAAAATCTAAATTTTTAGACAGAAGTCTGTTGACTTCTTTTTTTTGAAAAAAAGAACGCGGGCGAATTTTGGGGTATAACAATAATGATCATAACACTTAGAAAATGATGGGATCTCAGAGGTCAAAAATTGGGGTGCAACAGATGCCCCTATTTAAGTTTCTTCTATCCGGAGACACGATGATTGTAAATCTTCGTTTTAACGTGATGGAAGAGACTTAAATATATAAAAAAAACACAATTTTTGAACCTGAGATGCAATGTAATGCTTATGATTATGAATTCACATGATTTCTACGAGATGGAAACAGGACACCAATGGGGAGAAGTAAACAGACTCCGCTAAGGAAAAGGTATACGTCATCTAGGAATAGAATCAGACTTCACACAAGAAAGAAACAGTTGACAAAAGCTTTCAAGATAAAACATGATTGAACTTTGAGAAGAGAATATCTGAGGCATACATGAATGTGGCTACATAAAATGAATATCAAGGTAAAACATGATTGGACAACATCAAATGACAATCAAGGTAAAACATGATTGGGCAACATCGAATGACAATCAAGGTAAAACATGATTGGGTAATCATCAACGGACAATCAAGGTAAAACATGATCACAGGTCCATCAAGGTAAAACATGATTGGATGTCATTAAGGATAATCAAGGTAAAATATGATTGGATAACATCAAATGACAATCAAGGTAAAACATGATTGAAAAATACCAAATGACAATCAAGGTAAAACATGATTAGAGAATACCAAGTGACAATCAAGGTAAAACATGATTAGAGAACATCAAGGTCAATCATGGTAAAACATGATTCGAACTTTAAGAAGAAAATATCAAAAGCGTTTTAAGATAAACCATGAATGCAGCAGCATCAAACGACAATCAAGATAAAACATGATTGAACTCAGAGACATTCAAGAGTGACATTGAATGAGGTAATAACACTTTATTGGGAATTGGGACATCCATAGAAGCTTTGAATAACAGGTGACAAAGTTCTGAAAAATTGTCAGAACAAACAAGACATATCATGAAGAATATCAGATAGATACAGACAAAACGAATCAAAAGGATAAATTTGTTTGGGTAGGTGCCAAGTAAGTTGGACTTTGATCTCAAGGTAAGATGTTGACAACAACAGGACCTTAGAAGAATGTAAATGAGCATGATTTTGTTTTTATGCATGATGTTAAAGTTTTCTATGCATGATGAATGCTCAATGCAATGTAGTTATTTATGACAACTGAGATTGACTCTTTTGTGAGGCAAGATTGGAGCTTTGATTCCTCAACACGGGAACTCTAAAAAATTCGCTTGGAAAGAAGATGCTTGAACAAACTTCTGGTCACACTGATAATTGTATCAAACAAATGATCCTTTGAGAAGGACTGATAAATTGTGCTTGGGGATTGCTGAAGAAGATTGCCCTTGATTGAGTAATTGTTGCAAGTTAACTGATCATGGCTTCAGTTGAACTATGTTGGGGATGAACTGATCACGGATTCAACTCTTGAAATGAATGTTGGGAAGACTTGCCATAGTATACATCTTGAAGAGGATATTCTGATCAACAAATCTTGATTAAACATCTGAACAACAGGATCTTGAAGGAACGTGCCCCTGATAGGATCATTGATCAAGTTTCTCGACTGTTTGAACTTCCTAAAAGATAAGTACTTACTTTCAAATAAAGTGTTCATTCAAGAATGGTAATTTTAATGCAATGATCAAAACATATTTTTGAAATCAAAATCACTTTGTAAAGAAAATGGAATCACTGGTTAAAACATAAAGGTTAAGACAATCAATGTGAAAGATAAAGCAAAGATATGGTATCAACATAAATGATTGGTAAATCTCTTGGGAGTCAGCTTACGCAACCTTGTTGTAGTATGCTTTCAAAATAAACCTTGCTTCAATTAGGGCTTTTGAAGGTTGTAACGTGGTCAGGTTCACGGTTTAAAAAATAAAAGGTATAAGGCTCAAATTTTTTGTAACCCACCCCATCTTCGTGATGATCTTCATTCCTAAACCCAGTTAATTCAAAATATGCATTCAGGTTCCAAGAGACTTCTGGAATTTTACCTGTTGCAATGATGATAGTTCACAAGCCAAGAAAACTTAGTGATGACAGTCACTTTTTCCTTTTGATAGTCACAACATTTTGTGGTTCAAGAATTTATTGACTTATCTCTTCTTTTTTCCTTCTTTTGATATCCCTAACTTTTGCCTGAACTGTTTATTTTGAACTTACAGTCAGCGGGATGCCTTAATTTTTGCCTAAGTCATTTTTTGATTTTGACTTAGCAGGCTTTTCTTTTATTTTCTTTTTTTGATACCTTTTTTTTTTAAAGATAGTGACTACCTTGCTTAATGATTATAACGAACCATCATCGAATTTTGCTTGGCGTTTCCAACATTTCTTTGATGTATGCGGAGGAAAGCTTGTGATTAAAACACTTGTTGAAAGGTGTATTGAATGATTCTCTTAAAATAGAATGCACAACCAAATTAACTGGGAACTACCCTGCCTCGGGTTAAAATGTGGGTTATTTCGTATAGAAAGAAACACCAACTTCTAGGCTCAAAGGGGTTGACGAGGGATTAACTTCCTTATTTCTCCAGTGTTTGGGAAGTGAAACAATGTCTGTACATCGTCAACAAAGTTTTATTTGAAAGCATACAGTTCAACAACCTGGGTATTTCGTTGTCATCATCCTCCCTCCAATCTTTGCATAAAACACAAGTTTGATAGAGAAACCAAAATAGATTTTTTTTTTTTTTTTTGTAAAAGAAGCATAAACATAGACATAGTAGATGAAAATGAATTCAAATATATGATGCTCATTTCATTAAAACTAACATTCAGGAATAAACAAAGTTTAAAAGCAAACAATACGACTGAGGAAATGCAAACAGTAGGGAAACATCTTTCTAAATCATGGCCCGCTGCCCCTTGATGGAAAGGAAAATGAAAATCAGACCTAAAACCTTCTGGAAGAGGATTCCGAGGTGGAAGAATCAGCTCGATGGTAGACAGATAACTGAGGATGGAGACAGACAAGGATAAGTTTCATGGATAACCTGAATGTATGTATGCAAATGATGCAATTGTTGTTTATTTAATTATTTATTTATTTTTTTTTGAGTTTCAAAGAACTTAAGATATTAATTTGCAAACATTCAAGGATTGGATTAAAGCATTGATCAAGTTATCATCAAAATCAATCATCCATTTTGGTGGATTAGAGTTTTCACCCCATCAACACCCAAGATCCATTGAGTTTGATGAAACTTACGATGTTTACAAAAAAAGACCTCTGAGTTCATTGGAAATCAAAGGAAAAGATTTTTATGAATGTATGAATGCATGAATGCCACATATACAGAAATTGTAATACAAACATGGTGCACATAAGGTAGGTTCCAAAGTTCAACGTCACGAGCATGAGGTCAAAGAACCAAATATGGGATAGTACTAGGGTTAATCACCTGCACAACATGTTCTACTGATACGTCAGAGTCCACATTCTTCTTTCGGATATTACCGGCTTGCACAACTGAACTTGTGAGCTAGCAATATTCTCAAGAAAAACTCGTCTGAGTGTGGCTCTCCGCATGACAACTAATCCAAGTCTTCACCTGAATAGTTTTTGTGCCACAACCTAATAAGGCCAGGATGGGTTGGGGTTCTACGGCCAACTCAGCTTCTACAGTTCAATGAAAGCAATAATGTCTTCGCAACTGAACTTGCTAAACATATACTACCAACAAGGAACCTCCACTGAGCGGAAGGATTCTCATGTCAGCTTTTTAAGGACTGAACTCCTTGTATGCCATACATGACTATACCCTCCACCTAATTCTTATGTGTACTTAATCCGGGTTAGGATTTGTCCATAATGTATCTCAAGTGACGGAACCACACATATAGCATGAAATAACAAGTATGTACAAAATAACCAAGTATAAGCAAATATTAAAGTGATCTAAAACTCTAAGGTAACCCCTCTTTTAAAAAGAAATTTTCAAATCCCCAGCAGAGTCGCCAGTTCTGTAAACTCGGTTTTTGCGAACTGACTCCTTGCTCTTTCTTTTTTTTTATTATTTTATATTTTTGCAAGAGTCGCCACCGACTTTTATTTTATCCAAAAAAGGAAAGGCATAAAAGAACAGGAAAGACCTTTTGACAGGTTTTGGGTTCGGGGGGTTGGTTATACAAAGGGAAGGTTTTAAGCACCCTTTGTATCCATGGTTATCCATGGGCTCTTAGTTTTGCTTAGATCACTTTTGCTCTTGTTTGATTTTTAAAATAAGCTCGGCAAGACATTAAGCCTTGTGCCTACATACCTCCTCGGTGCAATGGAGAAGTCAGAGCTAATGTAGTTCCGCTTAAAAGGGAAAATGGTTTAAAATAACGAATAAACACTTTATCATCGTCGGAGAGAAATACTCGGCCATTGATCTTGAGCATGAGAACAAATGAGTTCTTTGCATCGCTAATGAAAGAAGGGCTCCAACTCGGACAAAATCAACGAGTATGCCACTAGCTCTCTCACGCAGAAAAGATCTTATTATATCAATCAATTTCAAAATCGTGGGGTATCGCAACTCACTACAACAATTAATCGTATCTAAACTTTTGCAGAAAAGCCACTAAGGGCAAAAGACATTTTTAAGAAAGGTTTTAAAAAAAGGTTTTACAAACATAAGAAGATTTTGGAAAAAGGGAGAAGATTTTGAAAATTTAAGAAGTGGGAGGAGATGAAGAGGCTATCCTAGTGCTTAAAATAAAAGTTTAAGGAGAGAATGATCTAACCAAAATAAGAAACCAACAGTTGACCGACGCATTACCAGTTGGGGATCCAGATGAACTTATTATCTTTAGCACCACTTTGCATTAATCACATTAAAATTCTGATGAAAATCGGGCAGAGTAACGGCTGTTTTCGGGTAAAATCCTTATCTCAATGCCTCGGAATTAACCATCAAGGACTTTCAAGGAAATACCTGCATACACAAACAAACAACAATCCAATGCCAGACAGACAGAACAACCACAGAGTAATAACAGAATAAGGGTCCAGAGGCATTAAGTCCATAAGTCCGAATCTCCAAAATGCTAGGGATAGTAACCAGTAGTCCAAGAGAGAACCTTAAGCGTTTTTTAGATTTTTGTTGTTTATTAGTGTTTTAGCATAAAAGTAAAGTATGGTCCAAGTGGACAAAAAGAAAATAGCGGAAATATAAACATAACGTCCAAATGGACAAAGAGAAAATAGCGGAATATAAACGTCTAAATGGACAAAGAGAAAATAGCGGAATATAAACGTCCAAATGGACAAAGAGAAAATAGCGGAAACATAAATAATATGTCCAAATGGACAAAGAAAAATTAGCAGAAATATAAATAATATGTCCAAATGGACAAAGAAAAAATAGCAGAAATATAAATAATATGTCCAAATGGACAAAGAAAAAATAGCAGAAATATAAATAATATGTCCAAATGGACAAAGAAAAAATGACAGAAACATAAATAATATGTCCAAATGGACAAAGAAAAAATGACAGAAACATAAATAATATGTCCAAATGGACAAAGAAAAAATAACAGAAACATAAATAATACGTCCAAATGGACAAAGAAAAAATAACAGAAACATAAATAATACGTCCAAGTGGACAAAGAAAAAATAACAGAAATATAAATAATATGTCCAAGTGGACAAAGAAAAAATAACAGAAACATAAATAATATGTCCAAATGGACAAAGAAAAAATAACAGAAACATAAATAATATGTCCAAATGGACAAAGAAAAAATAACATAAATATAATATGTCCAAATGGACAAAGAAAAAATAGCAGAAACATAAATAATATGTCCAAGTGGACAAAGAAAAAATAACAGAAACATAAATAATATGTCCAAATGGAAAAAGAAAAAATAACAGAAATATAAATAATATGTCCAAGTGGACAAAGAAAAAATAACAGAAACATAAATAATATGTCCAAATGGACAAAGAAAAAATAACAGAAATATAAATAATATGTCCAAGTGGACAAAGAAAAAATAACAGAAATATAAATAATATGTCCAAGTGGACAAAGAAAAAATAACAGAAACATAAATAATATGTCCAAATGGACAAAGAAAAAATAACAGAAATATAAATAATATGTCCAAGTGGACAAAGAAAAAATAACAGAAACATAAATAATAAATAATAAAATAAAGCATAAAGCAAGAAATATAAAGGACAATATAATAAATTGCGGAATTTAAAGTTAATTGTTAGTATGTTAAAGATAACCATCTTGAAACTTGTCAAGTATGTTATCAAAGTTAGTAATAAAGATTGATGGTGAGTGAAGGATGTTCTCGGATTTAAATTCAATGGAACTTTATCAGAAGCTTGATAAAATCATAGCGACTACACGATAAAATTCCATAAGTCTTAAATCAACCGCATACAATTCTCTTCCATGTTTGATCTTTTTTATCCCAATTCAAGACAAAGAAAAAGATAAGAAATAATATCAAATAATAAATAAATATAAATATAAAACAAATTAAGCTTAATATTTTTTTTGTGATTTTCTTGGAATTGATTTTTAGTTAATTAACAAACTAATTAAACAAATAATTATACAAATAATTAAACTTAACAAGAAAAATATTATTTTATATGTCAAAAATTAGATTATAAAAAAAAAAAAACCTAAATCTAAAAGGAAAATATTTTTGGAGTTTTTTTTGATTGGTTAAAATAATTAAAAAAAGCAATATTTACATAATTACTAATTAATTAAGCAATATAAATTAATTATGAAAAGAAATAAAATATTTTTATGTTAAAAATTAAATAAACATTTTATCAACTTAAAACTAAAATTAAAACATTTTTTTTGAGAAATTGAAAATATGCATAAATATGGAGTTTTTAATTCATGAACTCCTAACACTACTACATATTAAAAATTACATTGTACTTACTCTATGATGTCCCAAGAGTGGAATAGAGTGATTGAAATTGATTGAAAGTGGCTATTTGAATGAGCCTTGATTTTTACAAGTTTCTTGAAACTTTTGAAAAATATAAAACTTATGCTATGCTTTTGGAGTGTGTTGTTGTTCTTCTCTTGTTTCTCCCTTTTTTTCCCCTTCTTGAATGAAGAAAATGAAGTTCTATTTATAGGCAAAGAGTTTGATCTTGGAAGCCTTGCAAGTGGAAATTGTCATGATTGATTTTGTGGAAAAAATATGATAATGGAATATTTTCAATGAGTGTATTTCTTAACTATGGTTAAAACACTCAAGTATTATTCTCTTCAACCTTGCAATAATATATTTAAGCATCTTGAATTGGTCTTGATTGGCAACCATAAGCATCTTTGATAATATCTTTGAATTATCTCACTTTAATTAAACTTTAAATGAATAAAATTTAATTAAAATGAAATAAAAATGTCATGAATCATGGATGGGTCGTGGATGCCCTTTAAACATATGAGAATCAAGATTGAATCACAAAAGAATTGGCCTTTTTGAAAAAAAATCAAATTTTGGTCATTACTTGTTTCATGCATTTTTCCAAAAAAGGTCAACTTCATCAAGGCATATCTCCCTCAATTTTGATCCTATGAAAGTGTTCTTTAACTTTTTGGAAAGCCCAAGATGTCCTCTACAAGCCACTTTGGAAGCGTTTTTGCATTTGGAGAAGTTATTTTGATGATATGGGCTTTGACAAAAAACTGCTTTTTGTTGACTTTCAAAATGACCCGTAATGTTTTGGCTTATATCTCTTAGGCGGAAGCATTTCTTGACCTTGGTCCCAACATCAAAGTTGTAGAGAATTGAATTTCCTTGAGAATGAGCTTTGGTTGGAATTTTTCTGATAAATTATGAGAGAGTTATGGTCGGTCAAAGTTCAGTTGACTTTTAGCTAAAAAACTCTAATTTTGCAATTTTGAGTTTTGTCGATTTCTGAACTTTTCTTGATGAATTATGATCAACCATTGATCACATGATGAATCTTTTGACAAAATATGGATGTTGACAAAAAATTGCATTTTTGACTGTCTGTTGACTTTTTAGTCAAACTGGTCGTCTGTTGACTGTTTGAGCTGTTGACTGTGCGTCTGAGCGAATCGAAGTTTGAAAATTTGTCTGGTGGTATTTTGAGACATATGGAGATCCATGAAATCCATTTGAGGTCTCAAAAACTCGTTCTCCTGAAAAAAAAACAAAAACCCTAGTTAGGGACTGTTTGTGTAGGAGACAGTTAGGCGTACCTGATTTTTGTGCAGCGTTGAGCCTCTGTTGACCACGTGATTATCAGAAGACTTCTAGAACAAAATCTTGGAAATTTGAAGTGCGAAAAATTGATTTGACTGATGGTACAAACACGGAGAATTGCGCTGATAGCGGGTTTGACTGGTAACTAGCTGTCCGGGTATTAACGTAACAGTTAAAGTGAAAATTCAACAGTTTAAAGTTAATTTTTTCTTTTTTTTGTTTTTGTTGTGTTAATGGTGAAAAATTTATTTACCTGAGCTGTTAGAAAAACACAAACATAATAAATAAATAAAATATACTGTACGCGAACGAAAATACCGATAATAACCTTGAAAATAAATATTTAATGCACAGAAAAATAAATATTTAACACACATAATATTATCTTGATAATTAAACTACCGTACGACAGATAGTACAACATTTAATACTAACAGTACAAATATTACATAATATAATGAACAGTACGACAAATAAAATAGACGGTACACTATTTGAAAGCGACAGATACAACAAACTTTAAAAATGACGATTAATAATCCATGCTATGAACAACAGAAAATAGATGATCGGAAGTGTAACCATCGCAGGTCCGCATTTTTCAGGACTATGCAGACAGAAGAAGGACATGATCACCGTAAAAATAGTGATGACTATAAGAAAAAGTGTATCCATCCACTTTGCCATTTTTGCCGAGGAAGAAGAGAAAATAATTATGAGATAGAAGTTTGAGAAATTTGGGAGATGAGTGAAATTTGATGTGAGAATTTATGGAAAAAATGAGGAGTATTTATAGAGTGAAAAGAGAGAGATAGAGACGTTGGGAGTGGAGTGTACCGTTTGAATAGTAGTAGGATTTGAAAAAAAAGTATGGTAGGTTTTGAAAAGAAAAAGGGTATAGAATAAAGCTAGGATTTGATTTTGAAAAAAAAGATTTGAAAAGAAAGAAAGAGATTTTGAAAAAAATAATATAGTATAAAAATAAAAATTAGTGGGAAATAAAACCAATAATAATTTAATTGTTACCAGTATAATCTGAAACCCGGACTCCGCGCCTGCAAATTTTAATTCTGCACGAACTGCGTCAGCATTATTTATCTGAAAATAAATCTCAAATAAACAGTGTATGAAGTGATAAACAGTATTTGGCGTTTATGAAAGGATAAATTTAACAGCGAACCAAAATACTGTATAAAAAATTCTAAAAATTGAGTATTCATAAAATCAGGATATTTATGAAATAAAAATCCAAGATTGTATAAAAATCTAAATTTTTAGACAGAAGTCTGTTGACTTCTTTTTTTTGAAAAAAAGAACGCGGGCGAATTTTGGGGTATAACAATAATGATCATAACACTTAGAAAATGATGGGATCTCAGAGGTCAAAAATTGGGGTGCAACAGCTAACATTCAACAAATACTTCTCAATACAAAGGATCTAGTCTAACGTACGACTCATCCTAGGATACAACCTGACGTACGGTGTATTCTGACAATTATCAACACATTGGATCCGGTCCAACGCACGACCCATCCTTCAGCCTAACGCACGACTTTCCAGACATCTACGGATACAATTAGGATTCGGTCTAACGCACGACCCATCCTTCAGCCTAACGCACGGCTTTCCAAGACATTTATCAATGCAAATTGGAACCGGTCTAACGTACGACCCATCCTCCTACCTAACGTACGGCTTGCTTTGAAACTCATCAATACGATGGATTCAGTCTAACGTATGACTCATCCTAGGTATATTCCTCAGATACGGTCTAACGTACGATGTATTCTAACTCTCAAGTCTATCAAGCTAGATGGCATCTTTAAGCCTATCTCAATCAAGTCTCTCAACATCACGATGGCATCTTTAAGCCCATCTCCGAAAAGGTCCCTATATCATCAAGGGCAAATTTCTTGGTATTCTAGTGTTCAATCCTCTTCCACCTTCAGATTCCAACAGGCACGCAGGCCAATCTACATCTTCAGGTTTAAGAAGATTGAACAGGGGCAGCTGTCATACCCCAAAATTTGCCCATCTCATTTCCCTATTCAAGCTCATACTAAAGTTCAAGACTCAAAGGCATACTTTCATAAACAATGAACTCCTGAACTAGGGTTTTGTCTCTCTCCAAGTAAAATCAGGTTCTGATACCTCAAAAGGATCCCATGGCCTCTCATATGCCTTAAAGAATCCTCACATCAAGTTTCAAGCTCTGATTCACAAGATTTCCCAGTCAATTGCTCAAAAAGTCAACAGTCGACTAGTTTGACCTGAAAGTCAACTATGGCCAAGCTGAAGGATAGAAAAACACTTAGAAAGGGGGGGGGGGTTTGAATAAGTGTAGTCTTAAAAACTTGAACGATAAAAATAAATTGCACAGTTATTTTTATCCTGGTTCGTTGTTAACTAAACTACTCCAGTCCACCCCCGCGGAGTGATTTACCTCACCTGAGGATTTAATCCACTAATCGCAACAGATTACAATGGTTTTCCACTTAGTCCGCGACTAAGTCTTCTAGAGTATCCTGATCACAACCTGATCACTCCAGGAACAAATGCTTAGACACAAGCTAAGACTTTCTTAGAGTATCCTGACCACCACGTGATCACTCTAATTACAATTGCTTAGACACAAGCTAAGACTTCCTAGAGTATCCTGATCAACACTTGATCACTCTAGTTACTTACAAATTAATGTAATCAATTCTAAGAGTATTACAAATGCTTCTGAAAAGCTATAATCACAACAGTGATATTTCTCTAACGTTTAAGCTTAATCTCACTAATATATTACAACAGCAATGTAGTGGGCTTTGATGAAGATGAAGTTTCTGAGCTTTGAATTGAACAACGTTTCAGCAAGTTAATATTCACAGAATTTGGTTCAGAGTTGTTGACCTTGCTTCTCATCAGAACTTCATATTTATAGGCGTTTGAGAAGATGACCGTTGGGTGCATTTAATGCTTTGCGTGTTCGGTACAGCTTTGCATTTAATGTTTCACGCTTTTGTCAACTACCTCGAGCCTTGTTCACGCTGTGTCTACTGACGTTGCCTTTAATAGCTTCCAACGTTCCTTTTGTCAGTCACCGTAGCCTGCCACCTGTACTTTCTTCTGATCTGATGTTTGTGAATATAATATTTGAATATCATCAGAGTCAAACAGCCTGGTGCATAGCATCTTCTTGTCTTCTGACCTTGAAGTGCTTCTGAGCGTGATACCATGAGAACTTCAGTGCTTCCGCTTCTGACCTCAAGTTCTTCTGATGCTTTCATAGACCCGTGTTCTGATTCTGCCTTGACCATCTTCTGATGTCTTGCCAGACCATGTTCTGATGTTGCATGCTGAACCTTCTGAGACAAAGCTTCTGAGCGCTGATTTGTGCATACTCTTTATATATTTCCTGAAAGGGAAATTGCAATGTATTAGAGTACCACATTATCTCACACAAAATTCATATCCTTGTTATCATCAAAACTAAGAATATTGATCAGAACAAATCTTGTTCTAACAATCTCCCCCTTTTTGATGATGACAAAAACATATATAAATGATATGAATTTGCGATCAGAAAGAGCAGACGGCTAAAGACAAATTACACAGCTATAGCATAAGCATGTGAATATGTCTCCCCCCTGAGATTAACAATCTCCCCCTAAGATGAATAATCTCCCCCTGAAATAAATACTCGAAGAACTTTTAATAATAAAAGACTTCCCTGATTATTTCGGTAGAGACGATCACATAAGCTTCTGTCTTCTGATAATTCATAACTTCTGATTTCTGCTTCCCTTGGACAGCTTCAGAACTTGAATTTCTTTAGATCCCTAGAACACTCACAGCTTCTGATTCCTGCTTCCATTTAGGACAGCTTCAGAACTTGAATTTCTTTGATCTTCAGAACATTCACAGCTTCTGATTCATGCTTCCATTTAGGACAGCTTCAGAACTTGAATTTCTTTGATCTTCAGAACATTCACAGCTTCTGATTCATGCTTCCATTTAGGACAGCTTCAGAACTTGAGTTTTCTGGATCTTTAGAACATTCACAGCTTCTGATTTCTGCTTCCCTCGGATAGCTTCAGAGCTTTGAATTTCTTCTTACATCACTTCATGCTAGATTGTATCAGAACATTGTTGAATGTACGAGAGCATCATCAGAGCATCTCTACATCCTGAAATGTTACAGAACAAAACTAAACGACAAAAGTCAGCATGAATGAGTTAGAACATAAAATGTGTATCAGAACACAAAATATGTATCAGAGCCATATAAGCCACATAGAATATATCAGATCCAATAGACAATGTATCAGAGCAAATAGACAATGATTTGGATCATATTCTATTATCAGAATTTCTGATCATTCTTGCTATTTCTGATCATTCTTTCTTCTTGCTTCTGATTCTGAAGCTTCATAGCACTCAGCTTGCTTCAAGAATCCAAGAGCTATTTCTGATCATTCTTCCTTCTTGCTTCTGATTCTGAAGCTTCCTAGCACTCAGCTTGCTTCAAGAATCCAAGAGCTTGATTCATTTTGTTGCTTCTTATGTTGATCTTGAATCTTTGATTCCTGTAACAACACAACTTAAAAACATAGAACTTTGCAAGTTCTGTTAGTAAAGCAACTGATTAAATCAAATCATTTATCACATATTTCTCCCCCTTTTTGTCATATCATCAAAAAACAGAAAAGATTCAGATACAAACAAAAAGAAATACACGGAGGAAAAAGGATGATTTCATTGAAGTTCAAGGTACAGAAGTACACGAAGAGAAGGAAGACAAGATGCACAAAAACAGATGCAGCAAAAGCAAAAAAGCAAAAAACAACATAGACTCAATCTAAGACGGCCCTAGCCTTGACATGATCTTAGCCAGCATCTCTTGAACCACATTGTTGTATCCCTCTTGCCTCTCTATGAAAGCTCTAAACTCAGCATTGGCTGAGCTTTGCTCATCCTGTTTCTTCTGAATATCTTCCAGAGTCCTTGCAAGACAAGAAGATTCATCAGAAGAAGCTTCACCGCTTCTAACCACAGGAATAGCATTGTGATCTGTAGCTTCCATAGATAGATCATTTGCAGGGATTTCCTCAACAGGAACAGATTCAGCAACATGATCTTCTACATCTGCTTCTTGCATAGAAGCATCTCCATATTCTGCAGCAGGAATTTCCGAATCTCCATTCTCAAGTGCCTGAAGAATGGCAGCAAGATTCCTGGGAGCAGAAGGACTTTCAACTTCTGGTGGGTCAACAACTTCTGGAATGACCAATCTTGGGTCTTTCTCAGAAGGGTTTTCCCTCAGAAAGTCAAAGAGGGTCTTGAAATCCCCGAGCAGAACTGGATATTGAGGTATCCAGACAACAATCTCCCTGCAAGGGTTAGCTTCCATTGCAGCAGCAAGTCTTGCTTCTTCCAATTCATCCACAAAGGGCTTCTCCTCAGCAGCAACACAATTTCTGAGAGGATGGTAGTATATACCATTATCACCCTCCAGAAGGTAACCAGGGTAACCAGGGGCAGCAGCCACTAGTCTTCTCTGTACTCCCATTGCTTCTACTTGAAAATCCTTGCGAAATCTTTTCCAGAGATTTCTTGTAGAAACATCATCCAGACCATTTAGGAATGCATCCTTCAGAAGGTCTAGACTGCTAATCACCTCATGTCTGAAAAGTTCCAGGTAGGTATAGGGTTCAGGTTCAGGCGGATTGAAGGTGAATTTGTAGTCAGGGTAGAGAAGACAGTAAGGTTTGGATTTTCTGGTAGGTAAGGGATGGGATATAGAAGGTGGAGGTGCGGTGGATGAGGAAGAAGGGATATCTGAGAGAATGATTGATGAAGATGGAATATCAGAAATGATAGATTGAGAAGAGGATGGAGTATTTGAAAAGGGAATTGGTGAGAAAGATTTATCAGAAGGAGTTGGGGGAAGAATACTTAAAGGTGTGGGGTTTAGAATGGGAGAGGAGAAGGATGATGGAGAAGGATTTGGTAAGGTGAAGTTTACTTTTGGTTCAGATGGAGGTGATTGGAAAGATGGTTTAGGGACAGAAGGAGGTGGAGTAAAAACCTGCCTGGAGGTTTGTACAGAAGAAGAAGATCTGGTTCTGCGAAAGGAATCTCTAATCCTTTTATCTCTTTGTTCTTCAGAGTCTACCTTGTCAGGATCATAGGTGACTCTCAACTTCTTGGCTTTCTGAGCCTCATCTTCTTGGGCTTTTCTTTTTAGCCTAGCCTTTAGTTCCTTCTGATCCTTCTTCAGAAGATCAGCCTTGGACGGAAGTACTCTGCCACGGATCCAAGCAGGATCAATATCTGATTGCTTCCTAACACAATCTTCCAGGTAAAGCTTGACAACCTGATGCAGTTCTTTTTGAAACAAAGAGGCAAAACCTTCAACAGCAACTCTTCTTGACAGAATGTCAGGAAAGCTTGTGCACACAGAAGGTACATTTTGAATGAGTTCCAGTCTGAACAAATCCACGCCATTGAAAATGGGACCTTGAACTACTCCAAGAAAATGGGACGCATTGAGTTTTCTGATAGAGTCCAGCACTTTGCTTTCAATCAGAATGTCTGAAATCATTCTTCCAAAAGGAATAGTCGTTCTTGAAATATGAGGGTACTTCGCCCTTTCGTCTTCTCTTGACTCAAAGATAGAAGTCTTCAGATTCTCAAACAAAATATGGGAGATGTTGATCTCAGTCTTTTTGCCAATGTAGAAAAGAGTATACTTGTGATCCGGACTGATGTAGGAGGAGGAGAGCATCCTCTTTCTATGGTGAAGGGAACCCAGAATAATCTCAGCCCATACTTTATAAAACGGCCTTAAGGTGCCTGTGTTATTAGAATCAATTCCAAAAGTCTGAGAGATTTGTTGTTAAACTTTAGACCAATCAACTTATGCATGTCGAAAACCAGACCAACCTTCTTCATCATTCAGATTGTACAGCTTCCTGATGAGCTTTTCAGTGATAACCACTTCATGCCCTAGCACGAATGAAATGATGGCAGTTGGGGTAACCGTTGCATGTACCCAGAAATCCTTCACAAGTTCAGGATAAATTGGACCAACCAATCTATCAAGATACTTAGACCATCCTTGCTCAAAGATTCTTGCATCACATTTAAAGCCATTTGCTTTTAAGTTGTTGATGTCCACAGCAGATTCACATAGAACTTCCAGTTCTTTCGTGGGTATTAAGCATGTTTTCAATGGAGCATACTCATATTTGCGTAGAAGGATCTGTGTAGAAGTGAGCCTTTCTTTTGAGTTCGATGAACAAGAAGATGAGTTCATGATGATTATGCTTTGAGATCAAATCAAAAACTAGGGTTTGAAAAGAAATGCAACGAAGGGGATGCACAAAAGAGAGAGAAAGAGAGAAAAAAGAGGGAATGAAGATGAAGCGGGTTATTTAAAAGATTTAAAAAAATCATTATGCATTTAATGAGAAATGACATTAGGAGAGAGAACACGGTAAATGAAATGATTTAACACAGTTACCTAGGTCGGCGTTTTTTCAACTGCACGCTTTGTATAAACCGTACAGACACGTGTTCACCATCAGATAATGGATGACAGCTGTAAATTATGAATAGACTTTACGCCTTTTGATTTTGATCACTGCTTCTGATTGTCATTCTTAAGAAATGATCTGGTTCTGATAGGATCATCTTTCTTCCCAAGGATCACATCTTCTGAATGAGCTGAGGCAAGTCTAGGTGATCTTCTGATTGTTGGTTCTTCAGAAATCCTGAGATTCTCTAAAGATGCAGCAACTTGATCTTCTGATCCATTGCTTCTGAGACTGCCAGCTTCTGCAGCTTTGCTTCTTGGTTCTACTGCTTCTGATATATCAATATCAAAATCTGCAAAATTCTCAAACTGCTTTGGTTTTTCAAGACCAAGCTTATCATCAAACCTGATATTGATTGATTCTTCTACAATCAATGTTTCAGTATTGTATACTCTGTAGCCTTTAGAGCGTTCAGAATATCCAAGAAGGAAACACTTTTGTGCTTTAGAATCAAACTTACCAAGATGATCTTTGGTATTCAGAATAAAACATACACATCCAAAAGGATGGAAATATGAAATGTTGGGCTTTTTGTTCTTCCACAATTCATAAGGAGTCTTATTTAGAATAGGTCTGATAGAGATTCTATTCTGAATATAACACGCAGTGTTTATTGCTTCTGCCCAGAAATGCTTAGCCATATTGGTTTCATTGATCATGGTTCTGGCCATTTCTTGTAGAGTCCTATTCTTTCGCTCTACAACTCCATTTTGCTGTGGAGTTCTAGGACAAGAGAAATCATGGGCAATACCATTTTCTTTGAAGAACTCCTCAAAGAATCTGTTCTCAAATTCGCCACCATGATCACTTCTGACCTTTATGATTTTACACTCTTTCTCAGATTGAATCTGAGTGCAGAATTCAAAGAACACTGAATGAGACTCATCCTTGTGTTTCAAGAACTTTACCCATGTCCAGTGGCTATAATCATCAACGATGACTAATCCATATTTCTTCCCTCTGACAGATGCTGTTTTGACTGGGCCAAACAGATCAATGTGCAAGAGTTCTAACGGCCTTGAGGTAGAAACAACATTCTTAGACTTGAATGCAGGTCTGGAGAACTTGCCCTTCTGACATGCTTCACAAAGAGCATCTGATTTGTATTTCAGATTTGGGAGTCCTCTGACTAGATTTAGTTTGTTAATCTGAGAAATCTTTCTCAAACTAGCATGACCTAATCTTCTGTGCCAGACCCATTGCTCCTCAGAAACAGACATAAGACAAGTCACCTTCTGCTTCTTAAGATCAGAAAGATCAATCTTATAAATGTTGTTCTTCCTCTTGCCTGTAAATAGGATTGAGCCATCCTTCTGACTTACAGCCTTGCAAGACTTTTGATTGAAGATTATATCATAACCATTGTCACTTAATTGACTTATGGATAATAAGTTATGTGTTAATCCTTCTACAAGAAGTACATTAGTTATGGAAGGAGAGTTACCA
The DNA here is from genome assembly GCF_029867415.1 of Vicia villosa. Taxonomy (NCBI): domain Eukaryota; kingdom Viridiplantae; phylum Streptophyta; class Magnoliopsida; order Fabales; family Fabaceae; genus Vicia; species Vicia villosa. Next base: position 137,675,775 of record NC_081182.1, read on the forward strand.
AGACTTATGGTTCCAGAGCCAATGATTTTGCCCTTCTGATCTCCTCCAAACTTGACTTCTCCACCTGGTTTAAGCACCAGGTCTTGGAATGTAGACCTTCTTCCCGTCATGTGTCGCGAGCACCCAGAGTCCAGGTACCATGACATTTTGTTTTCTGTCCTCTTTACCATGATACTTCTTATTCTGAGTTCCATGAGATTTCTTAGGTTGTGTCACATGCTTCTTGGTGTGTGTTATGTGAAAACTTTGTGCATGTGATGTGTGCTTGATATCCTGGGAGTGGCCAAATTTAAATTGGTTATACAGAGGCTTGTATGATATTTTCATATCATCCACAGATTCAAGCTTGTATGGGATTTCACCCTCATAACCAATGCCAACTCTCTTGTTCCCAGACACAGCATATATCATAGAAGCTAGCTGACTTCTGCCAATACTTCTAGATAAGAACTTCCTGAAACTTAAATCATATTCTTTCAGAATATGATTCAGACTGGGAGTGGATTTTTCTGAATCAGAAGGAGATCCAACATTATTGGATAATTTTAAAACTTTTTCTTTTAATTCAGAATTTTCCAACTCAAGCTTCTTAGTTTCAAATTCAAATTGCTTTTTCAGCTTTTTGTACTTGATACTAAGATGAGCTTTTAATTCAAGAAGCTCTGTTAGACTGGAAACTAACTCTTCTCTAGATAGTTCAGAAAATACCTCTTCAGAATTTGATTCTGATGTAGATTCTGATCCATCATCTTCTGTCGCCATCAGCGCAAAGTTTGCTTGCTCTCCTTCAGAGTCTGATCCTGATTCTGATTCAGAATCATCCCATGTTGCCATAAGACCTTTCTTCTTATGAAACTTCTTCTTGGGATTCTCCTTCTGAAGTTTCGGACACTCATTCTTGTAATGTCCAGGCTCATTGCACTCATAGCAGACAACCTTCTTCTTGTCAGATCTTCTGTCACCAGAAGATTCTCCTCGTTCAAATTTCTTTGAACTTCTGAAGCCTCTGAACTTCCTTTGCTTGCTCTTCCAGAGTTGGTTCACCCTTCTGGAGATCATGGATAGTTCATCTTCTTCTTCAGATTCTGATTCTTCAGGATCTTCTTCTCTAGCCTGAAAAGCGTTAGTGCATTTTTTAACATTAGATTTTAATGCAATAGACTTACCTTTCTTCTGAGGCTCGTTTGCGTCCAGCTCAATTTCATGGCTTCTCAAGGCACTGATAAGCTCTTCCAAAGAAACTTCATTCAGATTCTTCGCAATCTTGAATGCAGTCACCATTGGGCCCCATCTTCTGGGCAAACTTCTGATGATCTTCTTTACATGGTCAGCCTTGGTGTAGCCTTTGTCGAGAACTCTCAATCCAGCAGTCAGAGTTTGAAATCTTGAAAACATCTTTTCAATGTCTTCATCATCCTCCATCTTGAAGGCTTCATACTTCTGGATTAGTGCAAGAGCTTTGGTCTCCTTAACTTGAGCATTTCCTTCATGAGTCATCTTCAAGGACTCATATATGTCATGGGCCGTTTCCCTGTTAGATATCTTCTCATACTCAGCATGAGAGATAGCATTCAGCAAAACAGTCCTGCATTTGTGATGATTCTTGAAATCTTTCTTTTGATCATCATTCATTTCGCTTCTTGTGAGCCTTACACCAGTAGCTTTAACAGGATGTTTGTAACCATCCAACAGAAGATCCCATAGATCAGCATCCAGACCAAGAAAGTAACTTTCCAGTTTATCTTTCCAGTATTCAAAGTTTTCACCATCAAATACTGGTGGTCTAGTATAACCATTTTTACTGAAGCGTTTTTCTCTTCCTGAATCTTTTCTAAACACGGTTAAGTGCTTGCACCTTAGAACCGGCGCTCTGATGCCAATTGAAGGATAGAAAAACACTTAGAAAGGGGGGGGGGTTGAATAAGTGTAGTCTTAAAAACTTGAACGATAAAAATAAATTGCACAGTTATTTTTATCCTGGTTCGTTGTTAACTAAACCACTCCAGTCCACCCCCGCGGAGTGATTTACCTCACCTGAGGATTTAATCCACTAATCGCAACAGATTACAATGGTTTTCCACTTAGTCCGCGACTAAGTCTTCTAGAGTATCCTGATCACAACCTGATCACTCCAGGAACAAATGCTTAGACACAAGCTAAGACTTTCTTAGAGTATCCTGACCACCACGTGATCACTCTAATTACAACTGCTTAGACACAAGCTAAGACTTCCTAGAGTATCCTGATCAACACTTGATCACTCTAGTTACTTACAAATTAATGTAATCAATTCTAAGAGTATTACAAATGCTTCTGAAAAGCTATAATCACAACAGTGATATTTCTCTTAACGTTTAAGCTTAATCTCACTAATATATTACAACAGCAATGTAGTGGGCTTTGATGAAGATGAAGTTTCTGAGCTTTGAATTGAACAGCGTTTCAGCAAGTTAATATTCACAGAATTTGGTTCAGAGTTGTTGACCTTGCTTCTCATCAGAACTTCATATTTATAGGCGTTTGAGAAGATGACCGTTGGGTGCATTTAATGCATTGCGTGTTCCGTACAGCTTTGCATTTAATGTTTCACGCTTTTGTCAACTACCTCGAGCCTTGTTCACGCTGTGTCTACTGACGTTGCCTTTAATAGCTTCCAACGTTCCTTTTGTCAATCAGCGTAGCCTGCCACCTGTACTTTCTTCTGATCTGATGTTTGTGAATATAATATTTGAATATCATCAGAGTCAAACAGCCTGGTGCATAGCATCTTCTTGTCTTCTGACCTTGAAGTGCTTCTGAGCGTGATACCATGAGAACTTCAGTGCTTCTGCTTCTGACCTCAAGTTCTTCTGATGCTTTCATAGACCCATGTTCTGATTCTGCCTTGACCATCTTCTGATGTCTTGCCAAACCATGTTCTGATGTTGCATGCTGAACCTTCTGAGACAAAGCTTTTGAGCGCTGATTTGTGCATACTCTTTATATATTTACTGAAAGGGAAATTGCAATGTATTAGAGTACCACATTACCTCACACAAAATTCATATCCTTGTTATCATCAAAACTAAGAATATTGATCAGAACAAATCTTGTTCTAACACAAGCCACAGTCAAAACTTCTGATTTTTGGTCAACATCCTCATTATGAAGTATCATTCATCATTTGATCAAGGATTGATCATGATTCATAAAGGAAAGCTCCAAAATCATCAAAACCTAAGTTTCTAAATTAGGGTTTTTAAGGAAAAAGTCAACCCAACTTTGACCAGACATAACTTTCACATAGAACATCAGAAATTTCCCATCCAAAGCTCATTTTGAAGGAAATTTAATTCTGTACAACTTCGTCTCTCACAAGCCAAGGCCAGAAATGCACCATTTGGGAGATATAAGCCAAAACATTACAGGTCCTTCTAAAGGATCGCAAAAAGTCATTTTTTCTCAAAGCCCATAGCTTGAACATGGTGGAGTCAATTGAGATGAAACCAAAAGGAGCTTTTAGAGGACTCTTTAAGCTTTCTAAAAAGTCCTAGAACACTTCCATACCATAAAAAATGAGAGAGTTATGGCTTGCACAAGTTGGGCGACTTTTGAAGAAACACATGAAGTGCAAAATAAAGAAGCTTGATGTTTTGAACTTATGGGCCTAAGACTTGGACTTCAAAATCATCAATGACCTAAATAAGGACCCTTAAACCCATGTTCACCTTTTTTTCACTTTTATTTACATTTATTTGAGTTTTATTCAATTAAAGACAAAATAAATTAAAGAAAATGTGGGATAAGTGAATTAAATCATGGGGTTTTATTTTGGATCATGTGAAAGCCCAAGAAACACCATGGAGGCCAAGGAATTTCGTTCTACATAACTTTGGATTTATTTTATTTGTTTTGATTATTATTTATTTAAAATCAAAATAAATCAAATAAATACCAAATAAATGCATGGCTTGTGATTGCAATCAAGAGATTCATCAAATAATAATCTTGAGGGCCAAAGAAAAGAATTGAAGTTGATTGACACACAATTGAACTCAAAATAGCAAGTTTTCAATCAAAATATTTTCTATTCCAAATCAAATATTTTCTTGATCCAATCTTGTTGATTCTCTCCAAACTTTTGACCTAATTCAAACCCTTATATATACACAATATATGCAGCCACAAAGGAGGTCGAAAAATTAAAAAGAAAAACTAGGGTTTCAAGTTTAAAAGGTGGCAAGGAACTAGGGCACAAGAGAACGGTTTCTATAGCAAGATTCATATCTCCACATCCATCCTAATCTCTTCCCAGGACCTCAAAGCGTGAGTACTGACCCAGAGACACAAGTTGCAGAGCCTGGAATGTAGCATGTCGTATCCATCTTCATCATTTATATTATGTTCCTATATGTTTATTATTGTTGCGTTTTAATGAGGTATAATGGTCCTAATATGTTCCTGAAGGTATTTAGCGCAGGTTGAACGTACCACAAGTGAGTTTAGAGACGGAAACCGTGACATGCCATTGATAAGATTCAAGGTCGTGAAGCTTTCGAAGCCATGGATACGAGGCGTTTCAGAACACAAGGATAGTACCATTGGATTCAGGAGGCTTTGTTTACTCGATCTAGGTGTCTTTGGTTTCCATTTAACACGCTTTTCTGGAGTTTGATACTTTTGCAGGGATTGCTACGAAATTTCGTAGCAAATAGTGCAGCAAATTCCTAGCAATCTCGTGGCTAAATCTGGGTGGAAACAAGGAAGTAGAAGACGCACAGTAGCGTCACGCGTGTCACGCTCATATTCGTAGGTCAACGAATCCAGTCCTCTCTCCAAACGCAATTGGTCGGTCAATGTTCTCAAGCCACTATCTCCTCTTCTAATTGGATCACGCATGAATAGCAGGGGCCCACATTGACTGTTTTCTTTGACTCGGCTATTATTGTATGATTTTCTTATTTATTTATCTATTCCCATTATATTAACAACTTAAAAGCGCAGTAGCAGTGGTAAGATTGAGACACTGGTAAATGGCAAAACCTGGGTTCGAGTCCCCCCAGGGCATGTTATTTTTTCAAAAAAAATTGCTTTCAGATCTGATGCAAGCCACCAACGCACGCGCACCATGTTCTCTCACGCTCTCAGCCCTCGGATCTCATTGAAGCATGATCCAACGTCTTAAAAAGCGCGTTCCACCATGGACCTCCCAGGATCGCACCACACTCAATTATAGCCCCCAGGTATTCTTGTTTTACTTTATTATGTTTGTTTCTTTTTTATTTATTTTATTTTTTTAATTAAACCTTTTTATGTTTTTTAGAATTAGAATAATTAGGTTAATTTAATTTAGTTTTTTAGAATAATAATTTAATTTAGTTTAAGTTAGTAATTTAATTTAGATTAATTATTTAAATTTAATTAGTTTTAATTAGTTTTAGGTTTAACAATTTTAAGTTAATTTTAGGTTTTTAATCAGGTTTAGCCTTAATCAATAAACCATAAATAACTAAGGAAAACCTTTAGGTAGATTTGTCTCAATAATGTAAGAGTTGTCTAAACTATACCCTTAGGGTTTTAACCCTGTTAGGTTTTTACCTTTAGGTTTTAGGTTTTGTAATCAAACATTGAATTTCTTATCGCGAATCTCTTCTCACCTCATACTCCATTGACTGTCGCATGCTTTTAATTTTAATTTTAATTTTGCCTTATCTTATCTGCCTTGTGTTTGCCCTTGTGGCTGGTATTAATTTGTAAGGTTTTATTTTCGCGCCCAATTCTTCCTCTATTTTTTCTGTCTTTTATTTCTGTTACCCTTCGAGGGTTTTATTGTAATAGTAATTAGGTTTATCTTCCCGCCTTTAATTTGCCGCATACAGGTGTTTATTGTAATAGTGTAGAACTTTATATTTTCTGCCTTTAATTTCTGTACTTTTTAACTGCATGGTTAGTAATCTTAGGGAGTGCAAGCCTTTAATGAACTTAGAATCACTAAACCTTATAAGATAAAATATCTGAATTGAACCACGTGATTGTTGCACCCACGCACCTTTTTTGGTAACCTCTCTTGTTGCCTGTTGCCTGTTGCCTGTTGCCTTGTGTTTTTTTGCAGAATAGCCATGTCCCTCGAATACGAGGATAGCTCAACCATGTTGCCTCGATTAAGATCATAAGTCCCTAATGATGCTGCCTTCGATACACAATATGATCTCGTCCCTCAGAAGTTGCCTACGAAAGGCTGAGGTATCCTTCGGTTGCCTACGAAGGCTATTCTGGTCCTTCCCTTAGACTACCTACCTCTCTATGGCATGGGACAGTCTTATGGAGAACGACATTACGACGACCCTTCAATCTCCAAATGAAAGGCTTCCTGCCCTCTTATGGCATGGATAGACCCTTTCACCCTGAAAGGCTAAAAAAAGTGATTTTCTACATTATTAAGGTAATTGCCCCTAATTGCCTTGCTCTGGCTAAAAAACATTTTCATATTTTTTCTCATAAACCTTCAAAATGGCTACGCTCATTTACGAGCTAAAGTCCATATTCTCTTCTTCTACATTTCTTTCAAACGAGCAAAGCAATTAAGAGCCCATGGAAAACCATGGATGCAAAGGGTGCCTTACACCTTCCCTTTGCATAATTACCCCTCGAACCCTGTTTTCTTTAAAAAAAAGGTTTTTCCTGTTCTTTTAGCCTTTCTGATATTTGGATAAAATAAAAGTCGGTGGCGACTCTTGCTTACCGTACATTTCAAATAAAGCCAGTTCACTGTATTACACCAACCCCTTTGAGCCTAAGGTGTAGGATTTTTTCTTTCTTGAACAATTTGAAACCTTTAATCATAACCTGGGGCAGGGTAGTTACTTAGTTAACGCAATTATACTAGCTGTCGTTTACACGAATAATGATGGGTTCCTGTAACCATGAAGTCGGGCAGTCCATATCCATCAAAAAGAAACAAAGACAAAAAGAAAAGAATGTTAAGTCAAAACCTATAAAGGAGACTTATCAAAAATTTAAACATCCCGCTGACTGTAATCTCAAAATAAACAGTTTAGGCAAAAGTTAGGGATAACAAAATCGAAGTCAAAAAGAGGTTTCCATAAATCCTTGACAAAAGAAAAAAGAAAACGTTACAAAGGATGACTGCCTGTCCAAATAAACTGCCGGTGCTTTAACCGTCATCAAATAATAATGTTACTACTTTAAGATTTGCTAAAGCTGAAACGCAAAGTTAACTGAGCATAGGATCGAAGAACATCACGAAGATTGGGATGGGTATAAATAAATTTTTGAGCCATTATCCTTTATTTCTTAAACCGTGAACCAAGCCACGTTACAACCCTTGAAAGTCCTTTTTGAAGCATGGTTAGTTCGAGAGCATACTGTCACCAAAAAGGTACCATGACTCCTTAAGGTTTACCACAAATGCTGAGTTGATATCTTGTTTTACAAACGTCACATTTTTAAACATCACGCTTTTACATCTCCTGTTTTAATGCTTTTCTAAAAACAAGACAGACATATGCATTGCATCTCATGATTTCATTATTAAACATATTCTGCTACATAATTTCAAATGTTAGCATCAGGAAGAATTTGCACAGGGTACAACTAATGACTAAAAGTTATCCCGACAGACGAAACCACTTCAGTAACAATAACTTTTACACCAGACTCAATTAGAAGTCAACAAATACAAGGGTCATGACATGCTTTGTCCAATCAATCTGGGGCAATCAGGTCAAGATTTAGAGAATCTCTCAAGAATGCCAAACAATCAGGGGCATGCATCCAAGTGGGTCTGAAGTTACTTCCCGATCCGTCAGGGGCATAATAATAAGTACTAGGGGCAGGTCACCCGTAGTACACATGTCATAAGGTCCTCGCAAGGCGAATCTCTTCAAATTCCCTAATAGCTTGGGCAAAGCAATGCAAGGCATGTTCAACACTTTGATCAACACTCATTGGTGTGTCCCAATCAATACAAATCCAGGAATGGCAGTTACTATAATACTGGGGGCAACGTTCAAGACATCCATGCCTTCCCACAAATCCGGTTTCACAAGATCATATCCCCATAGAGTACTCATTAAGAAGATATCTTCAACTGTTCTCGTCCCAACAAAGACTTAGTTCCTCAATGGAGTTTACATCTTCGACACTACCGGTTCCTCGACACTTTTCTCTTCTCCAAACAGGGTTATTCATCTCTCTTATCCCTAGTCCGGGTACATCAGGATCCTTCATACAAATGGCTCATCCCCAAGCAAGAATCATAAATTCCTATCATACCCCAAAATTTGCCCATACTATTTCTCTTGTTCAAATTCAAATCATGGTCTCAACTCAAAAGATTGATCACTCAATTATTCAAAAAGTCAACAGTCGACTGGGTTGACCTAAAAGTCAACTGTGGTCAAAGTATAGTCAAAACTCCTGATTTTTTGTCAAGATCCTCATATTGAAGTATTCACCATTTGATCAATAATTGATCATGGTTCATCAAGGAAAGATCAGAAATCAACAATTCCAAAAGTTTCTAAATTAGGGTTTTCTTAGGAGAAAGTCAACTGAACTTTGACCAGCCATAACTCTCACATGGAACATTAGAAATTTTCCATCCAAAGCTCATTTTGAAGGAAATTGAATTCTCTACAAATTTTTCTCTCACATGCCAAGTCTAAAAATGCTTCATTTGAGAGATATGGACCAAAACATTATAGGTCCTTTTCAAAAGTCAACCAAAAGTCATTTTTTTCAAAAGAGCACACAAGGAGCATGGAAAATTATTTTGACATGGGACTAAAAACACTGGTTAGAGGACTCTTCAAGGTGTCTAAAAAGGCCTAGAACTCCTCCATACCTCAAAAATTGAGGGAGATATGCCTTGCTAAAGTTGGGCAAATTTGAGTGAAAAATGTGAAGAAAATATGGTCCAAATTGAGTTTTCTTGCAAATGGGCCCATCATTTGGATTCTAAACATGCCCATGATCTTAAAAGAGGCTTTTAAATCCATTATTTTATTTCTATAATTTTTATTGATATTTATTTGAATTTTTATTCATTTAAATATTAAATAACTTATTAAAATATGAAATAAAGGGATTAAAGCCTAATTATATGTTGAATCTTTTTAAAAGCCAAGAAGATCTGAGCCATGTGATAAAGGAATCGCATAAAGCTTGATTGGAAAATTGAATTGGTTGATTGGTGTTTAAACTAGAAAGTTTCAATATTTCTTCTTGAATCAAATCTTAATCTCTCAAAAGAAGGAGATTTGCTATGTTTTTGTTGACCTATTTTCATCTTTTATAAATACATGGATCAATTCTGAAACAAGGGGAGGAGGAGGAGAGCCTGAAGAACACAATTTAGACGCAAAAATCCGTGACCTTCAAGGGACTTGCATATCAAGATTTCCAATGATTCAAGCCATTCTAAGGGTTCCAATTGCTATAGCGGCGTCCTCTGAAGGGTTTCAACTCGTCCCAATCAATCAAAACACTCCCAGACGTAAAAATCACGTTCATATAGGTTGGCTTATGTTCAAGTTTGATTTCATACTTACATACGTTCTTAATTAATTTCGATTATATATCTGTATTTGTGATGATGTTTGCAAGCTAATAGGATAGTTTAATTTGATTTGCAAAGCCTGTATGAAGATCCACCATGGCTAGGGTTCATGAGTTCAAAATTGGGTTTTTTTGATTAGGGACGATTTCAATCCAAATTAAGGAATCCAACAGATTCGGGAGGCCCTTTATAATCGATCTGGAATGTTTTTATACATTGGTTGCTAACAGTTTGCAGGTTTGAATGAGATGAGGTTATAGCTACGCACGTGAAACCGTAGCTAAAAGCTATGCATACGCTTTCGTCCGTAGGTAAAAGAGCATGGTTCAACAAAGTTAAAAGGGGGAAGGAGAACGTGGGGGCGCGCAAATTCCATTCAAATTTTTAACCAAGCTTTGTCTTATTAATTATGTTAATGGTGGTTATGTTAACAACAAGCGAAACATGGTCCATTAGCAAAGGGGCGCGTCTATAATCATCGTGTGCAAGGGCGGGGGTTCGATCCCTGCCTCTTGCATTATTTTTGTGTTCAATTTCTTTTTTAGGTTTGCAGACGGATCCGGTGCACACACTCTCATGTATGCAGGATGCGCTCTCCCATCCAAGCCATTGGATCTCCACTCAAGCCAGATCCAACGCTTCAGGACATACAAGCCTACCATGAACTCTCAGCATCTTGCCACACAGGATCCAGCTGAGTATTTTTCAACTTTTTTTTCTTTTTAATTACATAAACTTGTTTTCTTTATTTTTATTATATATATATTTTGTATGAATATTTTATATAGATAAATCTTTAAAAATTCTAAAATAAAAAAACAACACTCCTTTTTTTCTAAACTTATTTTTTATAAAATAAAATATTTATATATTTTTATTATTATTAATATTTAACCATGGTTAACTTGTGCCCTAATCAGGGTTTACGAAGATCACACCTGCACTGAAAAAATATTTCTTTTTGCATTTTTTCAGGGTTAGCAAGAGGGTTTCATCCGACTGTGCGCCACGCCTATTACGAAGCTAAGTCCCGATTTTATTTTCATTTGAATGTTTATTTGCCTTATAATATATTATTAGGGTTAAACCTCAAAAGTCAATGAACTCTTTTGCACTCACTTCTTTTGCTGTCTATTTTTGCCAATTTTTCAGGTTTAACCTCGAGGCTTCCTCCGACTACAAACCATATCAGATCAAAGCTAAGTCTTTTTTTCATATTTATTTAATTTCCTTTTGCCATTTTTTTATTAAATTAGGGTTAACGTTATCTGCCAACAAATTGATAATGCACTCACCCCTTTATTTTTGTTTTTCTCTTTTTCCCACTTTTTCAGGGTTAGCCAACCGCCAAAGCTCAATAGTCGGTAACCCTAAATCTTAACTTCATTTATTTCTTGCCTTTAATTATTACTTGAGTTAGATCCGCTGGTTTCTTTTTCCCCTTCCCCATATTATTGTGTGGTTAGTAATCTTAGGGAGTGCAAGCCTTGAACTGAATTAGCATCACTAATTATAAGATAATTTCTTGAATTAATCACGTGATTGTTGCACCCACGCACTTTTTTGGTAACCTCTTTTGTTGCCTGTTGCCTTGTGTTTTTTTGCAGAATAGCCATGTCCCTTGAATACGAGGATACCTTAGCCATGTTGCCTCGACTAATGCAAAGATCATAAGTCCCTAATGATGCTGCCTTCGATACACTAAATATGATCTTGTCCCTCGGAAGTTGCCTACGAAGGGCTGAGGTATCCTCTGGTTGCCTAAACGAAAGGCTATTCTGATCCTTCCCTTAGACTACCTGCCTCTCTATGGCATGGGACAGTCTTATGGCGAACGATAATCTCGATGACCCTTCACATCCAATTGAAAGACTTCCTGCCCTCTTATGGTATGGATAGACTCTTTCGCCCGAAAGGCTAAAAGAACGATTTTTTCAAACTTAGGGTAGTTGCTACTAATTGCTTGCTCTAAAATTCAAATTATTTTTCACACCTCTTTTTCAAAACCAAATTCAAAAAGACTACGCTTATTTACAAGCTAAAGTTCTTCTTCGAAATTTTTTCTTATCCAAAAATCTTTTCAAACATTTCAAACAATTCAAAAAGTGAGCTAAGCAATTAAGAGCCCATGGAAAACATGGATGCAAAGGGTGCCTTACACCTTCCCTTTGCATAAATTACCCCCCGAACCCGTTTTCTTTTAAAAAGGTTTTTTTCTGTTCTTTTAGCCTTTCTGTTAATTTGGATAAAATAAAAGTCGGTGGCGACTCTTGCTATCCGCACATTTCGATATAAAGTCAGTTCACCGTATTACAGAACTGGCGACTCTGCTGGGGATTTTTCGATTAAAAAGAGGGGTTAGCTTAAAAGTTTAGGACTCACTTAATTGTTTTCTATTGTTTGCTTTGCTTGCTTTATTTTTTCAGGGCTGTTTCGGGAATAACTGAAGGACGAATCCTAAACCCGGATTCAAGAACACTTAAGATTAGGAGTGGCATAGTCATGGTGACCTCTTTCACATATGTGGGAGATGAGTCAATATGAAGTTCACGCTTGAGTTAGGACTCCATAGTCATATGCACACCTTTCTCAAATGAGGGAGGTCTATGTATGTGTCTGTGGGTGCGCAGGAGCTCAAGGACCTTTAGTTACCTTTAACCCATGTTGGGCTTTAGGAACGTAGTGCGGGGACTACTCTTGGCAAATTTTGAGAACTAGTCGCTACCCGATACTACAATTCATATAGGTTCTTTCTCAAAGTATCATTGCATGATGCGAATGTATCATGTCCGAGGGTGCTTTAGAAGGGCTGACAATTCTGGATAACTCATAGAACCCGTTGCTGAAATCTCCCTATCCATAGAAATACCTTTGGGGAAGGGTATCTCACATGATCTAAACTCCATGCAAGCCGAGCCTAAGGAAAGTGTGTGACTTGTGTGACTTGTGTGACTTGTTTGTGTTTGCTACTAACCTTCGTTTCCTCGCAGGTTTTGTTAAAAGGACTTGTTTGCCCTTACTATCTCACGCTATGTCTAATGAACTGCATTCGCATAACATCATGACATCATGACATCATAAGCATAACATGATTTAACTAACCCTTTCAAGGATCCTAGGGATTTAGGGCGCATAATTTCAGGGACTACTATCAAGGACTGATTTCCTAATCAAGGGGCAAGAGGATTTATTTTCCTCTAGCCACATACCTTCCGATTCAAAGGTTTAGCACCTAACAAGGGGCAAGAGGATTTATTTTCCACTAACAGGCAACAGGCACGACCCATCCTTCGGCCTAACGCACGGTTTTCCAGTCATCTACGGATGCAAACTGGATTTAGTCTAACGCACGACTCATCCTTCGACCTAACGCACAGTTTTCAAGACATCTACGGATGCAAATTGGATCTGATCTGACGTACGACACATCCTTCAGCCTAACGCACGGTTTTCCAGACATCTGCTGATGCAAACTAGATCCAGTCTAACGTACGACTCAACCTAAGTCTATCTCTCAGAAACGGTCTGACGTACGACGTATTCTAACTCTCAAGTATATCAAGTTGGATGGAATCTTCAAGCCCATCCCAATCATACATCTTCTCCAAACACCTGGATGGCATCTTCAAGCCCATCTCCAACAAAAGTCCCTACTTCAGCTAGGGTAAATTTCTTGGTATTCTAGTGTTCAATCATCTTCCACCTTCACATGCCGACTGGTATACAAACCACTCTACATCTTCAGGTTTAAGATAATTGAACAGGGGCAGCTGTCATACCCCAAAATTTTCCCATACTATTTCTCCTATTCAAATTCAAATCAAAATACAAAGCTCCAAGACACACTCTCCTAAACAAGACTCAAAGAATTAGGGTTTTGTTGTTCTAAAGGAAAATCACTGAATCCATGGCTTCAAGGCACTCCATATGGCCTATAATGTCTCACATCACCCCCATGACAAGTTTAGGGTCTCAGCTCAAAGGATTGGTCACTCAATTGTTCAGAAGGTCAACAGTCGACTAGGTTGACCTAAAAGTCAACTGTGGTCAAAGTACAGTCAAAACTCCTGATTTTTTGTCAAGATCCTCATATTGAAGTATCATTCACCATTTGATCAAAAATTGATCATGGTTCATCAAGGAAAGATCAGAAATCAACAATTCCAAAAAGTTTCTAAATCAGGGTTTTCAAAGGAGAAAGTCAATTGAACTTTGACCAACCATAACTCCTACATGGAACATCAGAAATTTTCCATCCAATTCTCATTGTGAAGGAAATTGGATTCTCTACAATTTTGTCTCTCACATGCCAAGTCTAAAATTGCTTCATTTGAGATATATGGATCAAAACATTATAGGTCCTTTTCAAAAGTCAACAAAAAGTCATTTTTTTTCAAAAGGACACACAAGGAGCATGGAAAATTATTTTGATATGAGACCAAAAACACTGGTTAGAGGACTCTTCAAGGTTTCTAAAACGTCCTAGAACTCCTCCATACCTCAACAATTGAGGGAGATAGGCCTTGTCAAAGTTGGACTATTTTCTGGGGCATATGTGAAGAGAAAAGTTTCAAAACTCCAAACATTTCCAAATGGGCCTATATTATTTCCATCCAATCTCTATCATAAGCCCATGCACGCCCCAAAGCAAGAGTCATGCTATTTTTATTATTTTATTTAATTATTTTATGGTTTTTATCACTTTAAATCATAAATAAATTATATAAAATAAGTAAAATAAATATGAAATATATATTTGCTTTGATTTTAAGTCAAGGAATCAATCAAATATATTCTCTTAATGGACCAAATAATATTTTAACAAATTGAATCAATATTGTGCAAAATTAGAAAGTTTAAAAGTTATATTTCAATCAAATCCAAATCTTTGATTCACATGGATTCAATCAAGTTTAGGTGCCCTAATATGATCCATTATATATATGTTATTGATCAAAAGCATAGGGGGATTTTTTGGCTAAGAATTTTCGGCCAGTCAAGAACCCTGATCAATCTTTAAAAGTTCAAAGAAAGTCAAAACTGGTTTTGAAGGAGGAATTCGATTGAAGGCATTTAAAGGGTTCTAAAACGCTCCTGGGACGTCGTTGAAAGTTCTTCGTTCATTCTCCAAGGACGTAGCACTCAGGATCATCCCCAATTTGTCAAGGTTTGCTTCAACTTGTATAATATTGTTTGGTATGATGTGTTTGTTGTTTCTGGATCCTTGAATTAAAGTTTGCATACCGGAGTAAGGAGATGCCATTTTTAGGGTTCATAACCTTCAAAAGGGGGTTTACAGTTAGAAGCAATTTTAGGTTAAATTATCAATCCCAATGGATTCGTGAGGTCATGTTTATACAATCTGGGTTGTCTTCTTCTATTTTTTGGCTATAATTTTTAGGTTTGACCGAGACTGTGCTATAGCCACGCGTGAAACCGTGGGTAAAGGTCTGCAAACTTTTCCAGAAAAACTGAAGGACAGGGATGAAGTATGGGCGCACCAATTCGTTTCAAAATTTTTATTCGTTTTACTTTTATATCATGATTGGCGTGCGTGATCTTATCAACGAATGAAGAATGCCTCAGTGGTAAAAGGGTGTGTCCAAGGGCGTTTGAGATAGGAAGCGCCGGTTCAATCCTCTATAGGGTCATGTATTTTGTTGATTTTTTTGTTAAGCATTCAGACTATGATCCAGTATGAGGGCATTGTACGCGTGCACCATGAGGCCCTTCACTACAACCATCAGATCACCATCTGGATCGATCCAACGCCCTCAGTCCTGCGCGCCTACCATGTTCCTTCCAGGGGGCATCACACAGGATCAACCAACTAAGTCTTTTTTTTCTAATCTTTTTTTATATAAATGTTTTATTTTTTTTCATTTATTTTTGCTTTCTTTACTATTTTAATTATTTATTTACTTTTATGTTTATAACTTAATTTTCTTCATAATAATTTTACTATTATTTATTTTATCGAAAGTTCGAGTTTTCATAATCTCATTTATAATTGTTTTATTATTATTTAAAATTCAATATTATTTTCAAATAAACCTTGTTATCAATTAAATAATTAGGATTACATCCAATAATTATTTAGTTGATATTTTGATTCGAACTCTCGATTTTTCTCCGTAACTTTGGTATTATTTCAATTAGTTTATTATTTTATTAACCAGGGTTAACTTGTACCTAATCAGGGTTTGCGAGAATATTGCCCTACACTAAAAAATCTTTTCTTTGTGCATTTCTTTTCAGGGTTAGCAACAGGGTTTCTTCCGACCATGCGCCACGCCTATTACGAAGCTAAGTCCTGATTTAACCCTTATTTAAATATTTGTTATTTTATTTAAAATTAGGGTTTACCTTCAAATATAATGAACTCCGCCTACACTCACTCCTTTTTCTATCTGCCTTTGTTTTTGCCAATTTTTCAGGGTTGACCTCGAGCTACCTCCGACTGCTAACCATATCAGATCAAATCAAAAGCTAAGTCTTTTCCATATTTTTATTTTCTTTTCACCTCTTTTATTTAATTAGGGTTAGCCTTAATTGTCAATGAGTCGATAATGCACTCACTGCCCTTTTGATTTCTATTTTTCCCACCTTTTCAGGGTTTGCCAACCGCCAAAGCTCAAATAGTCGGTAACCCTAAACTCTAATCTCTTTTATTTTTTGCTTTTAAATATTACTTATGTCAAACCCGCTGGCTTCATTCTCCCTTTCCCCCGCTGGTTTCTTTTTCCCCGTCCCCATACTGTTTTAATTATACTGTTTATATTTTTGCATGGTTAGTAATCCTAGGGAGTGCAAGCCTGTTAACCAATCTAGAATAACTAATTATAAGATAATCTCTGAATTGAATCACGTGATTTTTGCACCCACGCACACTTTTTGGTAACCCCTTTTGTTGCCTGTTGCCTTGTTGCCTTGTGTTTTTTTGCAGAATAGCCATGTCCCTCGAATACGAGGATACCTCAGCCATGTTGCCTCGATTATGCAAAGATCATAGGTCCCTAATGATGCTGCCTTCGATACACTAATATGATCCCGTCCCTCGGAAGTTGCCTACGAAAGGCTGAGGTGTCCTCTGGTTGCCTACGAAAGGCTATTCTGATCCTTCTCTTAGACTACCTGCCTCTCTATGGAATGGGACAGTCTTATGGCGAACGATATTGCGACGACCCTTCAACCTCCAAATGAAAGGCTTCCTGCCCTCTTATGGCGTGGATAGACCCTTTTGCCCTGAAAGGCTAAAAGAACCTTTTTACAAATACCAAGGTAATCTGCCCTTAATTGCATGCTCTGGTTTAAATTCCTTTTTCTACCTTTTTCTTAAAAAACTTTGATATGGCTACGCTCATTTACGAGCTAAAGTCCGTATTCATTTCTTCTACATTTCTTTCAAACGAGCAAAGCGATTAAGAGCCCATGGAAAACCATGGATGCAAAGGGTGCCTTACACCTTCCCTTTGCATAATTACCCCCCGAACTCAAAATTTCTTTAAAAGGTTTTTTTCTGTTCTTTTAGCCTTTCTAATATTTGGATAAAATAAAAGTCGGTGGCGACTCATGCTTAACCGCGACATTTCGATAAAAAGTCAGTTCACCGTATTACACAAGGCAGTCAACATCTTTCAAAAAAATGAAAAAACATATATACAAAGAAAAGCCTGCTAAGTCAAAAATCAAAAATAAGACTTTAGGCAAATATCAAGGCATCCCGCTGACTGTAAGCTCAAAATAGACGGTTCAGGCAAAAGTTAGGGATATCAAAAAAAAAGAGAAGTCAATAAATTCCTGAACAACACAATGTTGTGACTACTAAAAGGAAGAAGTGACTGCCATCTCAAAAGTTCTCTTTGCTTGTGAACCATCATCATTATCAAAGGTGCAAATCCAAAATTCTCTTGGAACCTGAATGCATAGGTTGAATTAACTGAGCTTAGGACTGGAGATCATCACGAAGAGGGGTGGGTACAATCAAATTTTGAGCCTTTATCCTTTGTTTCTTAAACCGTGAACCAAGCCACGTTACAACCCTTGAAAGTCCTAATTGAAGCATGGTTAGTTCGAAAGCATACTGTCACCAAAAAGTTATCCCGACTCCTTAAGGTTTACTACAAATGCTAAGTTGATATCTTGTTTTTACAAAAATCACATTTTATAGACATCACGCCTTTACATCTCCTGTTTTAACGTTTTTCAAAAACTCAAGACAAACGTATGCATTGCATCTCATGAATTCATTATTAAACAAATTCTGCTACATAATTTCAAATGGTAGCATCAGAAAGAACTTGCACAGGGTACAACTAATGACTGAAAGTTATCCCGACAGACAAGATTACTTCGAGAAGCAATGTCTCCTACGTATACAAGGGGCATGGCACGCTTTGCCCAATCAATCTGGGACAATCAGGTCAAGATTCAAAGAATCTCTCAAATGCCAAACAGTCAAAGGCATACATCCCAAGTGGATTTCAAACTATTTCCCGACCAATCTGGGGCAATCAAGTCAAGATTCCAAGAATCTCTCAAGGATGCCAAAACAATAAGGGGCATGCACCCAAGTGGGTCAGAAGCCATCGCTCGATCAGTCAGGGGCATCATCCTAAGTTTATGATTACTAGGGGCATGTTGCCCATAGTGCACATCTCATAAAGTCCTCACGAGGAGAATCTTTCCAAAGTTCCTACTAGCAGGGGAAAATCTATGCAAGTCCAGTTTGACATCTTAATCAATACTCAGTGGTGTGTCCTAATCAAATCTAGGAATGGTAGTTACTATAATATTGGGGGCAACTTTCAAGACACCCATGTCTCCCCACAGAGCCGGGTTCACAAGATCATACCCCCACAGAGTAATCATTAAGAAGATACCTTCAAATGTTCTCGTCCCAACAAAGACATGGCTCCCCAACAGAGTTTACCTCTTCAACACTACTGGTTCTCCAACACTTGGCTCTTCTCCAACATGGTTTACTAATATCTTTTATTCCCAATCAGGGTACATCAAGTTGCTGATCATCCACAAGCAGAAATCATAAATCCCCAACCAAGCATCTCCAAGATAAGATCAACAACAGAAAGATCCATCTTCTCAATCAAGATGTGTCAAATAGCATAAATCATAGTCATACGTCATAAATCATAAACAGATTCATACATCGCATACATTACCTCATAATGAACTCATGCATAACATACAAAGTTTCTCATTTATTTTGAGGGACTCATTACATAACACATGCATCATGACATTATATAAATTGCTACACCTATTGAAGAATACAGGTACAGACAAATGAACGAAATCTCCAACTTTCCAAGATCTAATTCATTTACCACGAACGGTGATGACACGATCATTCTCAAAGATCTAATTCAGCTACTACGAACGGTACTGACACGATCATCTTCCAAGATCTAATTCATTTACCACAAACGGTGGTGACACGATCATTTTCGAAGATCTAATTCAGTTACTACGAACGGTACTAACACGGTCAAAGATCTAATTCCATCATCACGAACGGTGTAGACACGATCAATTACCTCCTCGGTCTAATTCAGTTACTACGAATGGTGTTGACACGACAAAAGGATCTAATTCCATCATCACGAACGGTGCGGACACGATCAATTATCCCCTAAAGTCTAATTCAGTTACTACGAATGGTGCTGACACGACAAGAGATCTAATTCTATAATCACGAATGGTGTAGACATGATCATCTCTCAAAGATCTAATTCAGTTAATACGAACGGTGCTGACACAATCAACCTCCAACAAACACTTCTCAACATACTAAGCTCAGATTCAGCCTAACGCACGGCCTTCCAGACATCTACGGATGCAATTTGGATTAGTCTAACGCACGACTTATCCTTCAACCTAACGCACGGTTTTCCAGACATCTACGGATGCAATTTGGATTAGTCTAACGCACGACTTATCCTTCAACCTAACGCACGGTTTTCCAGACATCTACGAATGCAAATTGGATTAGTCTAACGCACGACTTATCCTTCAACCTAACGCACGGTTTTCCAGACATCTACGGATGCAAATTGGATTAGTCTAACGCATGACTTATCCTTCAACCTAACGCACGGTTCTCCAGACATCTACGGATGCAAATTGGATTAGTCTAACACACGACTTATCCTTCAACCTAACGCACGGTTTTCCAGACATCTACGGATGCAAACTAGACCCGGTCTAACATACGACTCAACCTAAGTTTATTCTTCAGAAACGGTCTAACGTACAACGTATTCTGACTCTCAAGTATATCAAGTTGGATGGCATCTTCAAGCCCATTTCAGTCTTACATCTTCTCCAAACACCTGGATGGCATCTCCAAGCCCATCTCCGACAAAGGTCCCTACTTCAGATAGGACAAATTTCTGGGTATTCTAGTGTTCAATCCTCTTCTGCCTTCAGATTCCGACAGGCACACATGCCAGTCTACATCTTCAGATATAAGAAAATTAAACAGGGGCAGCTGTCATACCCCAAAATTTGCCCATACTATTTCTCTTGTTCAAATTCAAATCAAGGTCTCAACTCAAAAGATTGATCACTCAATTGTTCAGAAAGTCAACAGTCGACTGGGTTGACCTAAAAGTAAACTGTGGTCAAAGTATAGTCAAAACTCTTGATTTTTTGTCAAGATCCTCATATTGAAGTATCATTCACCATTTGATCAATAATTGATCATGGTTCATCAAGGAAAGATCAGAAATAAACAATTCCAAAAGTTTCTAAATTAGGGTTTTCATAGGAGAAAGTCAACTGAACTTTGACCAGCCATAAGTCTCACATGGAACATCAGAAAGTTTCCATCCAAAGCTAATTTTGAAGGAAATTGAATTCTATAAAAATTTGTCTCTCACATGCCAAGTCTAAAAATACTTCATTTGAGAGATATGGACCAAAACATTATAGGTTCTTTACAAAAGTCAACCAAAAGTCATTTTTTTCAAAAGAGCACACAAGGAGCATGGAAAATTATTTTGACATGGGACCAAAAACACTGGTTAGAGGACTCTTCAGGGTGTCTAAAAAGGCCTAGAACTCCTCCATACCTCAAAAATTGAGGGAGATATGCCTTGCTAAAGTTGGGCAAATTTGAGTGAAAAATGTGAAGAAAATATGGTCCAAATTGAGTTTTCTTGCAAATGGGCCCATCATTTGGATTTTAAACATGCCCATGATCTTAAAAGAGGCTTTTAAATCCATTATTTTATTTCTATAATTTTTATTGATATTTATTTGAATTTTTATTCATTTAAATATTAAATAAATTATTAAAATATGAAATAAAGGGATTAAAGCCTAATTATATGTTGAATCTTTTTAAAAGCCAAGAAGATCTGAGCCATGTGATAAAGGAATCGCATAAAGCTTGATTGGAAAATTGAATTGGTTGATTGGTGTTTAAACTAGAAAGTTTCAATATTTCTTCTTGAATCAAATCTTAATCTCTCAAAAGAAGGAGATTTGCTATGTTTTTGTTGACCTATTTTCATCTTTTATAAATACATGGATCAATTCTGAAACAAGGGGAGGAGGAGGAGAGCCTGAAGAACACAATTTAGACGCAAAAATCCGTGACCTTCAAGGGACTTGCATATCAAGATTTCCAATGATTCAAGCCATTCTAAGGGTTCCAATTGCTATAGCGGCGTCCTCTGAAGGGTTTCAACTCGTCCCAATCAATCAAAACACTCCCAGACGTAAAAATCACATTCATATTTTGGGTCGCTTATGTTCAGGTTTGATTTCGTACTCACATACGTTCTTAATTGATTTCGATTATATATCTGTATTCGTGATGATGTTTGCAAGCTAATAGGATAGTTTAATTTAATTTGCAAAGCCTGTATGAAGATCCACCATGGCTAGGGTTCAGGAGTTCAAAATTGGGGTTTTTTGATTAGGGACGATTTCAATCCAAATTAAGGAATCCAACAGATTCGGGAGGCCCTTTATAATCGATCTGGAATGTTTTTATGCGTTGGTTGCTAACAGTTTGCAGGTTTGAATGGGATGAGGTTATAGCTACGCACTTGAAACCGTAGCTAAAAGCTATGCCTACGCTTCCGTCCGTAGGTAAAAGAGCCTGGTTCAACAAAGTTAAAAGGGGGAAGGAGAACGTGGGGGGCGCTCAAATTCCATTCAAATTTTTAACCAAGCTTTGTCTTATTAATTATGTTAATGGTGGTTATGTTAACAGCAAGCGAAACATGGTCCATTGGCAAAGGGGCGCATCTATAATCATCGTGTGCAAGGTCGGGGGTTCGATCCCTGCCTCTTGCATTATTTTTGTGTTCAATTTCTTTTTTAGGTTTGCAGACGGATCCGGTGCACACACTCTCATGTATGCAGGATGCCGTCTCCCATCCAAAAAATATTTATATATTTTTATTATTATTAATATTTTGTTTTTTTAGGAAAAATAACTTAAATTAATTTGATTTGTTTAATCACTTAATTAAATTTTATTAATTGATAAAAAATATATATTACGGTTAGATATCTAATCGAAACCTTATTTTCATCGATTTAATTAATTAGGTTAAAAAACCAATAATTAATTAATCTGATTTTATTTATTCTATTAACCATGGTTAACTTGTGCCCTAATTAGGGTTTACGAAGATCACACCTACACTGAAAAAATATTTCTTTGTGCATTTTTTCAGGGTTAGCAACAAGGTTTCATCCGACTGTGCGCCACGCCTATTGCGAAGCTAAGTCCCGATTTTATTTTCATTTGAATGTTTATTTGCCTTATATATTATTATTAGGGTTAAACCTCGAAAGTCAATGAACTCTTTTGCACTCACTTCTTTTGCTGTTTGTTTTTGCCAATTTTTCAGGTTTAACCTCGAGGCTACCTCCGACTACAAACCATATCAGATCAAAGCTAAGTCTTTTTTTCATATTTATTTAATTTCTTTTTGCCATTTTTTTATTAAATTAGGGTTAACGTTATCTGCCAACGAATTGATAATGCACTCACCCCTTTATTTTTGTTTTTCTCTTTTTCCCACTTTTTCAGGGTTAGCTAACCGCCAAAGCTCGATAGTCGGTAACCCTAATTCTTAACTTCATTTATTTCTTTCCTTTAATTATTACTTGAGTCAGATCCGCTGGTTTCTTTTTCCCCTTCCCCATATTATTGTGTGGTTAGTAATCTTAGGGAGTGCAAGCCTTGAACTGAATTAGCATCACTAGTTATAAGATAATTTCTTGAATTAATCACGTGATTGTTGCACCCACGCACCTTTTTTGGTAACCTCTCTTGTTTCCTGTTGCCTGTTGCCTGTTGCTTTGTGTTTTTTTGCAGAATAGCCATGTCCCTCAAATACGAGGATACCTCAGCCATGTTGCCTCGACTAATGCAAAGATCATAAGTCCCTAATGATGCTGCCTTCGATACACTAAATATGATCTTGTCCCTCGGGAGTTGCCTACGAAGGGCTGAGGTATCCTCTGGTTGCCTAAACGAAAGGCTATTCTGATCCTTCCCTTAGACTACCTGCCTCTCTATGGCATGGGACAGTCTTATGGCGAACGATAATCTCGATGACCCTTCACATCCAATTGAAAGACTTCCTGCCCTCTTATGGTATGGATAGACTCTTTCGCCCGAAAGGCTAAAAGAACGATTTTTTCAAACTTAGGGTAGTTGCTACTAATTGCTTGCTCTAAAATTCAAATTATTTTTCACACCTCTTTTTCAAAATCAAATTCAAAAAGACTACGCTTATTTACAAGCTAAAGTTCTTCTTCGAAATTTTTTCTTATCCAAAAATCTTTTCAAACATTTCAAACAATTCAAAAAGTGAGCTAATCAATTAAGAGCCCATGGAAAACATGGATGCAAAGGTGCCTTACACCTTCCCCTTGCATAAATTACCCCCCGAACCCATTTTCTTTTAAAAAGGTTTTTTTCTGTTCTTTTAGCCTTTCTGTTAATTTGGATAAAATAAAAGTCGGTGGCGACTCTTGCTATCCGCACATTTCGATATAAAGTCAGTTCACCGTATTACAATTCCCAACTAAGCATCTTCAAGACAAGATCAAACATCAAAATCACAATAATACAAAGATTTATTTTCTCAGAACACTCCAAACAACATCAATCATACATCATATACATCACATACGTGTTCATACATTGCATACGGTTATAATTCATACATAACATACAAAGTACCCCATTTATTTTGGGAACTCCATCTCATTCATTACATGCATCATGAACATTGCATAAAACTGACATTGTTACCAACTGAATATTATCTTACAGGTACATTACAAAGATGATCAACGCAATAATTCAAATCTGAAATCCATTCAAAGGCAAAGCCTAACGCACGACTCTTTCTAACAACAAATTGGATTCGGTCTAACGCACGACCCATCCTTCAGCCTAACGCACGGCCTTCCAGACATCTACGGATGCAAATTAGATTTAGTCTAACGCACGACTCGTCCTTCAACCTAACGCACGGTTTTCCAGACATCTACGGATGCAAATTGGATTTAGTCTAACGCACAACTCGTCCTTCAAACCTAACGCACGGTTTTCCAGACATCTACGGATGCAAATTGGATTCAGTCTAACGCACGACTCATCCTTCAGCCTAACGCACGGCCTTCGAGACATCTACGGATGCAAATTGGATTCAGTCTAATGCACGAACCATCCTTCAGCCTAACGCACGGCTTTTCCAAACATCTACCGATGCAAAGTGGATCCGGTCTAACGCACGACCCATCCTTCAGTCTAACGCACGACTCATCCTAAGTACATCCTCCCGTCTAACGTACGACTCATCCTAAGTACATCCTCTAGTCTAACGTACGACTCATCCTAAGTATATACTGAAGATACGATCTAACGTATGACGTATTCTGACTCTCAAGTTTATCAAGCTGGATGACATCTTTAAGCCCATCTCTGACAATACTCTGCCTGGATGGCATCTTTAAGCCCATCTCCGGAAAGTCCCTTGATCGTTAGCAAGGGAAAATTTCTTGGTATTCTAGTGTTCAATCCTCTTCTACCTTCAGTTTCCGACAGGCACACATGCCAATCTACATCTTCAGATATAAGAAGATTGAACAGGGGCAGCTGTCATACCCCAAAATTTGCCCACCACATGTTTATACTCAAGCTCATTTGAATATCAGAAGCTCAAGACTTGACTGACTGTACACTCTCCTAAACCACAACCCTCGAACTAGGGTTTTGATTTTCTCAAAAGAAAGTCAGGTTCTGATACCTCCATTGGACTCTATGACCTCTCATATGATTCAAAGTATCCTCATGCCAATTTTCCAGCTCTGATTCAAAAGATTGCTCACCCAATGGCCCAAACAATCAATAATCGACTAGTTGACCTAAAAGTCAAACTATGGTCAAAGTACAGTCAAAACTCCTGATTTTTTGTCAACAACCTTATTTTGAAGTATCATTCATCATTTGATCAAGGATTGATCATGATGCATCAAAGAAAGCTCCAAAATCATCAGAAACCTAAGTTTCTAAATTAGGGTTTTTAAGGAGAAAGTCAACCCAACTTTGACCAGCCATAACTTTCACATGGAACATCATAAATTTCTCATCCAAAGCTCAGCTTGAAGGAAATTGAATTCTCTACAACTTTGTCTCTCCCAAGCCAAGGCCAGAAATGCACCATTTGAGAGATATAGGCCAAAACATTACAGGTCCTTCTAGAAGATCGCAAAAAAGCTGTTTTTTGTCAGGAGAGATATCATCAAGATAAAATCTCCAAATGAAAAATATGTTCCAAAGTGGCTTGTAGAGGACATCTCGAGCTTTCCAGAAAGTCCTAGAACACCTTTATAGGGAAAATATTGAATGAGTTATGATCGCCAATAGTTGGTCAAATTTTAAGACAAAGCATGAAACCCTAAGTGAGGAATTTTGGATTTTTTAAGCAATGGGCCCATAATTTTAAAACTCCCACGTGGTTTTAAGCTCATAAAAGGCCCATTAACCAATCATCCTTTATTTATTGATTTTATTTCATTTTTATTTGAATTAAATCATTTAAATTCAAGCAAATAAAAACATAAATGAATGATAAAAATTTATGTGATCAATTTCCCTAATTTTTTAATCAATCTAAAAATCATAATTGGAGATACCATGAAATAATCTCATGTAATCTTTGTGATTTTATTTTGAATTTATTCATTTAAATTTAAAATTAAATCAAATAAAGTCATGATTTAGTTTCCAAAGATTGAGTGATTGATTTTAGGTCCAAATTGATTCATAAAGCCAAATACAACGTGGAGAAAAGATTGGAAAGAGAGTAAGCTCAAAAATAGCAAGTTTTGGTGTAATTTCCAATCAAATATTCAACTCATTAAATCATGGATTTCTTGATGCCCTTTGACCTAATTCTGAGCCCTATAAATAAACAAGAATATCATCAACAAGGGGAGGACGAAAAAATCAAGGAAGATCTAGGGTTCTAAAGTTGCAAAAAAACTCAAGAAACTAGGGCATATTCGCATACTTGGTTCCAAGGCCATTCAGAAGCAAAAAAGTGTTCCATTCCAATTTTGAGGTACTATAAGGTAAATTGGAAGCAAAAGGGGCAAGTAAATCGGCAGCAAACTGTGAATAATATCTGAAGAAGAAGATGAATAGTGAAACGTCACATGCGGCGCTCTATGGTTGGCCGGTCAAAATTCCAAGGTCCTGCTGTGCGCGTGTTTGATTCTTGTTGGCCAGTTAACAATTCTAATTTCTCTTCCCACTCACGATTGGTCTGGCCAAAACAAGGGACCCACATTTGACTGAACTTTGAATCTGTTCTTTTAAATTATATTTCATATTTAATTATTTGTGTGTGTATCCTTATCAGCAAACGCGCATGGTTCCATTGGCAAGGAAGGACCGTTTGGGACACCACAAACCTGGGTTCGAATCCAGGTATTCTACAATATTTTTTATATTATTCACAGATCAGGTACATGCGCGCTATGAGGACCTACGCTGTACTCTCAACTCTCCAGCCATCAGATCTCAACCTCTGCTAATCTAACGCTCCTGAGAGCGCAGGTGCATCAAGGAACCACAAGCGTACCACACAGGATCCAAAGCTAAGTATTTTCTAATTCTTTTTATTTTTAATTATACAATTCCTTCTTTTTTTTCATTTATTTATTTATTATCATAGTTTTTTTTATTTTAATCAAGACTTATCACATAAAATTATGTAATTTTATAATTCCTTTTTTTTTATCGAAAACTCGATTTTTCCAATTTTGTCAATAATTGTTTTTAAAATTATCATTTTTGTATATACTATTAATTAATTAGTTTATTGGAAATTAATAGTTGATTTTTAGGTTTGTTAACCTCAATTCATTTATAAACCCTAGAATCCTGAGGTAGGTGTTATCCACTAATGCATTTTTAGGCCTTATAAACCTTTTGGGTCACAATAAGTTTTCTTAAACAACCCTTTTAGGTTCAGGATTGGGGTTTGTAAACTTTTTAGGGTTTGTAATCAATTAGGGTTTAGATCAGTTAATGCACTAAGATTTCTCTTCTTTGTACCTAATTTTCAGGGTTAATCAAAAAATCCTCCGACCATGCGCCATGCCAATCAAAAAGCTAAGTTCTAATCCTTTTCTTATTTAAATGTTATTTTATCTTTTAATTTTTGCCTTATAGGTTAAATTAGGGTTTATTTTCAATGCCAAGGAATTCCTCCTACACTCACCCCTATTATTTTCTCTTTAATTCTCAGATGTTCAGAGCTGATCAAGGGTTTGAGGAAGATCAAGGCTCAAGATAATTATTCATCCCTCTTATTTTCTTTTATTTCCCTTTCCCCGGAGGTGTTTATTGTAATAGCGTAGGACTTTATGTTTTTCTGCCTTTAATTTCTGCAATCTTAAACTGCGTGGTTAGTAACCCTAGGGAGTGGTAAACCATGAATTGAACATAGATCACTAATATACAAGATAAATATCACGAAGTTAACCACGTGATTGTTGCACCCACACACCTTTAGGGTAATCCCTCTTGTTGCCTTTGTTGCCTGTTGCCTTATGATTTTGTTGCCTCTAAGTATACTAAATAGTCAAAGTCCCTCGATTCCGAGGATACCTAAAGCAATGTTGCCTTTAAAGTTACTGAAACTCCCTCGAGGTTGCCTTATAAAAATATAACGATTGTCCCAATTGCTAAGGTATCCTCGCCTGTTGCCTAAAGGTTAAATGACTATTATATCCTTCCCTTAGACTACCTGCCATCTTTATGGTAGGGACAGTCATATGGCGAATGATACTTTTCTCGATGACTCTTAAACATCCAATTGAAAGACTTCCTACCCTCTCATGGTATGGATAGACCCTTTCGCCCTGAAAAGCTAAAAGAACAAATTTCTAAACTTAGGGTAGTTGCTATTAATTGCTTGCTTTTTTTTAAATTCAAATTCAAGATCTTTTCCCACTTCTTTTCAAAGAAACTTTTCAAAAAGACTACGCTTATTTACAAGCCAAAGTTCTTATTTAAATTTCTATTCACACCCTACTTTTCAAACAATTCAAACATTTTGAAAACAAAGTGAGCTAAGCAATTAAGAGCCCATGGATAACCATGGATGCAAAGGGTGCTTTACACCTTCCCTTTGTATAACTTACCCCCCGACTCAAAATCTTTAAAAGGTCTTTTTCTGTTCTTTTAGCCTTTATTATTGGATAAAATAAAAGTCGTTGGCGACTCTTGCTATCCGCACATTTCAAATAAAGTCAGTTCACTGTATCACAACCTTCCTGAGTTGTTTTAAGAGTATCCCAAACATCTTTGGCCAGTTCACAGTGCTGCACAAGTCTGAATATATTCTTGTCTATTCCATTGAATAATGCATTTAGAGCCTTGGAGTTGCCCAAAGCCAATTCTTCCTTATTTTTGCTGCATTCTTCTTCGGGTATTAACACAGTTATTCCATCTTTAACTTTCTTCGTAGGATGTTCCCATCCTTTGCTTACAGCTCTCCAAGCCTTGCTGTCCACAGACTTTAGAACGGCTACCATACGAGGTTTCCAGTATTCATAGTTAGACCCATCCAGAATGGGTGGTCTATTCCCAAAAACAATTACATCCTTGTCCATAGTACCAGAATTTATTGTCCCTAGATCTCACCGGAAATAAACAGGCAGGGTGCCTGCTCTGATGCCAAATGAAAATTCTAGTAACACACGATGGATGTCGTATAGGATGTTATGACATCACAGATTATAAAATTTTGCAAAGAGTAAACAAAAACAGTAAAGAACACAGATGATTGTTTACCCAGTTCGGTGTATAACAACACCTACTCTGGGGGCTACCAAGCCAGGAAGGAAATCCACTATAAGTAGTATTAAATCAGAGCTAAACTATCCGTTAACAACTCCTCACTTAAGACCTACCAAATGCAATTTCAATCTAGTGCTAGACCTGAGTCCCTACTCACTTCCTATTAATCACAGCAGTGATAACAAACAGAAAACTATGAAAAGCAAATTGAAGATACACTTCGAACAAATCTTGATCTTGCTTAAAAGCTTCAATCAAGAGACACAACACTCATGCTTAAAAAGCTTATAGTGACACAACAAATTACAACGCAAAACACCCTACTCAAATACAATCATCAACGTGATAATTGGTTGGATTACAAGAAAACAATAACACAAACACATGTGAAAATAAACACAAAACACATAATTCTTCACGCCAAAATCTATGCCTCTGAAAGTAGGATTAGCAATCTTCCTATAGGCAGCACTTGGGCCTTGGGCCTTCCAAACATAAACTAGGGTTAACCAAGTTAACCTAATTTCCACATCATCAGGGTGTTCACATATAGGCTGTAGACGAGATATTTTAGCGTAAACCAGACAACACAAAATATATAGTTTCCTAAATTGTAGACTGAGATAAATAAGGAAACATAACAGCTAAAGTATAACAGCTACTGTTGTCAGATACTGATGTCATGACATCGAGCATGACATCCAACCAAAACTTGTATTAGCTCAACCATACAATCCTGCACAACACTACACATAGTGTGTCATGACATTAGTCAAGACATCACACACACACACAAAAATGTTTTACCACAAAATGCAGCCAATATAAAAGCATCTACACCTATGATCACCCTTAACTGAAGGAATGGATTCGAAAAATAAATCTTCATAGAAGGAGGTTTCTTCTACGGATATCAGTGATTTCAATGATTTCAGATCTACCTCCTCAGTGAATGAAATTACCTTTGACGATTCTTGTGGAAATGTTTCTACCGTAACACTTTGCTCCATCAAAGAGTGAATCTTCAATCGATTTCTCTTTCTCATCCAAAATAGGTAAAATTACTCGCCATTAAGGTTTAAAATTTCAGAGAAATACAGTGGTGAACGTATCCCAACCTAACGGTGGATGAATTTGAGACCTCTAAAGGCACCATTGATGAGCATGATCGTGCAATTTGGTCACAGCTTCTGGAAGCTTCATTTTTTCTGGAATTCCTTGTTTTTTTAAATTTTTTTCAACACATAGCACCCACTAGTAGGGTTCTTCTTCTCCATCAAAATAAAAGCACCAATTGATAATTGATAGGAAGTTTTTCTATCAAGCTATGAAACTAGAGTTCCTAAATTAAAAGGAGAAGAACACTAAAATGACAATATAAAATAAAAGGAATAAAAAGGATTTTTCATTTAATTGATATCCTCAAGTGTGTCTAAGACACTACATATATAAGACTCATAATAGATAATGAATTAAAAGCCCAAATATAATAAGAATCCAATATCAATATTAATAAATACTTAGAACATATTACAGAATGAGTGTATGTCCTTACAATTTACGACATCTTACAGACTATGTTTAAATACATACAACCTGTAGTGTCTTATATTCTACCATCTATTATTCTAATACAGACTAGCTTCATTAGGATACAACTCATCCAGAAACAAGAATTTCACAATTAAACATCTATATTTGAATACATCTTCAACCAGAGTCTAGAACCCAAATTCTAACATCTATATTTGAATACATTCGAACTGTAGTCGGCTACATATCCCACCAGGACCAAAAACTCAGGTTTTCTTGCTTATTATAGTATCCAAACACCCACAACTCAAAGGATACTTGATTAATTTAGAGGATAGCAACTAGGAAAACTTACTAACATAAACATATTTTGATTCCATCATTAATTGGGTTACTTGGCTTGTGTCCTTAGGAATTATCCCTTCCAAAGTCCAATAATCAATATGTAAAAAAGAAGTGAATAATGTGTTAATAAAGAAAATGGATAATTCACCCATGATGTTTAGGTAATTTTACATTATGAATCAATAAGCAACGCATATCCGGAAAATACTCACATAGACACGATCATAATACCTATACCTGTAGTTACACACAACCAATCACATTTTTTTATTAATTAAAAAATAAAAATAAAATTGTCTCTCTCCTCTTTTATCTCAACCACCCCCATGATGCTAATTAAAAACGAAATTAAAATTTAAATAAATTTATATTCTCTCTTTTTTTTCATTGATTGTGCCTAAAAATATGGATTTAGATTCGTATCCATGCAAGTATTTCTACGCATATGCTGCCTAATCACAAAAATACTTTAAAAATGATTGTATGACTGTATGACATTACATGCTGATAATTTTCTATTGAATAAACTGTTAGTGTATGTCCATTATACTATAAATGTATAATAAACAAAAGTATAGAGGCTCGTGTTGTGACACTAAATGTATACCCATCGTGTTGTTTTTCTAATTAACTTATTACATGTAATTCGACGTAGGCTGGAGGCACATCAAATTGGGTGGCATATATTGTGAGAGGAATGATAAAGAAATTAGTATTTTTCCTTCTTTTTCTCTTTATATGATACATTTTAATTTTTGATTTAATTGAAACTTTGGTTCTCCTATTTTATTATTTTTTTTCGATTTTTGTTCCTTCATTTTTAAAACCACGATTTTGTTCTACCTGTTGAGTTTTCGGTTAAAAAAAAGACAAATATATGGACTAAATTTACAGAAAAAAGTAAAATACACTACAAGAAAATAACAAATTAGCTACCAAATATTTGCTAGAGCTGTTAATTCAAGGCAATTCCTAGCTGATTGCATATGATTCTACTTCTAAAAATAATTTCATAGCTAAATTAAACAACTTTGCTATTTTTATAATTCAATATAACATTACGCAAATTAAATAAATAAATAAGTTTAACAAATTTATAATTCGCTCAGTTGTTTTGTTTACAAGAAAAAGAAATTTTGAATAAAAAATTAAAAACAAAATCATTTTTGTGAAATTAAAATAAAATGATTTATAAGAACAAAATTATTTTAATTTATTTTTCTCTCTCCTCTTGTTTTGATCTGAAACCACCGTTTTTCTCTTGCGCTTCATCGCACCACCGTTTCAAAACCTAAAGGATCGTTGCAGCTTTCGCAAAACATATAAACTTCATTCTCGTTCTCTGAAAACCATTTCTATGTGAATCACTTTTTCTCATAAGCGCTTATTCTCACTCGCTCTGGTTCTCTGATTCGCAATACATCTCTCCGATCTTCCCTAATCGTTGTATTCTCTCCGATCTATATCATCACTCTCCATTTTGCTTATTCTAAATAATTGACAGTGCCTAAAACTATCACTAGTTTGTACTTGATTTTTAGGGTTCCTGTTTCAACAGTGTCTCGCGAGGCAATCTCCATGATAGGAAGTGAAGAATCATTGTCAATGAAGGTGGTGTGAAATTTCCAATTTATATATTTCTCAGTCCGTTTTCTTTTGTTAGATTGATCAAATTTGATTTCTGTTCTTTGATATTTGTCTGATAGAATATGTAATTTTTTAATGTAGAATTTGAGAGAATATTTGACTTGAAGATTGCAAGTGAGAGAATCTCAAGAGTTTTTTGACAATTCAAAAGTATTCTCACGATCATTGGTGGAGAGGTTTGTATTTTCCTCTAAAGCTGGTCTAGTGAGAATACCAAGATATTTCTTTATGGTTCTCTAGAACTGTCTAATTATTGATTTGTACATAGGAAGTTCCTATGATAGACTTGGGAAGTATTAAAGACTTAGGACATTGTATAGGGTTGGTAACTTAAAAGAGTGATTGATAGTGGCCACTATCGGCACTATTCCGGGATATCGGTCCGGAGCGGTGACCCTCTGCTATTTGATGTTTAGCGGCCATTATTTGATGGTTTCATCCTAGTAAAAGGAAGATTTAATAATTGAATGGTGGACTATCAACCACCAGCCCTTTATATTATGTTGCAAGTCAAGAGCACTTGGATGTGGTAAATTTTATTCTGGATGTTGATGTCATCTCCATGTTTATAGTCAGAAAAAATGGGAAAACTGCACTACACGATGTTGTTAGGTAAGACGTCGATCAAATTGTGGAAGCACTTACTACTCGTGATGCAAGAACTGTCTTTATCAAAGATAAAAAAGGTCAAACTGCAGTGCATATGGGTGTCAGAGGACAGAGTACATTAGTGGTGGAAGAGATATTACAAGCTGATCCAACTTTATTGAAAGAGTGCGATAAGAAGGGTAGTACAACTCTTCATATGGCTACGAGGAAAGGCCGGTCACAGGTTAAACTCAATTTGTTGAACGATATTCTCTCTAATTGTATTTTTGCTACCTTTTACTGAAAAATGGTTCTTTTGACAGATTAAATATAAATCTGGTTCAATATAAATCTGATTAAATATATGAATAATAAAAATATTATTACATGTATTGACTCTGCAGTAATCATATTTTTCTAGTAAATAGAGTATCGTAGAAAGTGAAAATTTTCAATTTCAAGTTTTTCTATTATGGTAACATGTAGATGCTTTAGTTTTTTGTGTTTTAGTTAGGTTCTGCAGTGTTACAATTTTACTGCAAAATGGCAACATAAAGCTACTTTTGGATGCTTAATCCTCTAATTGTAGACTTAGAAGATAGAGTATCAAATTCTTTGACATAACATAAGTAAATAACTGATGCAACTGTTTTTAGACTCATAAGTTATGGATACACACATGTGGATAAAGGAAAAGCTGGTTTTCAACATGCACAAATATAAATTAAGAAGTCTAAAGATGTGGGCACCATATTGACTACACTTGAAAATTGCATGCTAGAAGTGATTTCTTGAATTAACAAGTGGATTGACCTATTTTCATTCATTACTTTCATATTTTATGATTTTATAGGTGACAATTGAGTCAAGGGTCCTGCACTTGGTGATCTTCCAGGTTTGTCCTTCATCATATGAGAATTATGCTGCCTACGCTCTTGAGAAATTTATAGCAAATTTTATGCAAGCATTTTATCGCGACTGTCCATTGGTTATTGGAGAATATTATTGAAAAAACAAATACTATTGTGTCTATTATTTTGTCTTATCATACAATATTAGTAGATGGTGATAGGTAAATAACTATAACACACTTTGGATTAGATTCACTATTAAGAACTTCAATTTTGTTACTGATAATTGTTAATTCTTACCCTTACTTCTTGTTACTCTATTTTTAAATATTAAAATTATTATAAATATTTATGTGTTAGTATTAGTGTCGTGGCGTGCTTCATAGAATATTATCTAGAATGATATAGTAACGATGAAACCAAACTCATACCTCCAATTATGTTCACTTCACCCAATCCTACTTCAGAGCCGTTTAGAATGCCTAGACAAACATTTCCCTTGTTATGGCAGAAACAAAATGTTAGCATTCACACATGAAATGTTCCTGTTATTTACTATACTAAAGCAGTCTACAAACATAGAAAATGTAGAAAAGTTATATTACCCACTGATATTATTAAATAAGCTTCAGGAGGGATTTCAAACTAAGATTTAACTTTTCCACCATTTCCAAAACTAAGTGTTAGAGGCTTGAAGTATTTCTTCACTTCATTTATGCTTCTGAAAAGGTTTTTTACCATGCCAACACATCGGTAAAGTCTGGTCATCAGGTGCTACTTTTATTGGCTTTCTATGTAAGTCCTTATTCAACTGCATTTAGAAAATTTAACTAAATGTCATCATATAATGTAACCCGCCAATGTTTTATTAACATTATCCTAATTTCTAAATAAACCATAGTTACTTGTATACTTTATTTCTAAGTATTAGTGAAAATGATTTTAACGGACCAAAGAAATTAATGCATGGTAAGCCTGAGAGTTGAAGTAAGTATAGGAACTTCCAGTATCAAAAATGATATCCAGACTTCCCACACCAACTGAGTAGCGCCAAACATAAATCCAACTTTGAAAATGTGTAGCGCCAAACAGTTCGTCTAGTAACTCGTCCACCATTGGAATGGGAAAACTATCTTTAATGGTTATGGCGTTAGGGTCCCTATAATTGGTACATAAATTCCACGATCCATCTTTCTTTCAAATCAATAATACCAGGGAGGAGACGGGGCTGATACTTGGCTGAACGGTACCTTCATCTAACATCTCTTGCACCATTTTTTTGATATGTGTCTTTTGACTAGAGGAATATTTGTAAGGCTTCACCTTAATGGGGTTACTGTTCTGCAATAAGGGAATAGAGTGATCTTAAAATATAGGCAGAGGTAAGCCAGAAAGATTCGCAAAAACATGTTGATATTTAGTCAACAAGGAGCATAACTCCAATTGTATGTCATCAAAGCTAGCTACTGCAGGTGTAGGTTCAACCTCTTGAAAAGAAATGGTGTAACATTCAGCATTGCCATGAGTGTGGGAAATTCGTTTTATATGGTGAAACTGGGCAGGCAGATTCGGTTTTTCACCATAACGGGTCACAAACTAGCATAAAAAACATCCAAAGTAGATATTTTGTAAAACTTATGTATGCTATCTTTACAAAAGCTTCATGTTAATCCCGTCATAGTTTTGATTTTCTGTTCAAATTGCTCAAAGTTTAAAGATCTGATTACTTGTGTTATAGGCTCTGTAAATTATTACAAGTATGGCGGATGTGCAGAGCTTTCTCAAAGTTTAAAGGTATGATTTCTTGTGTTATAGGCTATATAAAATATTTCTTCTGCTATAAGTTATATTTCTAATTTTTTTGTGGACATGGCCATGGCAGGTTGATTTGTTATTAGACGAGATATCCATCAATCGTTTTTCGAGGATACAGTGCACAGGAAACAGCCAGCCTTCTTGGTAAATTACTTTTATCTTTATACATTTTTCTTATATGACAAATTTTAAATCCCATCCACGTTACGAAACGATGATGGCGACTGAATAAATGATATTGAATCAATGATTTCTAGTTTGCTCTAGATCCTGAATCAATGTTTTCTATTTTCTCTGGATATGAACATTTTCATTTTTAATTGTAGCAACATCATCCACTGCAAAACACAACATCAAGCAGTCCCTGGAGTGTGCCAGGTCCTGCAGTGGATGCGCCGTAACTTTTCTGACAATGGATGCATAACGTGTATGTGTCATAACACTAATGGACTTTACATTGCTAAGCAGACTACTGTTGCGAGAGCTTCCGATGATTATTACCCACGTGATCCTGCGTCTCACACGGTCCATATTTCTTCTATTGCATACAATTCCCTATTGCAACTAGATTGGGACATGTTCCATGTAAGTAAAAATGAACTAATCTTCAATTGTAATTCAGTTAGCACCTTCTTTTTTAGGCGTTAATTTTACTTCTTATAACAAAGATATCTTTGAGGTTTCAGATTTTTCCAGCAGCTGAGTACTATGATTCTGCAGTATCCGGCTGTTGCCAAGGTTAATAATGGTGAAATTGGTATAACCATCTAACTTCATGGAAAGGTATGAGTCAGCTACTAATTACTTTATCTAAAAATCTGAAGTTATTAGATAATCCAGTAAGAAAATTTAGATAATAAACAAAAGAATGCTTTACCCTGTAGGTATTAATTTAGTTTTTGCTTTGGGCCTTGGCAATGGCCAGTGTAATGATAAAAAGGAACTTAGAGTATTTTGTTAAAAATAGAATGTGAAGCTCTGATTTCGTGTGAGTACGAAGATCTCATTCTCATATTTTTTCTCTTTGTCTCAGGTACTGAAAACGACGGCTTAAAACCAAACATCACACAGGAACAAACTTAGAGACAAGACAACTATCTATTCTTCATAGAAATTCCACCAAACATCACACAGGAACAAACTCTGAGACAATACAATTAGTTATTCTTCGTAGAAATTCCACCTTCAATTGTTGTTACTGTAAGATGCTCTCCCTTATTGTTATTTGCCTTCTTTTTGAGATTGTTATGTTGAGTTTCTTGAACTTGATTTTCTGATAGTTGATTGAATTTATTTACTTATCATACAGAGCAAAGAGGATGAGGTTTCCAAAGGGTAAGAAAGCAGATGTAGTAGTAGATCAAGTCATTATTGAAGAGAATGTGAATGGCTTGTTGAATCCCGTTGTTGTTACCAAAGAGCGGGTGAAACGCATGAATCAAATCATCGTTGTACTCCTGAGTGAGAGAATGGAGGTATCTCGATTTCGGATTCTGAAGTAACTTATGAGTTTTTTTTAGGTTTATCTTTGAGTTATTGGATTGGTCGATACTAGTAATATTCTTAGCAACCGATTTAATGCTTCCGGTGTCGGTTAGCAGGATATTAATAATTTTTGTAAATAATTAATAGTTATCTGGTTTTGATTAAAAAACAAAAAATCGTAATTAGCTTGAGATTTACTATGAAAATTTTGTTGCGATATTGTAGCTATTTAGTTTGAAAACATAAATATTAGACCGTTAATTTGCTACAGTTTAGTTGTGGTTTAGCTGCGAA
This sequence comes from Vicia villosa, assembly GCF_029867415.1. Taxonomy (NCBI): domain Eukaryota; kingdom Viridiplantae; phylum Streptophyta; class Magnoliopsida; order Fabales; family Fabaceae; genus Vicia; species Vicia villosa. The sequence goes on from NC_081182.1 coordinate 137,713,261, forward strand.
TTGTAAAATGTTTGCTTGAATTTTGCTAGGAAAACTTATGTAGATAATTAGCCACTCAATCCAAACTACGGCATATATAGTAGTTAATCCCCAACTAATCTCCAACTAAATCAATTTGATAGAGATTCGCTTCAAATTAGCTGCGGTTTTGGTCGTAGCTAATTACGGATTTTCTTGTAGTGATAAAGTGATAAAAATTGCACAGAAAACTTAATTAGGACTAAAATAATGGTCTTTAAAATAGAGGGATCAAAATCAACAAAAAGACAAAATAGGGATTTAAAGTTGCAATTAAGTCTCAATTTTTTTTACAACTACAGTAAATTGCTAATAGTTGTGCTAAAAAAATGTTAAAATTGATAATTTTATTATCATTATAGTTGGACTTAAGAGTTTTTTTTTCATTCAACCATAAGTCAAATCAGATTACATCTTCACTAAATATAGAGGTGGAAGCAATAAAGTTTTCTCACAAAGTCTTAAAACACAAAATTGATAACATGAACAACATTTTCCATAATTATTATATTTTGCACAAAAATTAAGGACATACATACTTATTACATTTATTACATGAGGATCAGGAGACCAAGCCCCAACATTATTTGACAATACAAAATGCAATTAGTTTTTTCAATTAACAACACTACAACAAGTAGAAGAAGAATTCAGCATCTACTACCATACGATCACATATGATCTCATCTCATAACAATGCAGGATGTGAAAGACTCATATATTCACCTGATAAAAAAATATGAAAAAATCAAATAAATATAAGTTTGTAAGATAGATATATATTTAACCAAATACTCTCTTGTTTGATTTATAAAACATGTTATATCTGAATTATAACTAAAACAAAATATTCTATAGCTTTATCATTAAAAATCTTTGAATTATATTTCACTAACCTTTTCTAGCAGGAGCTCAATTTCTATGGAAGCTATTTAACTTTACCATCAAAGTTACATAAAGCTTGTCACCCAATCCATCTACAAACTGAAAGTATGCGTGCCTCCATTTTCTGATCAGAAACAAAGAACCACAAATTCCCCAGAAACCTACTGCAAATCCAACTCCCATACCGAGATATAATGATTCTTTTATAGAGTCATCATCCTCATTTTCTCTAGATGGTGTTGCAGTTTTAGGACTTTCTTCTTTTGTGGTACAATTGTTTAGAGGAGCTCCACACAAGTTTGGATTTTCAATGTAGCTCGATGCATTAAAACTTTGAAGTTGAGATCCTATTGGGATTTTTCCTTTTAAATTGTTGTTAGATAGATTCAAATACTCTAAAAAGTTCAAGAGAATCATGCTCTGTGGAATTTCACCATAAAGCTTATTACTAGAGAGATCTAGAGATTCCATATTTTTCATTCCTCCTATCGTCTTTGGTATTGTTCCAGTAAAATCATTGTGAGATAGGTTTAATGTTTGAACTTGAACAAGTTCAAATAATTCTGATGGTAAATCTCCAGAGAAGTTATTGGATGAAAGGTCAATAGTTCGTCTGTCTGGCCCAATTGTGTACATATAATAATCTTGACCTTTTGTGAACAACTCAAATACAACACCCATGCACCGTGATTTTACATTAAAAGTAACCATATGGGTCAAGTTATTTACACACTTTGGTATAGAACCTGAAAGTTTGTTATGTGCAAGGTCCAAATGATACAAATAAGAAAGATTGAATAACTGTGATGGAATGTTCCCTTCAAATTTGATAGCTCTCAATATGATCACTTGTAAGTTTTGTGTCAGGTTGATTGGAATGGTTCCGAAAAAATCATTTTTTCCTAGGTTAATGTAATCTAAACTAGAACTAGAGAGGTCCATTGAAACTTCACCAGATAGCCTATTACTCCACAAGTTTATGTAACTTAATTCTTTCAAGTTGTTCCAAGTATTTGGAATGGATCCCGAAAAGGAGTTGTAAGACAAATCAACGAATCTTGCCATTGGTGATATGATTGGAAGTTTTCCTGTGAAGTTATTGTGATCCAACTCTAAATAAATACCCCTTAGTGTCAGGTTTGATATATCTACGGATATCGAATTATTTGACAAATAAAGAATTGATATTCCTTGTATAACGCTTGAAAACTTATTTCTGTCTACTAAGGAAATTCCCGAGCTCGATAAGTCAAAATATTCAAGTGATTTCTGAGTATATATCCAAGATGGAAAGTTTGGGCCCTGATTTGTTTGTGACAAAACAAGACTAGAAAGTTGAAAAGGAGGAACCCAATCAAAATCAAATTGAAATACAACATTTGAACTACTCAAGTCTAGTGAATTTAACCTATTGAGTTTGGAAAATGTTATTTTTGATATTTCACCAGAGAAATTATTAGAGGAAAGATAAAGTTTTTGAATATGTGCTAGCTGGCCTATTTCATCTGGAATTGATCCTTGTAGTTTGTTATAAGAGAGATCAAGGTGTCTTAAATTTCGAAGGCTTAGCAAGCTTGAAGGTATCTCACCTTGTATGTTGCTGTCACTAAGATCAAGATAAGTGATATCTTTGGTGAGATTAAAAAATGAATGAGGTGAATGAGAGGTGAAATTGTTGAAAGAGAGATTAAGAGTGATAAGCGAAGACAAATTCATATACTTAATTGATGGGTTGAGTATGAAGTTGTTTAGTTTACAACCCCTCAACTGTAACTCTAATAGTGAAGGAAACATAGCCATTGCATGAAGCCAATTGGATTCTCTATGAAGATCAATTTCGCTAAGGTTGAGATATTTTAAAGAAGAAAGTGGAGAGAGCCATTCAAGATTATCCATGGGAATGAAATGATTCCATGATAAGTCAAGGTAGAGAAGTTTAGATACATGTGTGATGTTTTGGTAATTGGATGGAATACTTATCATATCAAATTCATTGAAACTCAAATCCAAATGACTTAGAAACTCAAGTTTCAAAATAGAAAGATTCATCTCACCTTTCAAATATTTGGGTTGCTCTTCTTCAAAATTATTTGATAGCTCCAGTCGTGTAACTCTTCCGGTAATGTTGTCACAGTGGATTCCTTCCCATGCACAACAATTGTTTTCGGTTGTCCATGTTGAAATTCGACCATAACTATCATTGATTCCCTCTTTGAAGATCAATAGTATCTCCCGGTCTTTTTCATTGCATGAAACGATGGCGTGATCAGTGGTAGACATGGTTTTGTGGAATGTGAAGATAGATAAAAGAAGAAGCAAAAGAAATGACATTTGTGTAGTAAGAGTGGTCATTGAATGATTGTTTGGAGCAAAGTATGATTTGTTGAAAGATGGAAATGTGATTATATAAGATGTTGGCTTATGAGAAAGCTTGAATAACAAGACAAGGCGACTTAGAGGAGGACTTGAATTTTGAAATCTGTGATAAGAAAATATGTGGACAGCAGGTTAACCATATCACCATGTTATTGAAGAGTAATTTAATATTCAGAAGATGGACTGATCTTCTGATGGTTACTCAGAAGATAGTATTGACCAGAAGATGTTCTCTGGGTCCCATTAGCTTAGCTGTTTAGTAGTAAGGGTACTTTAGTATTTTGTAGTACTGTACTATTTGTACCTTAGACTTGTTCACTAAGTTTACTGTTTTAGGGCTTATGTGGCAAGATTTTCTTTTCTTATAAATAGCCTTGTAGTAGCTATCATTTATTAACAACGCAAGTAGAATACAACATTATTCTCTCATCTCTTTTGCGCCGTTATTCTATTATTCTCTTTGTCACCATCTTTATTCATTGCGCACCAACAATTGGTATCTAGAGCTCCGGTTCCAAACACAGGGAAACACGAGTGAACATGAGTTTGTGTGACTGTGTGATTGATTTTGTTTCTGGGAAACAAAGTTGTGTTGAATCACATTTTTCTTGATTGTTTGTGGGTTGGGAAACACTGTGTGAGTGTGAGTGAAATCTATTTTTGTCTGCACAAGTTTAAAGATGAGTGGAAGCAACTTGAATACCAAACTTCCAGTTCTTGATGGTAAAAACTGGAATAGATGGATGATTCAAATGCGTGTATTATTTGGTGCTCAAGATGTTCTAGATCTTGTCACTGGAGGATATATTCCGGTTGCAGCGGATGCAACGGAAGAACAAAGAGAAGCGCAGAGAGAGACGAAGAAGAGAGACCAAAAGGCGTTGTTCTTCATCCATCAGTGTGTGGATGTGAATGTGTTTGAGAAGATTGCTGATTCTATGACGTCAAAGGAGGCGTGGGATATACTGGTCAGGTGTTACGGTGGTGACGTATCAGTGAAGAAGGTGAAGCTTCAATCCCTGAGAAAGCAATATGAGAATCTCAACATGAAGAACAATGAGAAAGTCTCTGAGTATATCTCTAGAGTGATTGTGATCACTAATGAGATGAAGGCTTGTGGAGAAACTCTTTCTGAAAAAGTAATCATAGAGAAGATATTGAGGTCACTTACTCCTCAATTTGATTATATTGTTGTATCCATTGAACATTCTAAAGATCTGGAAACCATGAGAATAGAAGAGTTGCAAAGCAGTTTAGAAGCACAAGAGTTGCGTCTGACTGAGAGAACTTCTGAGAGAGAAGTTGAGCAAGCTCTGAAGGCTTCTTTTGTCAAGAAGGACCAGAAGCATAGACGTGGTGATAGATTCCAGAAGGAAGCCTCAACTTCTGATGAGAAGAGATATCAGAAGGGAAAGGATAAGAAGAAAGTTCAATGTTACTGTTGCAAACAGTTTGGCCATTTTGCTAGAGACTGTTTGGCAAACAAAGGAAGGAGATCAGAAGAAGCAAATATAGCCAGAGGAGGATCAGATGATGAACCTGTGCTATTGATGGCTTCAGAGTCGGACAAAAGATGTTCGTCAGAATGGTGGTATATGGACACTGGGTGTTCAAATCACTTGACTGGAAACAAACAATGGCTGATAGACTTTGACTCTGAAAGGAGGACAAAGATCAGATGTGCTGATGATAAGTACCTATATGCAGAAGGTATGGGAAATGTCAAAGCCAAAGTGAAGAATGGAAAGACTGTTCTGATCAAGGATGTTTGGTATGTTCCTGGAATCAGAAGCAATCTGATGAGTGTGGGTCAGCTCATTGAGAAAGGTTTCTCAGTTGTTATGAAGAACAACCTCTTGAAGTTGTATGATTCCAATCAGAAGTTGATTATGAAATCTGAACAGGGAATCAACAGAACATTCAAGGTGAATGTAGAAACAGCTGAAACAGAGTGTCTGAGTGCTGAAGGCTCAGAAGGTGATAGTAAGCTGTGGCACAAGAGGTTGGGGCACTTGAACTATAGAAGTCTGGGGCATCTAAGTTCTAAGAAGCTCGTACGTGGCATTCCTAAGATTGTAAAGCCTGAGAAGTCATGTGAGGTATGCATGAAAGGCAAACAACCCAGATTGCCATTTGTATCAGAAGTTGCTCCAAGAGCAAAGCATGCTCTGGGAGTAGTGCACTCTGATGTGTGTGGACCATTTCCAGAACCTTCACTTGGAGGAAATAGGTATTTTGTGTCTTTTGTGGATGAGTTCACAAGAATGACGTGGATAACTCTCATTAAGTTTAAGAATGAGGTGTTTACAGAATTCCAGAAGTTCAAGGTGAAGGCTGAGAAGCAGAGTGGTCAGAAGATAAAGATTCTCAGAACGGATGGTGGAGGCGAGTATAACTCTACAGAATTCCAGAAGTTCTGTGATGATAATGGAATTGAGCATGAAGTTACTGCTCCTTATACTCCTCAACACAATGGTCTTGCTGAACGTAGAAACCGTACTTTGCTTGATATGACGAGAAGTATGCTTAAAGAGAAGAAGCTTCCTCATAATCTATGGGGAGAAGCTGTTGCTACTGCAGCATATGTGCTCAACAGGTGTCCAACGAAGAGGCTGAAGGAAATTGTTCCTTTAGAGAAGTGGACTAAAGAGAAACAGAGTGTTAGTCATCTGAAGGTTTTTGGTTCTGTGTGTTACAAACACGTTCCAGAAGCTAGAAGGAAGAAGCTGGATGATAGGAGCAAAGTGATGTTATTGGTGGGGTACCATAGTACAGGTGCATACAAACTCTATTGTCCAGAGACTAACAAAGTTGAAGTCAGCAGAGACATCATTGTGAAGGAATCAGAAGTTTTGGATTGGAGAAAGTCTCAACCAACTTCTGATGTAGAGATAACTTTTGAAGAAAAGTTAGAGTCAGAAGATGAAGAATCTTCTGAAGACGAGTCAGAAGATGAAGCATCTTCTGAAGATGAGTCAGATGGAGAATCTGATTCTGATGATGATCCAGAGTCTGGTGGTAGTCATGATTCTGGAAGGGAAAACTCTGAAGACATAGGGTCTGGAGGACAAGCTTCTGGAGATGATCATGGAGGTAGTGACTCTGGAGTAGCTGACTCTGAAGTAGCTCAGCGACCACAAAGAGTCAGAACTATACCAAGAAGGTTTGCAGATTTTGACATGTTGCAAGACACAGAAGTTGACTCAGAAGGAGAGGTCATTCAGTACGCCATGTTAGTAGATTCTGAACCAGTGAGTATAGAAGAAGCGCTCAAGAAGAAGGTCTGGCTGAATGCCATGAAAGAAGAACTTGAGGCTATAGAAAGAAACAAAACTTGGAAGCTGACAGAACTTCTAAAGAAGAAGAAAGCCATCAGCGTCAGATGGGTTTTCAAAGTAAAGCTGAAGCCAGATGGATCAGTTGGTAAACACAAAGCAAGGCTAGTGGCTAGAGGTTTTCTTCAGAAACCTGGACTAGATTACTTTGAGGTGTTTGCTCCTGTAGCTAGACAGGAAACAATCAGGCTGGTGATTGCGTTAGCTGCGAACAGAGGATGGTCCTTGATGCATCTGGATGTAAAGTCTGCATTTCTGAACGGTCCATTACAAGAGGAGGTATATGTGTCACAACCCCCTGGCTTTGTGAAAAAGAATAAGGAAGGGATGGTGTACAAATTACACAAAGCTCTGTATGGATTGAAGCAAGCGCCCAGAGCTTGGAATTTGAAGATTGATTCATTTTTCAAGAAGCAAGGGTTTCAGAAGTGTGAGATGGAATATGGAGTTTATGTGCAACATTCTGGATGCAATATGATTCTGTTGTGTCTCTATGTTGATGACATATTGCTTACGGGGAGTTGTCCAGAAGATCTGATGAAATTCAAGAAGGTGCTGATGAATGAGTTTGAGATTACAGACCTTGGGAAAATGTCATATTTTCTAGGGATGGAGATTCTGTACTCAGAAGATGGTATCATTCTGCATCAGTTGAAGTATGAGTTAGAACTTCTGAAGAAATTCAAGTTGGAGAATTGCAAAGCTGCTGTTACACCGTCAGAAGTGAATCAGAAGTTGGACTCTGATTCTGAAGGTGAAGATGTTGATGCTACGGTATTCAAACAGCTGGTTGGTTCTCTAAGGTATTTGTGTAATACCAGGCCTGATATATGCTATGCAGTTGGATTGGTTAGTAGGTTCATGAGTAAACCTAAGTGGTCCCATTACCAAGCTGCTGTCAGAGTCTTGAGATATGTCAAGGGAACTCTGAAGTTTGGCATATTGTTTCCTTCTGGGAGAAAGGAAGAATCAGAGTTATTGAGTTATTCTGATTCTGATTGGTGTGGAGACAGAATTGATAGAAGGAATACTTCTGGATATTTGTTCATGTTTCTGGGAGGCCCTATCTCTTGGAGTTCCAAGAAGCAACCTGTTGTTGCTCTATCAACCTGTGAAGCTGAGTACATCGCAGGCGCTGTAGCTGCATGTCAAGCTGTGTGGCTTCTGAATCTATTAGAAGATCTGAAGATTAGAGTGAAGAAGCCTCTGAAGCTGATGATTGATAACAAGTCTGCAATCAATCTTGCCAAGAATCCGGTGTTACACGGAAGAAGCAAGCATATTGAGACTAAGTATCATTTCTTGAGAAGCCAAGTCCAGAATGGAACATTAGAAGTTGTGCATTGTAGCACCCAGAAGCAGATGGCTGATGTTCTGACGAAGGCGATCAAGACGGATCAATTTCTGCTCTTGAGGGATGGAATTGGCGTTGTCAGTTTTGATTGAAGAATATGAATTAAGGGATGGTATTGAAGAGTAATTCAATATTCAGAAGATGGACTGATCTCCTGATGGTTACTCAGAAGATAGTATTGAACAGAAGATGTTCTCTGGGTCCCATTAGCTTAGCTGTTTAGTAGTAAGGGTACTTTAGTATTTTGTAGTATTGTACTGTTTGTACCTTAGACTTGTTCACTAAGTTTACTGTTTTAGGGCTTATGTGGCAAGATTTTCTTTTCTTATGAATAGCCTTGTAGTAGCTATCATTTATTAACAACGCAAGTAGAATACAACATTATTCTCTCATCTCTTTTGCGCCGTTATTCTATTATTCTCTTTGTCACCATCTTTATTCATTGTGCACCAACACATGTTTTGTAATGATATGTGAAATTTAAATATATGGTTATTTTGTGTAAGTGGATACCACAAAATGGGGAACACTTGGAATTATAGAAATTCTCAGAACCTATTGTTTTAAACTTGGTGCAAATTACTTGAAATTGATAAATATTTAATTTTTATCATTTGCTGGAAAACTATTTTGTTATTTCTCCTTGTACAGGTTTCATTGGGAACACCTTGTGTGATGAAATATCTTAAATTTTTATGGAGAAAATTAAAGTTAAAATGAAAAAAATTAGAATTAGATACATAATACAGATTTGGCAAAACTTGTCATTTAAAATTAACAACTGCTCGTATTAGATTAGACTAAAAATATGATATTGTATTAATTTTCATTTTGCTTTTAAGTTGACGGGCGCAGCACGGTATTAATATATTAGCTTGAATTTGACTATATAGCAATTTGGATAACCAACCCCTTACAGCTGTTGTTGCAAATCGATTACCCTTTATACCGATATTCGCTTAAATACAATCTTCTTGCTTATCAAAATTTTTTCCCCATTGTAACACTATAAACTATGTTCACAAGCTCTTGCTTAGGCAAATATATAAACTAAGATGCAGCAAGCACCATTCCGACAACAATTTACTCTTTAACTTATCCATACAAATAAATCTCTTTGAGTGTTTCATTGAAATCAATATTTCTAAAGTAATGATATCTTTACACCAAACATAAGCACACAGTGTGATGATTTTGGTGTAAGAACGGCACTCCTGATATTTCTATGAAGCTCTATGACAAACAAAAACATCAAATACTATACAAATACTAATGCGTAGACATAGATAAGCAGTCAGAGAACGATGCTGTCACGCAAACAGTGTTTTGTACGTAGGCCTCACGATTAAAAATAAATAGTGCGGATTTAATATAAAAACAAAAAAAAAAAAAACTATGATAAGGTTATTATTTGCCTGCATGGAAGGTCATTTCCCAAAATGACATATATTAGTATCGTATTAGACGCCAAACAGGAATATATTCTAAGCCTCTTGTTTTATTTTTGTTTTGATATGGTGATAATTGATTGATTCAAGTGAGAGTGTGATTGCTTAACTAGTGACCAATCTTGACCGGCTCCACGCGTATTGAGGTTTAAGGCGAAGTTTAACTTTTAAAATATATTTAAATTTTGAAAATTAAATTACAGATTAATTTATTATAATCAATTTTATTTAATAATTTTAACTTATAATAGAACTATTTTATCTAATCAAAATTGAAAAAAAATCATCTTAAATAAAATCAATCTATTGTTGGCTATACCTATTCTCACATTGAATCTTAATTCGTTCAATGTGTAAAGCTTAAATTATATCATTTATTTTTTCTTGGTAGTCGTTATTTTTATTTAGTTTTAAACATTTTGTTCACAAATTCCCAAAAATCAATTTTATAATCTGTCCATATTAAAATATAAAATGGAAAGATGAAGTAGGGGTAGGTTATGCACATTACGCATTACAATTTGTTAAAACACAAGCAGCAAGTTTAGAGTAGAATAGCACAAATAATAGAAAATCAAATTTGGAGGCCCAAGGCGGTGGCTTCTGTCGCCTACCCGTTGGCCCGGGCCTGTTCTTGCAATTTTGGCAAGAAGGTAGAAAAATAAGAAATATCCAAACAAGAAGACTTGACAAATGCAATGGAGACTTGAAATTGTGAACTTTATATATATATATATATATATATATATATATATATATATATATATATATATATATATATATATATATATAGGGGACGACTCAAGTGAGAACACTTGGTTATTATGAGAAATGAGAACAATGAATCACGACCATTAAGTTTGATTTTAATGGACTAGATTGGTTTCTCTTTCTATGATCCTTAATATTTATTTTAAATTAACATAGAAAGAGAAATCAATCCAATCCATTAAAATCAAATTTAATGGTCGTGATTCATTGTTCTCATTTCTCATAATAACCAAGTGTTCTCACTTGAGTCGTCCCCTATATATATATATATATATATATATATATATATATATATATATATATATATATATATATATATATATTTTAAAAATATCTATATAACTGTCCCAAAGAAATTATCCAAAAAATTTCTCCTTTTCTTAATGAGGATTAGAAAAATATACGTGTTTACATGAGTGCCGTGGTTTGTAGTTTATATTTTTTATGGTAAGACAAAGCTCTTGTGTAGATGTAGATGTTATAAAAATAAACATTCAAAGTAACAACAAAACTCTTTTCTTAAACACAAAATTTGCTGGAACTTTTACTCTTAGTTTTAACTCTCACACTCGTTATTGTGACTGTTTATACTAATGAGAACATGTGTATGTTAAACTTCAGTAAACTATGGCCAGCCAACATTCGAAGCTACCCTTGAAACTATCTCATGATATAGTTACATTGGGTGATTTAATTTATACATATGAAGCATGTACAATTTTAACAACTCTAGGATGTACATAGTTTCTCTACCAAATTAGTACATATTTCTCTACCAAATTAAAATGTCAAGTTTATCATTTCCAGCCTATTCTTCGTCTTCAAATAAATAGGTTTTGTATGAATTTATAAAAATATGGACAATTTGATATTTTGAAATACAATATTCCACCACAATTTCTTTATCTCTAATTAAGTTATAAATGTAGTGATGTTTGATGTTAATATTTGCTGCAACCATGAAACACATGATTCTTTGTTAAAGTAAATTTGTTGTTTTGTTTTGCAAAATACCTTCATTGGATCATCTTGTTGATGATGCAATTCGCTTAACATTTTTTGCAACAAAACTGCTTGTTCCTGGTATTTATTTTGTCTTTATTGTTGACAGAGCAATTACTTGTTGTTTCTTCTAGGACTAAGAAAAGACATATGTTCTAAGATAAAAAGCAAAACTCAAAGTTTCCATCTGGCAACCTGGAGGACACTTTGAACGGAAATTCCAGTTTTGGATATGCTGACCCAACATCACTAAACTTTGTTTTATCATGGATCATCCCTTTTTTAGAACCAAAAAATTATCTCAGTCCATATTGTTTTGAACTTGTTTTCTTATTTCTACATATAACTAATTATAAAAACTAGTTCATAACCCACCCGTTGCGTGTAACACCGTAAATCCCGAAACTTATATTTAAAGAATTACTTGCCAATTTAAGTTGTCACAGCGAGAACCCTTCAACAATTCAAAAATATTTAGCAACATGCAACGAAATAATAAAGAACATACAACACTTGTCATCACACGCTCACCATACATTAGGCTCATTGCGGCAGAATCATCATCAAAGCAAGTAATAACAACATGAAAACTCCAAAAATTTAGTCTCATAATGATTTAACTTTAATTACGTAATTAATATTGAGTTGTATTGTTCAAGTCTCAACAACTTCAAAAACTTCAACAACCATGGTATTAAATTTTCCACAAATCATAATAAGAAAAAACAAACATTTCGAGCCCCGATGTTACATAATTAGAACATAACTTCTAGAATAATAACGAAACTAAACGAAAATAACTCCAAGGAGCTAGCATTCACTCACATCAATAACTTCTAATCCTAGTTATCTGCAACATGTCCATGATAGACAATATTAAAACAAAGGGGGATGAGAATACATTTCCATAATTTAATGGTGTAAACAAGCAAATTTAGAATATCACATAACAACTAGTACACACGCTAATCATATTAATAGTAACACATCAAGTCACTACTACAAATAACGCTTGTAACATTAGTCATGAAATGCTTTTCCCAATTCAAACCTCCCTTTCTTGAGTTTCTCGCACCTTCAAACTCTCTCACTCCTCCTCAAAGATCCTATCCTGCTCCTCCTTCCACTTCTCCCTTTCTTTCCCAAACTCAAAAATAACAATCTCTTCAACCTCTCTCTCACTGATTTTATCTCTAGATAATTTAGAGCATCAAAAAAATACCTTGAAGCAAACGCCTCTACCAAGACCACGGACACGCCTAGCATGTTCCTCGGTTACAATTGCTTCTACCAAGATTTCATGACGATCTTGTGATGTAAAGATGCCGATTTTGGTTTCTTCAACAAGATCATCCTACAACATGTACATCTGAAATTTCATCTTTACCAAATTGATTTAACTAAAATAAAAATTGTTGAAAAAGTATCTACTTACAATCTTTTAAGTCACATCGCGCGTAGCATCTGATGTGAACTCAGTGTCTTTTATTTTCCGTGCCCTCTTCTATTATTCTCGGCGTGAAGGTGGAGATGGAGTGCGATCAAAACTTATAAAACCTCCTAGCACTTCCTCCCTCTATTTTCTTTTTTCTTCAATAAAAATATTTTCAAGACTTTGATATCCTCCACGATACAACCTATGTGGATAGATATTTCTAGCTCAATTTTCCTTTCCTTTTTAGCTCTTTTCCAAGAAGGCGTAAGTAGTTCGAGACTCTACAAAATTCTCCCAAACATCTTGATCAATAAATGAATACACTTTATATGGAGTATGTTCTTTATCTTCTCCATGTTTAATATAATCATGAGTGAGTTATGCCTTAAAGCCCATCCAATGCTCACCAGAATATGCAAGCATTTTCTTTTTCACGTAGTTATCATTTGGACTAACAATGAACACATCCTATATTTACACAATCGAGATGTTATTAGTATGGATGACATGCAAGTGCGGGAGAATCTTACCGTGGAAACTAAGCCTGTAGTCGCGGATCGGGAGATGAAGACTCTAAGAGGAAAAGAGATTGCATTGGTGAAAGTTGTTTGGTTTGGAGTTGCTGGAGAGAGCATGACATTGGAGTTGAAGAGCAAGATACGAGACTCCTATCCTGAGTTGTTCGAACAAGGTAAATTTTTTAGGACAAAAATATTTTAAGTGGAAGAGAGTTGTAACATCCGTATTTAATTAAATATTTTAATTAGATATTAATGAATATTTCCGACTATTTGTTGAATATGTTGACTAAGTTGATAAGTTGATAATCGAGTAAATCGTCGATTTAGTAGGGAGAAATTATTATTAGAAAATAATATTAGTTTAGTAGAATATTAATTAAATCAGTTGGGTTAAGTCGTGTGTGAGAAATAGCAGAATTGGGGGTATTATTTAGTAGACCCGTTAAGACATATAGTTTCCCATTAGTTTATTAGGTCTTCAGTAGTGGGAAGTTAGAAGTAGCAGTAAAACAAACAAAAACCAAAATAACTATTCACGTAACAGTTTTAGCACATTAAGGGTTTGGAAGACCAAAATTGGGAAAAGAGAGTTGCTGTCAAAAATCAATTCCAGAAATTCGACTAGAAATTTGAGCTACCTTCAATCCAATCAGGTAAGGGTGGGGTTCGAATCTTATAACCGGGATCATGATAGTTTGTATGTGGGATTGGAACTATATGATTTTCTACTGTGTTGAATTTGTGGTGTTTGATTCTGATAAGTTCATAACTGCTAATTGAGAAAACCGTGTTGAATGAACATTATGTATATTGTTGTTGTTGATGTTGTGTTGATTTGAAATTTAATAGTGGGGTAATGTAGGACTGTGTTGGATTTTGGTGTCATGATATCTATGTGTTGAAATTATTGAAACTGGGAACGAACGAAGAAGAGGAAAAGATAAAAAAAGGATTTCAAGGGGCGGGGGCCACACCACTAAGGGGTGGGTGCCCCAGGGACTTAATAGGAGGGGCGGGAGCCCCTTAAGATGGGGATGGGCGTCCCACCTTTGTTTGTCCTTCCTGTGACGTGCAATTTTGTTTCGTTACCTTACTGTGCCATGTGATTTAGCTAGATGAATTGACATATGTATATATATGACTAGTGCTCTAGAAAAATAAATCAAGTATACATATAATTAATTAGTACAATTGAACTACAAGCCTAATATACTCAGTATAGTCACAGACCGAATTTAATTAATTGGTAGAGTTTTAATGGTTGTGTTGGTATAAAATAACAGAGATCGCTTAGTAGTAATAATAGCAGAGAAGCATATTTTAGTAGAGTATATCAGTGACATAAAAAATAGAAGAATTCCAATAATTTAGTAGGAGGATTTTAAGTAAATATTAGTGGAAAATAAATGAAAACAGTGTAGACTAGCAGTAATGGATAGAACAAAAAAAAAACAGTACCAAAAGTGATAGTTGATAGTTTTAAGCAGTAAATTAATTAACCGGAATTAGGTAAAATTTGTCGGGGTGGCTCGCATACACTAGTAGGTAATTGTCACACGGTTATTTTGTTGAATTTGTATTGAATGTGTGGAATTGCAGGTACAGTCGAATATGTTGGTTTTTGTCCCACTTATGGACAAATTTTAGTTGGAGACTTGATAGCCAACGTTGAAAGTTGATATGTTGTTCTGAGTTGCTTTGTTGTTGATATTGTTGTTGTATGCCATACGTAAGAGTCACATACATTGCATCCTTATTAAGTTGGAGCTATGCTCACAACGTTGTCCTAGATTGGCAAAATATAAAGTTGAAGGCTTATGTCTTGTCGATGCCTCGATAAACTGACAGATTTTAAGTTGGGAGTTTTACTCCAATGGTACCACATGCATATGCACAGTTGAGTCGCATTCGAGTTGCATCTTGAAGTCGTTGTTGTGTTATGTTGCTTGTTGCTTATTATTTTGTTGTTGTTATAAAGTAGCGCAATTGTATGATTCTTATCTAATATATTAATTATCATGCACCTGTTTATACTATTCAATATCTCACTCCTTCTGTTTGAAAGTTACCCTCTATTGGTAACGTGCAGGTAACCAAGGAGAGAAGTCGTTATCGTTATTAGTTCAAGTTGGTGACATTTGCTCTGATACGTAGCACTCGGGAGGAATGAACGCTTGTTTTGTTCTTTGTTGTTTTTAAGTTGAATTTTAAGTTGTTATTGGAGAAGTTTAATTTTTGTTTTTTCAAGTTAGACAAAGATGCTATCAGTTGAAGTTTAAAAGTTGTGAATTCTGCTGCATGGTTTTATTAAAGTTGTTTTGTTTTGAAGATTCATTGCTTGTTAAGAATTTCTCCCTGTTTATATGTGTTATGTATCTGTTATAATAAGTTTTATGCGGTTGTTTTAAAGTTGAAATGTAATACCTCATGTTGATTGGAATTTTTAGCACTCTGATTTTATTATAAACGCTGGGTAGATTTAGGGTGTTACAAAAACCATCAAAACATCACAAAACCCCAAAATACAACCCAACCTTCAATTATCTACATCTTAGATCAAATATAGGAATTACGATAAATCCCCTTACCTTAGATTATTAATTAGCTTGATTCTCTTCCCAAATTCTACGGTTGATTCTTCCTTCTCCTCTCCTTACCCTAACTCTCTCTTTCTTTCACGCTTCTCCAAAAATTTTACGATGAATGTATATTCTTCTCTTTTCCTCTATTTACTTATTTAGCCTTAGGACACCTAATATAATATTTCTATTATGCCCTTACTAATTCCACCTCACATTACCTTCTTTATTTCATTTTAATTAAATAATAATGCTAATTAGAACTATATTTATTTATTTATTCTAACTAACACCTTAATTCAACTACCCCATACATATCAACACGAATATCACATTATCTCATCGATAAATCACAATGACTCATATAATCGTTAAAAAACAACCAAACAATAAATTAAATAATTAATTATAATTTTTGGGGTGTTAAAGCCAACATATGGGATAACTTGTTTTGTAATTTCTTTTCTAGTTGTATGAGTTTATGATGATCTATTCCCTCCTATAACTTGTGTTGAATACTGATAAGTCTCTTGGCTTTTTTTTTTTTTTGAAGTTTGGGAGGGGGGGGGGATAGAGAGATTCGAAAAATAACTTTTTTTTAATTATAGAAAAATCTTTAAGATTTTTGGAAATAAAGAATTTGTACAGATTGATAAAATAATGTTTATCATTAACATATTTTAAATTTTTGAAATACTATAACAACAAAAATTGTATTTTAACAATTTTTCTAAGCCCTCCAAACCTAATCTCTAATATAATTTTTTAGTTCCACCAAATTAGGAGGATTTTTTATTTTGATTAAATCGAAATTCCCAAAATCCGCCTACCTAGATCCTTCTATTTTTTCATTCTTCTCTATTTTAAAAACACTCTTCTTCCTTACCCTCCAAATTCTCAAACAAAACCTTAGAAAATTCAGTTTTTACTCTGATGACTTTTTCAATGGTGTAAAATTTCTTATCTTTAAGGCCAAGTTATTGCATACATCTTCTCTCTCATTTTAGTAATTATATGATTACTACTTAACCAAATCGTCCCTTAGTAAGAAATCTCAAATTTAAAATAATTTTTAGAATGTTTCACCCCTACACTATAAGGACCAGTTAACGTGGCACAACACAGACACTTTGACATTGATAATGTCAAAAATATTGATGATCGACACTATTACATATAAGATAGTATTTGAGCTTCATATATTTATAATTATTAAAAGAGTTAAAAACTTTTTTTTGATTAAAATTAATATTTTTAGTGCTTTTTGTGATAACAATCCTTTAATACATGTTTAACATTTTTAATTGTGTACGAGATTTGTCCAAAACATATATGAAGGTGTGTTGAAGGAAAGAAAATTGTTTGAAATAGTTTTCTGAGTTGTTTGGCATTTGTGGTATGAGTGTCTTATGAGTTTCATACACTAATTAAAAGAGTGTTGAAACAAAGAAAAACATATTTTTAAAAGACACTTGTCTGACTTTTCCAACATTTATTTGACTTTTCTGACACGTGATGTACGCCCACTCTTAAAGGTGTTCGTGCTTCATAGAAAATAATAATGTATGATTGTCGGAGAATTTTACTCAAATCAACACTTAAACTATTGTTTCTAAAAAATTCAGCATGTAATTTGTATTGCATAACACTTGATCTATAGCCCAATATTAAAATCAAGGTTTCGTCCGTGAGTATAGCCCAGTAGTAAAATCTTTTCCAAGTTCAAGATCAACCTTTGTTAAATCTTCGTTTGAAGCTTGAAGACTAATTACTCCAAGTTTCTTGTGGAAAAAAGACTAACTGGTTTGATCCATCATTTGGAAGGAAGACTCACTGTTTAGCTCTTAAGTTTATTGGTTAATATCAAGAATAAATCATGAGGACATGACTAAGTCATTTTTTTTACTAAACTTGTATAATTCTCGGTGTTCTTCTGTCTTCCCTTAAACTCTTTATATTTCGGCATTTTACCATCTGCAATTTTATTTTACGTTGCTTATAAAGAAAACTCTTCTAAAATATTGTTTTTTTAATAGGCAAATGGAAACATTAAAGGGAGTATAAGGGATACTCCAAATCACTACAAACAAGGCAGAAAGCCTCTACTTCCTAAAACTGAGGAGAGGTAGAGTGTTCCAATAATAAGAATGACAAAGGTCGGCCTTTTTACAATAGGAGCTAAGCCACTTCCACGACCTCCAAACGAGAGCCGACATACAATCCTCAAAGTTAAAGACCTCACTCTTGAAGACGATAGTGTTACGAGTAAGCCAAATTAACCAAATCGTAGCTATTCAAATGACCGTTATAATATTCCTTTTGGAACGACATTTCACCTTTTCACAATTGATTAGGAAATCCACAAAGTCATCCAAGGTAAGACAATCCTCTATACCCATCCACTCATAAACTTTCTTACAAGTATTCGTCGAATAAGTGCAAGACCGAAATAAGTGCGATAATGATTCAATCTCCGTAGCGCAAAAAACACAACATAAATCTCTATGATCAGTTAGAATTCCCCCTTATTATGTGTGGAGTCACATGTGTAACACTTTACAATCTCAAACACTAAATAGTATCGTTATAGTGGTTGTTCGAAGTATATGTATGGAGAAAAAATTATATTATCTTCATTTACACCTTAGAAATGAGACTTTGTTTCTTACGGTGATAAAAACAGTGAATATGTGTTATTGTAAGTAACTCAATCTAATGAATAAAGATATTTTTTTTTAGTTGAAGGTTGAAAGCATAATTTATTATTAATCAATTATGTGACAAAAGTAAGAAGAATTGTTAAATTCATCTATATCCATGGTCGTAAAAATTAAAAAACAAAGAAACTATTTTTACTAGATGGAGAAGTGAAAATACTACTGTTAATTTTAATTAATTACCTTTAAATGATATACGTCTAATAAATAAAGAAGACAAATTGTGGCTATGATATAAGAGATTAACTCATATTCCCCTAAAACATTTAAATAAATTGGTCTGTAATTTCTTTTCTAAATGTATGAGTTCATGATGACCTATTCCTTCCTACAACTTATGTTGAATACCAATAAATCTCATAGACTATTAAAGTTTTGCTCTAATGACTTTTTCAAAGATGTAAAATTTTTTATCTTTAAAGTTTGTCTCTAATGCAGGCAAGTTGTTGCAATCATCTTCTCACTCATTCCAATAACCCTACCATTACTCCTTATAGGAATAGTCCCTTAGCAAAGCATTCTCAAATTTAAAATAATATTTAGAATGACTCTCCATATTTCTAATATCAGTTTCTGGGATAGTAATCTCTCGCAAGAAATCAAAGGAGAAACTATGGTCTCTCCCTTTAACCTTCTTAATGTTTTTCAACTTTTGATAATATTCTCCTGTCTTGTTATTTTGGTTCCCTAATAAAAACTTTAGTAGAGCACTCATATTAAATTCTTCACTTTTTATATAATTTAAAGCTCTTTTCTTTTTATCTCTCTCTGAATTAAAACTTCTCTCACATAGGATATGCGACCAAGTTCAATGAAATGTTACAAATTAAAATACTCATTGTCCAACATTAAAATTAAAATTAAAATTTCATCATAAAACCAATAACATGAACTACATTGTCCATAATTACTATACGTTGCTCAAAACATACTCCTAACATAAGGGGAGAACAAGCCCCAAGATTTTTTGACAAGCCCAAAGGTCATTTAACAACAGTACAACAAGTAGAAGAAGAATTCAGCATCTACTACCGTACAATCACATATGATCGCATCTCATAATAATGCAGCATCTGAAGTACACATTTATTCGCCTGATAAAAATATGAAAAAATCAAATGGATATAAGTTTTTAGTAGAGATATATAATAAAACAAATACTCTCTTGCATGATTTATAAAATATATTATATCTAAATTATAAATAAAACAAAATATTCTATAGCTTTATCATTAAAGTTCTCTTGAAGTATAGTTCACTAACCATTTCTTGCAGAAGCTCAATTTCTATGAAAGCTATTTAACTTTATCATCAAAGTTACATAGAGCTTGTCACCCACTCCATCAACAAACTGAAAGTATGCGTGCCTCCATTTTCTGATCAGAAATAAAGAACCACAAATTCCCCAGAAACCTACTGCAAATCCAACTCCCATACCGAGATATAATGATTCTTTTATAGAGTCATCATCCTCATTTTCTCTAGATGGTGTTGCAGTTTTAGAACTTTCTTCTTCAGTGGTACAATTGTTTAGAGGAGCTCCGCACAAGTTTGGATTTTCAATGTAGCTCGATGCATTAAAACTTTGAAGTTGAGTTCCTATTGGGATTTTTCCTTTTAAATTGTTGTTAGATAGATTCAAATACTCTAAAAAGTTCAAGAGAATCATGCTCTGTGGAATTTCACCATAAAGCTTATTACTAGAGAGATCTAGAGATTCCATATTTTTCATTCCTCCTATCGTCTTTGGTATTGTTCCAGTAAAATCGTTGTGAGATAGGTTTAATGTTTGAACTTGAACAAGTTCAAATAATTCTGATGGTAAATCTCCAGACAAGCTATTGGATGAAAGGTCAATAGTTCGCCTCTTCGGGTCAATTGTGTACAAATAATGTTGACCTTTTGTAAACAACTCAAGTACAACACTCATCCACCATACATTCATGTTAAAAGTAACCATATGAGTCAAGTTGTATACGCACTTTGGAATAGAACCTGAAAGTTTGTTATGTGCAAGGTCCAGATGAGACAAATAAGAAAGTTTGAACAACTGTGGTGGAATGTTTCCTTCAAACTTATTAGCTCTCAATATGATCAATTCTAAATATTTGGACATCATGATTGGTATGGCTCCAGAAAATTCATTTTCTCCCAAGTTTATGAAGTATAAATTAGAATTAAAGAGGTCCAATGAAATTTCACCAGAGAGCCTATTACTCCATAAGTTAATGACTTGTAATTTTCTTAAGTTATTCCAAGTATGTGGAATTGATCCTGAAAAGGAGTTGTAAGACAAATCAACAAATATGGCCATTGGTGATATGTTTGGGAGTTCCCCGGTGAAATTATTGTGATCCAACTTGAAAGAAACACCCTTTAATGTCAGGTTTGATATGTCTACGGATATCGAATTATTTGACAAATGAAGATTAAATATTCCTTGTATAAAGCTCAAAAACTTATTTTTATCTACTATGGAAATCCCTGAGCTCGATAAGTCAAGAATTTCTAGTGACTTTTGTGTATATATCCAAGATGGAAAGTTTGGGCCCTGATTTGTATGTGACAAAACTAGACAATATAGTTGAAAAGGAGGAACCCAATCAAAATCAAATTCAAATACAACATTTAAACTACCCAAGTCTAGTGAATCTAAACTTTTGAGTTTGGAAAAAGTTGTTTTTGATATTTCACCACATAAATTATTAGAGGAAAGATCTAAGTAACGTAAGGATGAAAGGTTTCCTAGAGATGGAGGAATGAAACCACTTAACATGTTCATGGAAAGATCAAGTGTTTCAATATGTGGTAATTGGCCTATTTCATTTAGAATGGATCCTCCGAGTTGGTTATGAGAGAGATCAAGGTGTCTCAAATTTCGAAGGTTTAGCAAGCTTGAAGGTATCTCACCTGGTATATTGTTGTGACTAAGATAAAGATAGGTGATATCTTTGGTGAGATTAAAAAATGCATTAGGTAAATGAGAGGTGATGTTGTTTAGAGAAAGATCAAGAGTTATAAGTGAAGAAAAATTCAAATATTCAATAGATGGGTTGAGCTTGAGGTTTTTTAGGTTACAACCTAGTAACCGTAACTCTAATAGTGAAGGAATTTGTCCCACTGCTTGGAGCCGATTGGTTTCCTTATGAAGATCAATACCCTCAAGGTTGAGATATTTCAAAGAAGAAAGAGGAGAAAGCCAATCAAGATTATCCATGTGAATGAAATCATTCCATGATAAGTCAAGGTACAGAAGTTTAGATACATGTGTGATGTTTTGGTGATTGGATGGAATACTTATCCTATCAAAATCATTAAAACTCAAATCCAAGTGACTGAGAAACTCAAGTTTTAAAATAAAAAGATTCATCTCACCTTTCAAATATTTGGATAGTTCAACTCGTGTAACTCTTGCGGTAATGTTGTCACAGTGGATCCCTTCCCAAGAACAACAATCATTTTCGGTTGTCCATGTTGAAATTCGACCATTATGATCAATGATTCCCTTTTTGAAAGTTAAAAGTATCTCCCGGTCTTTCTCATGGCATGACACCATCCTGTGATCATTTATAGATAAACTTCTGTAAAATATGGTTATAGATAAAAGAAGCAGCAAAAGAAATGACATTTGGGTAGTAAGAGTCGTCATGAATAATTGTTTGGATTACAGAACAAGATTTAATTGAAATGGGATGAGTATGATTTGTTGAAAGATGCAAGTGTGATTATAGAAGATGATGGCATATAGGAAAACTTGAAAAAACAAATAGCTTCAAACAAGACAAGACGACTTCGAGGAAGACTTAGAATTTTGAAATATGTGATAAAAGTATGTGGACAGTAGTTTAACCCTAAATGCAATTGAAATTTAACAAATTATTGAAATTTTGAAATCTGATGATAGCATAGATTTGGCAAAACAAAATTTCATTTAAAATTAACGAAGTAATACAATTTGAAGTTTGAAAGAAGTTTAGAGGCTAACTACACGTGAAACAGCTCATATTAGAATATAATTCTAACATTATGAACTGTGTTGACTCTTTAATTTACTCTTTAATTCATCGATGCAAATAAATTTCATTGGATTGTTTCATTGAAATGAATATTGATTGCTTTGAAGCACCGTCACAAACAAAAACATTAGATACGATACAAATACTAGTACATAGACATAAGTAAAATTTTAAAAGTGGCTTTAGGCTAGTCATTTCTATAAGAGTGACTTGTGAAAATAAATGGAGAGTGGAGAAATTTGATAGTAGGTGATGGATCAGATCTTCAACCTGATTTTGATATTATATTAAAAAATGTGGTTTTAAGTTTAACTAATTTCTATTTTGATATTATATTAAAAAATGTGGTTTTAAGTTTAACTAATTTCTACAAAATTGGTTTGTCAGGTGAGAATTACCTCCCTTATAAATAGATGTTCAGACAATATATTATTCGATGTGAGATTCTTAACGAACACCAATCATCTCTTAAAACTAAAGTCGATGATACATAGCGATATAACTATATTATTCGATGTGAGATTCTTAACGAACACCAATCATCTCTTAAAACTAATAGCGATATAACTGTACTTATATCTACTTCCATATATAGATTTCAATATATAGTTCTCATTTACACCATAACTGAACTCAAATTCCAAATTTATATGCATTGTAAATACTTCTTCTGATACAAAATAATTTTTTTACCATGTTGAAATCCACCAAAAATATTCAATGATTTCATTTTTTGACATTAACAATGATTTTAAGGGCGGTAGAAGTTTAAAGGCAAACTACACGTGAAACTGAACACATGGAATTATTGAATTTCTTAAATACGAATATGATGATAGCATAGATTTGGCAAAACAAAAATTCATTTAAAATGCTCATACATTTTAAGTTTGGTAGAAGTTTAAAGGCAAAACTGCACATACATTTGACTGAGTCTCATTTTGCTTTTAAGTTGAGTAATTGCAGCGCGTATTAATTTTCCAAAATATTCAATATTTTCATTGTGGAAGACTAATAGTGTCTCAACTTTTTAATTGCATGAAATTTCCATAATTACTTTGTTTGAAAAAGTCTAAGAGCGTATTTGGATGAGTTAATTTAAAATTTAAAGAATTTTGAAATTTTATGATTTTCTTCATTTTTAAAATTTATTGATTGGATGAAGTATTTGAATTGTTTCATTTTCAATTTTTTTTTTTTTTGGATAAAGTAATGTAATTCAATTAATTTATGAAAAAAACAATTTTAAATTTAATCTCATTCATGTAAACAAATATGCTTAAAATGTTAAAATTAATTAATGTTTAAAATGTTAAAATTAATTTATGCAATTTTATAATGTTAAAAAAACAATTTTAAATTTAATCTCATTCATGCATACAAATATGTTTAAAATGTTAAAATTAATTTAGGTTTAAAATGTTAAAAAATATGTTTAAAATGTTAAAATTAATTTAGGTTTAAAATGTTAAAATTAATTTATGCATTTTTAAAATGTTAAAAAAACAATTTAAAATTAATCTCATTCATGTATACAAATATGTTTAAAATGTTAAAATTAATTTACGCAATTTTAAATTAATTTATGAAAAAAATCAAGTTTAAAATGTTAAAAAAATATGTTTTTAATGTTTATAGGAAAAATCTCATTCATGTATACAAATCCATTATATTTAACAACAAAACAAATATACAAACTCATTATGAATACAAATAAAGTTAAATATTGGAAGCCTTTGTTTTTTCATTTTGAAAAGCATAAATATAAAAAAATAAAACATATGAATAACTCAAATAATTTTGTTCTTTATATTATAAAAGTCTAAATATGAAAAAACTTACACTAGTGTAGAAAGTACTTTTTACATCGACCAAAAAGTACTTTTTACGTCGGGCCTGAGCCCAATGTAAAGCCAGGCGATGTAATAAGTCATAGACATTTGCCCGATGTGAAAAATTAACATACGCCATATTTTACATCTGTTTTTCTGTCCGCCCGATGTAATAGATAGTTTTTACATCTGTTTTCCACTTTACCCGATGTAATAGATAAGTTCTTACATCGGTTTTCATTTTTTCCCGATGTAATATGTTTTTTGCTTTTAAACATATAATAGCTGTTTTTTTAACCTAATTTTCCATATAACTTTCAAATACCACGCAGACTAAAGTTAGGTCGCTATTTTGCACATTTTTCCCACAGCACACAGACCACATTTAGGTCACTATTTTCATATTTTTCTAACAAATGAAGGATAATTTCATTGCACCAAATAGCTATGATACACATATATTCTTCAAAATGAACCATTTATAAGTTATTTCCCACACTTGAAATACCAACCTCAAATCATATATATATATATATATATATATATATATGGGTCATGCTAACGAGTGCCCCAGGGGCACTCTTTAAGCATTCTAAATAAAGAAAATATTTTTTCAAAAGTTCACCATTTCAATTTTCGATGCATTAATTACGCATATTTCCAAGAAAAACTTACTTTTTAAAGCTATTAAAGAGTGCCCCTGGGGCACTTGTTAGCATTTCCCTATATATATATATATATATATATATATATATATATATATATATATATATATATATATATATATATGACTCACCAAATAATGCTTAATCTTTATATAACTCAAAAAAACATTTTGCCCAACGGAGTCGCAAATCATACAAATCATCTTGTGTTAATTTTGTTGGATCCTCAAATACTTACAATACGTAAATAACAATATAGAGTAATTATTCTTTGAAAATTCACATTAAATCGGTCATTCTAGAAATCTCTGTCTTCTAATCAAAACATACACTGGAGTTTGATAACCTAAAATGTCTAAACATAATCATAAAGATACGAATAATCCTAAAACTTCTCATATTAATATAAAGAGATACACACCAAACCATTCTCATTATTTGTAACTTGATATTCTTTCAATTATTTCATTGTGTGCATATATATAAATTGAACTTGATCACTACTTTAAAATTTTGAAATATGAAAATTTAATTTTTAAGAAATAAAAATTAGTTAATTAACAACCCATTACATATCACCAGAATGTTTATCACGAGAATGTCATACAAAAACATAAACAATATATTATAAATCTTATCATACTAGACTTTAAAATATAAACTACTAATATAGTAATTTCATAACAAATGTCAAATACACTTGTATAAGAGAGTCCAACTAAAACTTTCATCCTTTAATTGTTTCCCTATAAAAAAAATACAAAGTTAGCAAAATTCTATCTTATTTTTGATATATTAGCAACTAAAATAAAAATCAAGGCATAAAAAATTACCTTGGTCTCAAGGCATGGAAGCCAATAGAAACTTTTTCTTCACCCACAATGGAAGAGCTTTGAGAATCGTTATTTTATTCGGATTTTCAGTCAGCCAATTTATTGCTCCATAGTGTAAAGTGTCATCACAATCAACAATCATCTCCATTTCATTCAACACTTCTTGCACCATTTCTCGAGCATTTCCTTCCATAATTTTTTTACTAACTTTCACAAAATCTTTCAATGACTCAGCCACTTCTCTAATAGAGCTTATCATCCTTTCTTTGTCTCTATCCTTATAAGCACGAGTATATTTCACTTTTTTCTTTGTTGCAAAACTTCGTTCCTCTAAATTAATATGCACAATGGACCCTTCTTCATCTACAACTACCTCTTTGCTCGTGACATCATCTGCATCAAATGCATGTTCTACTTAGCTCCATTAGCCCTATTTTTGGCACATATGTCTACAATGTCATTCCAATTTGGAATAACCTTAAATCGAAATCTTTTGGCTTATTCATATGACTTAAAAACAAAATAAAACAATATTGTCAATAGCTTGAAATATGAGTGCGGACAACTAAAACAATCATGCCATATCTTCTAACAAATTAAATAAACAACATCACCAAAACTTCTAGTTAAAGCCTATAAAAATTTGTGCTCTATAGAAAACTTTTAAACTGTACACACAGTCACAGAGCACACATTCACAGAGCAAACTTTGAAACTTCTAGTTAAAGCCTATAAAAATTAACTTATAGCTAGCTCATAATATCACAATAAAGCATGATGCTGAAGGAAATAACAATTAACGAAAAAAGAAAGTGAACCAAAACAGTACACACAGTCACAGAGCGAAATATTCCTACTAGAAAATATTTCTAAATTTAAAATTGATCCAATGCTACAGCTGAAACGAAGTAAATTCAGATCACAAATTCAAAACACAGGCTATCTTATAATATCACAAATTCAAAACAAAAAAAATATATAAAACTCAAGAAAAATCAGAGCAAAGCTTTCCTACTAATAAAATGTTTCTAAATTTGAAACTGATTTCAATGCCACAGTTGAAATAAGCAAATTCAGATCACAAATTCAAAACCATAGCAAGTTAATAGCATCACAAATTCACAACCAAAAACTGATACTGAAGAAAAATCATATGCAATTCTTTTCTACTAATGAAACGTTTCTAAATTCAAACTTAATTCCAATTGCACAACTGAAATTAACCAAAATCAATTCACAAATTCAAAAACTCAAAACCTAAGCTAGTTTATGACATCACATATTCACACCATAAAATAACACCGAAGTAAAATCATATAACTCAGACCTTGCTGAACTTCGTGATCCCTGACAAATTAAATTAAGACACAAATTAATGACTAAAAAAAGGATTCAAACAAAATGGGTAAGGCTTGAAGCTGTAACTGAGACATAAGAATTAAACCAGCTTTGTCATAAATTACAATTACACTTATCCCAGTCAAACATTAGAAAATTAATATAGCAGTAGGTAAAAATAAATACTTTGACATATTCATTCCATGCATTTACATCTTCAACATTGATCATGTATTTTGTTCCATCCCAACCAAACCCACTTTGACTGAGAATATCACTAATTATCCCATACCATCCTTGCTAAAGTTTGATGTGGTTTTTAATGTTCTCCCCTGTAACCTGAACATTAAAGCGTGTGGACAAAACATCAGCAACAATGTTGTATGGTAATGTTTTCTAAGCTCCGTCAATTTAGCGGCCCAAACTTCTTTCATATTTAAGTGCTTCAGCTAAAACACGTTCCATGTCCAAATTCCATGTGAAGTAACCTCTTACATCATCTTTCTTATTCTCAACATTTCTTTCATCTATCTATCTTTCTTTTTCCCAATGACTTGCGGCTCAAATTTCTTGAATTGGCTAAACTAGAATCCATTTCTTGAAATCAACTAAACACACATGATAACAATCAAATCTCAATAATAAAGAAACACAAATATATTAATAAGATATCAATAAAAAAATATCCACACAATATATAAGACATTCATTAGCAATCAAAAGTAGCCATACAATAAGATGTCAATCAAATTTTAAATCAACAAGACATTCCTTAGAAAACAAAAGCAGCAAAATGAAAAATACAAACTAACAAATCCTAATAAATGTCTATAACAAATAAAAAGGAAATCAATCTAAAATCCACTAAGCATGAGAAATATTTATTCTCTATTGATATTCAACTAACATTTTCATCGCATATGTGTCACGAAATGTTGTCCACTCTTCAGTCACTTGAACACTTGCGACTTCATCCATACCATTAGTTGTTCCTCTTTCTGTTTAATGGTTGGTTAACTCTTCATCAACAATAGATAAAAGATCCAAGTCTTAAGCCTCTAAAAATTGATCACTTTGTTTTTCATCTATTATGAAATTGTGCAACATGAAACAAGCATTAATCATTCTAATTTGTGTTTTTATATAAAAAAAAGAAGGAGTTCTTAATATACTCTATATTTTCTTAAATAGTCCAAATGACCTTTCAATTACATTCCTTGCACTTGAATGGCGGAGATTAAACAATTCCTTGTAATTTTGAGGAGTGTTTCCAACCCACTCTTTAAGATGATATCTAGTCCCTCTATATGGCGCTAAAAATCCAAGGCCATTTGTATATCCCGCATCCACAAGAAAGTATTTCCCTACAATGATTTTTTTATTCAAAATAAAGAAAAAAACCATATAGTTACATTTGATCCACTAAATAAATGTCAATCTATTGAAGACAATTTTGACGACGTAAAGCATCTCACAATACCCGAGAATCTTATGCAGACCCTTCCCACCCCGGTAACACATGGATGGACCTTAAATCTGGACCACAGACTCCTAACTCATTTGTAGATATGCCACCCTTTCTATTACGGTATCTAGGCCTATCTTATGCAGCAACTGTTACTGGAATATGTGTCCCATCAAGTGCTCCAATTGAATTCTAAAAACAATTAAAAAAAATTACTACAACTATAGATACCTAAAAAGGGTTAGAAGCTTTTAAATAAATTTCAAACTTACCTCAAACCATTTCCATTTATTTTCTTCAAGGCCATCCAGATTATAGTCATGAAACTTCAAATAAACTCGGCTTACTTTCATAACAGCTCTAAGGACATTATTGAATTGTATACTCACTGTTTCTTTCGATCTACAGCAGTTAAAGTGTATGAATCTATATTTTAGATTGTGATCAAAGATATATAAAAACATTACCACAACTTCAGTTGTTGGGACATTTCTTATCTTTACCAATTGCCCTTTTTCTTCTAAAATTCTACAAAGTTTAAAAAATGCTCCTTTACTAACTCTTAATTGCTCCATGAAATCAATTTATGTTCCTTTGTATAGACGGTTAAGAAAATTACGCCTTTCCAATTCCTAATTACGAGTTGGTTCCTTAACAAAATATTTGTCATGATACCAACCATTACTCCTAATAGCGTAGTAACAACACCAACAACAATTAATGTTGTTTCCTCAAGCTCTTCCATTTCTTCTACATTTCTTTTACGCTTAATTGAAGTGTCGACTATACTAATGTTCATTTCTTGAAATAAAGGTTCTGTTATGAGCACATGGGAGAATAACATTCATTTTGTAAGTAAAAACAGTAATAGAATCCTACACATTGATCACTAGAATTCAAAAATTAAAAAAGACATAGCAAAATAGCTACTGCAAAAACACAAATAGCAACACAAAAAACTAACAAAAACACAAATACCAATAAAAAAAACCTAGGACAAGGATCTCTTTCAGTGCCTATTGTCATGGCTTTGGTAGAAAGATCCATGGTTTTGTCTATAGTGTTGGTAACTATGCAGATTCCAATTGCATGGTTTATTTATTCATTTGTGTTGCTTTTTCTTCATTCTTAGAATTTGTTCACATTTTCTAAAATTGGAAAAGTAGTTTCAAGGGATGAAGAGAAACATTAATATTTTACAATTCTATGATACGTTTTTTCTAGCATTGTCCAATTACCAAATTTGATATTACCAAATCTATACCAAATTACACAAGTTTTAACACTTGAATAATAATATTACACCCAAAAAACCTTTTATCAGACACAATAAGTGAACATAACCTGGACTACTATCATATTTCAAAGTCGTGCACAAAATATTTACCGTATAATTCAAGACTACACCCCCCAAAAAAGGGGGGAAAAGATCACCAATTATTCTTATTTGATAAGGTAGTAATTTTTGACCATGTTCTTGTTGTTTTCTGACCATTTTCTAATCACAATGTATGTAAATTCAAACATCAACCGACAAATCCTCTTAAGCATTGCATATTAGGACTCACAAACTACAAACTAAATGATTGAGACATAAATTTGGTTTATGATGCAATGAAAGGGTGGGTAGCTATTAGTTACACTTTTCAGAAAACATCTACATCATCCATGATAGTGTAAATACTAGGTAAGTTTTGTCTTTTCTAACAACAAAATATACTTACACAAGAAGCAGAACACATCAACTGCCAAAAACAGCAGATCAAGAAGCAAACAAGCAAGATGGAAAACAAGCTTATTCAAGAAGCTTTACAAACATCAGAAGATCACACAAGTATGAAGATCAGAAGTTCTGAAGCTACAAGTTCTGAAGACTACGATACAGTGACATATAAAATACAAACATCAACAAAAGTCACGCCAATGAAGAATCTACAGCTCAACATATAAATTGAGTAAAATATAAAGAGCTTAGAATCTAAGGGAGAGCCGTTAGAAACATCATCATAAGAAAAACGATTGCAACATTAAATGGATCAACTCCCAAGCCCAAAAGAAGAAATAAGCCACATGCAGCGAGTTGGAAAGACAAGCTTAACTAAAGAAGCACGCCATCAACTGTAATCATCATGCTGAAGATAAGGTTCTGTAAAGAGCAACACTTGTCACTAAAAGATCATACGAGACAAAGTTTTCAAAGAAATATTAACTCAAACCTCAACGGCTAGATTCTAACGGTAACACTCATCAAGCTATAAATAGAACAAATCATCAAACTTGAAGAGCATGGAGTGACCATCGTGTATGGAATCCATCCATCCTACACAGAGTGAGGAATCAATATATCTAGAATGGAGAGTGAGTGATCATTCTTCCCTTGAATGGATCCGGAGAGAAAAAGAAAATATCCAGTGAGGATCATCCTTGGAGATAAGAAGAAAGTGTGCAACCAAAGATATATTCTGCACAAAAGAAGAAGAGAAAAATCTACAGAATGCATCTGTGAATCTGTAGATGAAGCAGCTGAAGCATGTACATCAAACTTAAGAAATATGAAGACATGCATCAGAAGATACACAAGAGGCAACTCATACTATGTATGTGATCAATCAACAGTGTTGTTATACACTAAACACATGCCTATGTGATGAAAGATTGAAATCGAGAGCATGAACGTGAAAGATGACAAGCTAAATCAATTGCTCCATTAAAAGGACACATACACTATGTGTATGATGATTAAATGTGGAAATATACATCTTATGCCTACCATGAAGAAACTCTCAAAGGATGAAGAAGCTGAACCTGCATGCCTTGCAGAATGCTCCATTGGAGAAGATGAAGACATCCAAGAATACTTGATCAAGCATTAATTGATCATGTTGAAAAGCAGAGGGAACTGAATACACTGAGTTGTTTCTCGTAGAGTGTTTCATGTTTACTGATGTTAATCAATGTGTTATTAGCTGTTATCAGCTTAATGATCAGTATTGAAGAAGAAGATGAAGATCAAGATAGAAGTAACCAACCAACATAGAGTTGCTGCTCTAAATCTGCTTAGGAGAAAGAAGAAGTGCAGATCAAATCAGAAGCAATCAACAATAGAGTTGTTGCTCTAAATTAGCTTAAGAGGATTTGAAGATGAAGATCATGACAAGAAGCCTTCAACACAAGAGCGTTGTCTCTTAATATGCTTATCAGAAGATGAAGAAGATCTCATCCAGAAGTTCAAGAATAGAAGACTACAAGATTATGTATTATTCTTGTAATTAATTGAGAAACACATAGATTTGTTGCTCGGAGTGTGTTATAACTTAGGAAACTTCTGATATATTGTTTAGGCTCCAGAAGTGGCTTCTAGTCAGTGAATCGTAAACATATGTATTGAGAATAGGAGACCATCTGCTTAACTAAAAAGCACATATGTAATCTCCAGAAGATAGATGAACGGTATATCCTGTTGGGATCCCTGAACGGTTCATTATCAGAAGTTAGTCACAGTGGTTTTTTGTGTGGGGTTAGTCACAATAGGTTGGTTATGCAGGGTTAGTCACAGTGGGTAGACTGTGCAAGGTTCCTGAGTCAATGGACGTTATTTCTCACGGAGATCACTGAACGGGTCATTGTCCAGATTGTTAGTCATAGCAGTTGGTTGTGCAGGTTGTTAGTCACGACGGAGGATCGTGCAGTTGTAATCATGATTTGATTATAGTGGATTAAGACCTTTGTTGAGAGACAAATCATCTAAAGAAGGTGGACTGGAGGTAGCCTTAGTTAGAAGGTGAACCAGGATAAAAATGAATGTGTCTTTTACTTTCTGCACATGTCATTTTAACTCAGAACTTCCAAGCTTTAATCTGTAGAACAGTACTGAACACGTCAGAAGTTCTGATATCCGTTAGAATTTTAAATGAACATCGTATTGGTTATGTAGTTCTACACTTCATGCTTCCACAACATCAAAGCATAATCCAATAGATGATTAAGTGAAAGAAAAGACGTTAAGGAAAAGAAAGGAAATTTTAACTGATAAAGAACACAATTCAATCCCCCCTTTCTTGTGTTTTTCTCCCCCTTCAATATATGTAAATGAAACATATATGATGAGAATGCAAATATATATGTATTAATGATATATGTATATATGTGGAATATATGAAACATGTTTTGCCATTGTTGATAGTTGTATTAATTTCCGTTATGATTATGAAGTGTATGTTATTGTGTGCTTGAATGACATACTTGTAAACTTGAATACATTGTTATAGTTGATAGTTAACATTATTGTTGTGATGCAAATTGCTTATATTGAGAAGTGGTGAATTGTGTATGATCTTAGCTTTGCTATATGTATTATCATACTTTCCTTTATAATATTTAAATATCACCCCTTCTGCTGATGTTTCTCCTACCATGGGAAATGGGCAGGTACTCAAGTATAGCTGTAATGCCCCGAATTTAATTAATCGGTTAATTAAATTATTAAAGAATTTAAATATTGATATTAGTCGAATTTGGATGGTCGGTATTATTTTAAGAGGCGTATTTGGATTTATTAAGTTAAAGTCGGATTTAGTCGGTATTAGTTAGGGATAGCGGATCGACATTTAATCGGAGATTTTAATATTTTTAGTATTAGAAATATTAATGAGCTAATGTTTGGCGTTTTGCGAATTTTCCGAGTAATTGAGATTAGACCGGAAATATGAGACATTGAATAATAAGTCGGTATATTAAAATAATCGAATTTTATTTTAATGCTATTTAAGTGGAAGTATTATTTTTATATTAAGTGTAGAAATTAATTTGGGCTTATATTATGGTATCTTTAAGTATTAAGGGGTGTATTTTATTAGGCCCATTATGAAATAGAGACTAAGTGATGGTTGTCTCATTTTGTCATTTGGAAATAGTAGAAGCATAGATGCAAAAAGGGGAGCCAAGGAAAAGGAAAGAAGAAATAGAGAAAGGGGGTTAAGGTTGTGAAGAGGAGAAGAAAGAGACCTAAAGTGTTGCTCTCAAGTGTCATTTTTCTTCAATTTTTCCATTGAAACTTCTTAGAGCTGCACTCAAAATTCAAGGTAAGGGGGGAATTCTTACTACCTAAATGGGAATATGATGAATTTTATGTGAATTTAGGGTATAGATTTGTCATTGTGTTGTGTTGAAACTGGTTGTGTTGCTGTTTAAATTTAATATTCAATTGAGTCTCTGTTCATGTTGTGCTACTAATTAAATAAGAAATAGAAGAAATTGTTTCTGGAAATCTATTTTTTTATACTGTTGGGAAGTACTATGGCTGTGTTAAGCCGTGACGTCCAGCAATGCTAGCTGACGGTCGACAATGTGTGTGCTAAGTCACCTCATTTTCGTTTTAGGCTATACACTAGGTGGTTATTTGTTTTCATTATGAGATATTCCTTATTATATGCCACTAAACGTGCAGTGTGTTCTGTAAACTTGTTTTCTTCTGTCTTCCACTTTTCATATGTTACTTAATATATATATTAGAAATATATAATATGATTATATAATAGAAATATATAATACTTATAAGAATGAAAATATATTAGTATTAAAACTGGAAATGAAACATGAAATCAAATTAAATTGGAAACAGTAGTATGCTAGAGTGGGAAATGAAACAGTCTCGTTTGATCGAAATAGCCGAATTAAACGGTATAATTAGTTGTCCGAAATTTGATGAAAATTTACGTGGTAGCTAAGTTTAATTAGTAGATTAACGTGGTGTTGTTATTTTGTTGAAATTGTGATATTTTACGAATCGACAGAAATTGTGTTTTATTTAAATATTCTTTATAAATAAATGTTAGTTTTGGGATGGGAATTGACACACATTTTAGGAATAGAATATAATGGAATTAGAATTAATATAATATGATTATTAATTGGTTGATTTAATTAATAGTTGAATTAATTTCTATTAGTCTATTTAATTGGAAAATACTTGAACTTAGATAAATTATTTGGTTTGTCGGTAAATAATTGTATCTTCATAAATCAAAAATCCCATGGAAAGGGTCAGCCTCCATCATTCCTCCTCAGCATAGTGAAAACCCCAGGAAAGGGTTAGCCTCCAATTCAAACCTTCAATAAGGATAAACTCCCCAATAGAGTTAACTCTAGGATCCTTCCTTCATCAATAAAACCCTCAACAGAATAAATTCCCCAGTAGGGTCAACCCAACATTCTGGGTCTTCATCTATCAATTCCTGTTCCATAAGAACAAACTCCCCAGTAGGGTCAACCCTATATTCTGGGCTTTCACCCACCAATTTCTGCTCAATAAGACACTACGCCAAAAAGACTTTTAGACAGCACACCTTAGACAGCGCTTTTATACAAAAGCGCTGCTATAAGTAAAATAAAACATAAAACACGGAAACTATATACGAAAAATGAAGAAAAGCGCTGCTAAAAGGCCTAACTGAGACAACGCTTCTGAAAAACGCTGCTAAAAGTGTTGCCTCAGAAAGCGCTTTTTAAATAGCGTTGGTAAAGGACTACATTAGAAAGCGCTTTCTGAAAAGCGCTGCCTTAGGAGGATTAAAATTGAAATTAAAAAATAGATTCTCACAAACTAAAAACCCTATCGTTCTTTCATTCTCCCAAACAAAAAACCCAATTGTTCTTCTTCTTTTCCCAAACCAAAAATCTACTGAATCCACAAACAAACTCTCTCAATCCACGAACAAACCTTCTGAATTAAAAGAATCCTAATTGAACCCACAGTTGCGAATTTTATTTTTCTTCTCTCACGAAAATCCCTTCAGCGAATTCGAAAAACCCTAATTTAAGCCACATTTGCGATTTTCTTCTTCTGTAAAACGAAATCGCTTTCATCTGGGTTTATATCGTTCTTCTTCGGCATTAGAGGTATGAATTTAATCTGGCATTGTTTATAGAATTTCAATACGAAAATCCCTTCAATCGCTTTCTCTGAATTTGTGTTGAAGTGTTAAATGAACCATGTTTTTTATGTTGGTTATGTACAGGGCTGTATGTTAAAACTTGTTAGGGGTGTTGAATTGTTTCGATTCTATTTCTTTTTTTGTTGTTTGTATGCGAAAGCTTCTGAACGGAATTCCTGTAACAGTACGCCGTGTCTCGTATGATGAATGAATGTCATTGTTTTGGATATGGTATGGTTATACTAAGTCTGTCTTAAGTGTTTAATGTGAATGAGCAAATTTGTCGCATGTTTGTATCTTGAATTTGGCCCGGTACCTGGCTTAACTGCTAGTGTTTCAAAACTGTTAGTATCTTAGTTAGTTGGATTTGTTTAAGAGTTAGCTAGGACTAGAAAATTCTGTTTTTGAAATTTGTTAGCAGTTAATCATTGTTAGACATTAAGTTGGAGGTTAAGTTTGAAAACAATTTGGTTACAAAACTGTTAATGAGACTTGGTTTCATGTCAACTTCGCTTCGAATGGCTTTTGAATTGATTTTGAATGAAATATGAATGTATGTATTGTATGGTTTTTATATATGATTTAGGTATTCTATTTGTATGAGTATGTTTTATAAATGGTTTGATAAGTTCGGTTGTCTCATGAGTGGGGACTGTCTACTGATATGTTCATATTCTGGATTGGTCGAAAGCAATTGTAACAAGGGCGCACAGTGCCTCTGTACACCTATCGAACCTCTTGTACAAAATAGGGTCCTCTTTCTATGCCAGTTATGCCCATTCTGTCCTTCTGTATTCTTCTCAGTTTTAGGCCATGGGAGACATGAAATCCTAGGCTATACCCTATCTATTGTTCTGTGATCCTTGACTATTCATTGATTTCTATTATCCTTATAATGAAATCTAATTGGTATGATCATTTGTACTTTTGTACTGAATGTATTTTTAATGATAAATTTACAGATGGTTCCCTTGTTCAATATATCTTTGAGTGGAATAACATTTAGTTTGCATGGACGAACTGGGTATCAGAATTGCACTGTTGGTTTCTCCTTGGCTGCCTGATCATACAATGATAAGTATGAAGCCAGTGAGCCTCTGGTTGAGCCTGTAGATGGCTTCTTAAGGTAATTGTTACTTGTTAACAAATAATAGAATTCGCCTGTTACATGTTGCCTTTTATAAAATCTTCAAGTGTTTGATTGGGAGTTTTTGTTGTTGCAAACAACGATTTGCTTTGGTTGATGAAATTGGAGTTGAGTTAGAAAAAGGTGTTTGGAGTAGTGAAGTTGGACCTTTATGTTTGGAAGATTTACACAATTGTGATTATTGAAGCAATAAGATGTGGATTAGAAAAGGGTTTTGGGCCAGTCTATCCTTTTGTGCCATTAAGATATGGGAATATTGAAGCTGTAAGAACTGGAAGTTATGTAAAATTATTGATTGGGGTAGTGAATGTGGACCTTTAAGTTTGAAAGATTTGCACTATTGTGCTGATTGGGAAAGCCCAAAGGTGGAAACAATTTTTACTTGCATAGCAGATAAAAGAAAACTTATGAGGGTATAGGTCTTAGGTAATTATGAGTAAGTGGTAGATCAAAATTAAAATAAGATCCTGCAACGGGGGTAGCACTTGACTCGCTTTTAAGTTTCTATGAATTTGCCCAATCAAGTTAAAATCAAGTTGGTCGAACATCAGATATTGAGAAGCAAGAAAAACATTAAAAAAGATGGAATCTCTGATGTACAGTAGATTGCACCATAAAACCTACTACTGGTAGTCATTCCTTGAAAAGAAATATTAGTGTAATCAGTAAAAAGTATAGTCAATATTTACTATCAATAGTATATAAATAACAGTAGGGAAAGAGAAGTATCTTGTTCTCAAGTGTGTGATTTAAGAGCAAACCTTTGAAGTTCTGCAATATTTTTATCTACAATTGCCGGAGTTCTTCCTTCTTTATTATAATAACAGACCAAATTCCAATAAGGGATTTTACCTCTCTTCCAAATTATTCCCCTCCCAATTAGAAATCTACAAGAATATTATTATTTCAATAACTTCAGAGCAATTTTTAATTTTTAAATGTTGTGCTTGCCTGCTTGTTTAAAAATTATATTTCTCAGTTGTAGTTTCTAATTACAACTGCTCTTAGGTACCAATATGATCTCAACGCCCCAGGTGCCAATTCTCAATTACGTCTGACATCAACTCGAGATCTGAATTTAAATGTTTCAGTTTCTAATGTTAATATGATCATTCAAGCTTATGCAAGCTGGAACAACCTTAGCCATGTTCATCAAAATCGAGTAAATTTTATTTACCCTCTCTCATTTAAGCTGCATTGGATTCTGTCATTATAGTTTGTTTAATACTTTTTTTACCTTGTGTTAACATGATTACCTGCTTCCCTATTTTTATGGTGGTTGGTGACATCTAATAGGATGCATTTTTCTCCAACATATGGTGGTAACTCTACAATTGACGCAATCCACAAGAGAAATTATTACATAATCCCCCAAAACAAACTTGGTCAGGATATATTTATACGTGCTACGGAAGCCAGTGGACTGCAAAATATAATTATGATGCCATCTGGAGATATGAAGGCCGTGAAAGTACTTGTATCCAAAGATATGCTAGAATCTCATTTGAGGGGTGAACTTTGTAAAAATATAAGAACAATGGTGACGATCATCATAGCAGAAGCACAGGTATCGTTTTGTTCTTTTGTGGCTTACAATTTATATTTGATTTTGGCAGTCTCAGTGTTCAGATTTACTAACCCTATCAATTTTGCAATACTCTATGCAATTGCCTATGGAATTTTCATATTTCTAATGCAGTTTCCTCGAGTTGGAGGCTCAGATTCTCAGCAATATGTGGTGGTTGTCCGGCTTTCTCCTAATCCAAGTCTTCCTAATGATGCACTGCTTCATCAACAGAGTGCGCGCACATGTGGGAGAAGGGAAAATCAATTGTTTCCTTCCGATCTTGAGTTAGTCCAGTGGAATGAAATATTTTTCTTCAAAGTTGATTCACTAGTACTTGATGCTTTTTTTTCCTTTCATTTACTCTTTCTCAAGGTCAAATAATGTAGGAGATTACTGTCATTTATGCTTTCATTTACCAATGACCAAAGTTATTTGGAATAGATTATTTCAATATTTTCTAGCCCTGAATTTCTAAAACATTTGGCTCTGTTTGCACGAATAAGTTTTTAGATATTAGAATGGGTGGGAGGGAGGGAGGGAGGCTATTGATTTGATTATTGTGAATCTGTATTGTGCTACTATTAAATGAAGAGAAGCTTTTATATCTTTCTCTTATCCTGCACTAACAATGGATAGCTGTCAGTTACAACGGGCAGCTCTCACTAACTGACTCTCTTCTTTATACCTGTCTATTACAATAGACAGTTGTCACTAACTAACTCATCTATACTCATATGGTTTGATACTATCGATATAAAATATTAACCACTCCTTGTGTGTCGTTGCAAGTTATATTGTTTGTTGCATAAGGAAGGATGAAGAGGAATCTCTAGATCGTAAAACCTAGAGCTAATAGTGCCATTTAAAGTAATGGGGAAACTACTTAAATGTTTATTGCTGCAGTCTCATATGGTTTGATACTTTTATTGGACTAAAATAAGTACAAATCAAATGGCTAATTAAAATAAAAACATGGAGAATAATATCAGAATCACCTGATTCTCTTACATACATTTTATTGTTTCTGTGCTTATCTCCATATTCGTTTTCACCTTTATATTATTTTGTTTTTGGTTTTCTTTTATTCTGTTTTGTGATTGTAATGGTTTGATGCAATTGCAGGACATTGAAGGGTAAAAAGGTTACAGTTGCTGGCAAGAAAAAAAAGTAGATATTTAGCATCCTTTTGACTTGTGTAAAAAATAACAATGTTTTGGATGATGCAATTGTTTTCATTGATTTGGATGTAATTTTGTTGTTGTTTATTAGTATATATACACTAGGTGGTTATTTGTTTTCATTATGAGATATTCCTTATTATATGCCACTAAACGTGCAGTGTGTTCTGTAAACTTGTTTTCTTCTGTCTTCCACTTTTCATATGTTACTTAATATATATATTAGAAATATATAATATGATTATATAATAGAAATATATAATACTTATAAGAATGAAAATATATTAGTATTAAAACTGGAAATGAAACATGAAATCAAATTAAATTGGAAACAGTAGTATGCTAGAGTGGGAAATGAAACAGTCTCGTTTGATCGAAATAGCCGAATTAAACGGTATAATTAGTTGTCCGAAATTTGATGAAAATTTACGTGGTAGCTAAGTTTAATTAGTAGAATAACGTGGTGTTGTTATTTTGTTGAAATTGTGATATTTTACGAATCGACAGAAATTGTGTTTTATTTAAAAATTCTTTATAAGTAAATGTTGGTTTTGGGATGGGAATTGACACACATTTTAGGAATAGAATATAATGGAATTAGAATTAATATAATATGATTATTAATTGGTTGATTTAATTAATAGTTGAATTAATTTCTATTAGTCTATTTAATTGGAAAATACTTGAACTTAGATAAATTATTTGGTTTGTCGGTAAATAATTGTATCTTCATAAATCAAAAATCCCATGGAAAGGGTCAGCCTCCATCATTCCTCCTCAGCATAGTGAAAACCCCAGGAAAGGGTTAGCCTCCAATTCAAACCTTCAATAAGGATAAACTCCCCAATAGAGTTAACTCTAGGATCCTTCCTTCATCAATAAAACCCTCAACAGAATAAATTCCCCAGTAGGGTCAACCCAACATTCTGGGTCTTCATCTATCAATTCCTGTTCCATAAGAACAAACTCCCCAGTAGGGTCAACCCTATATTTTGGGCTTTCACCCACCAATTTCTGCTCAATAAGACACTACGCCAAAAAGACTTTTAGACAGCACACCTTAGACAGCGCTTTTATACAAAAGCGCTGCTATAAGTAAAATAAAACATAAAACACGGAAACTATATACGAAAAATGAAGAAAAGCGCTGCTAAAAGGCCTAACTGAGACAACGCTTCTGAAAAACGCTGCTAAAAGTGTTGCCTCAGAAAGCGCTTTTTAAAAAGCGTTGGTAAAGGACTACATTAGAAAGCGCTTTCTGAAAAGCGCTGCCTTAGGAGGATTAAAATTGAAATTAAAAAATAGATTCTCACAAACTAAAAACCCTATCGTTCTTTCTATTCTCCCAAACAAAAAACCCAATTGTTCTTCTTCTTTTCCCAAACCAAAAATCTACTGAATCCACAAACAAACTCTCTCAATCCACGAACAAACCTTCTAAATTAAAAGAATCCTAATTGAACCCACAGTTGCGAATTTTATTTTTCTTCTCTCACGAAAATCCCTTCAGCGAATTCGAAAAACCCTAATTTAAGCCACATTTGCGATTTTCTTCTTCTGTAAAACGAAATCGCTTTCATCTGGGTTTATATCGTTCTTCTTCGGCATTAGAGGTATGAATTTAATCTGGCATTGTTTATAGAATTTCAATACGAAAATCCCTTCAATCGCTTTCTCTGAATTTGTGTTGAAGTGTTAAATGAACCATGTTTTTTATGTTGGTTATATACAGGGCTGTATGTTAAAACTTGTTAGGGGTGTTGAATTGTTTCGATTCTATTTCTTTTTTTGTTGTTTGTATGCGAAAGCTTCTGAACGGAATTCCTGTAACAGTACGCCGTGTCTCGTATGATGAATGAATGTCATTGTTTTGGATATGGTATGGTTATACTAAGTCTGTCTTAAGTGTTTAATGTGAATGAGCAAATTTGTCGCATGTTTGTATCTTGAATTTGGCCCGGTACCTGGCTTAACTGCTAGTGTTTCAAAACTGTTAGTATCTTAGTTAGTTGGATTTGTTTAAGAGTTAGCTAGGACTAGAAAATTCTGTGTTTGAAATTTGTTAGCAGTTAATCATTGTTAGACATTAAGTTGGAGGTTAAGTTTGAAAACAATTTGGTTACAAAACTGTTAATGAGACTTGGTTTCATGTCAACTTCGCTTCGAATGGCTTTTGAATTGATTTTGAATGAAATATGAATGTATGTATTGTATGGTTTTTATATATGATTTAGGTATTCTATTTGTATGAGTATGTTTTATAAATGGTTTGATAAGTTCGGTTGTCTCATGAGTGGGGACTGTCTACTGATATGTTCATATTCTGGATTGGTCGAAAGCAATTGTAACAAGGGCGCACAGTGCCTCTGTACACCTATCGAACCTCTTGTACAAAATAGGGTCCTCTTTCTATGCCAGTTCTGCCCATTCTGTCCTTCTGTATTCTTCTCAGTTTTAGGCCATGGGAGACATGAAATCCTAGGCTATACCCTATCTATTGTTCTGTGATCCTTGACTATTCATTGATTTCTATTATCCTTATAATGAAATCTAATTGGTATGATCATTTGTACTTTTGTACTGAATGTATTTTTAATGATAAATTTACAGATGGTTCCCTTGTTCAATATATCTTTGAGTGGAATAACATTTAGTTTGCATGGACGAACTGGGTATCAGAATTGCACTGTTGGTTTCTCCTTGGCTGCCTGATCATACAATGATAAGTATAAAGCCAGGGAGCCTCTGGTTGAGCCTGTAGATGGCTTCTTAAGGTAATTGTTACTTGTTAACAAATAATAGAATTCGCCTGTTACATGTTGCCTTTTATAAAATCTTCAAGTGTTTGATTGGGAGTTTTTGTTGTTGCAAACAACGATTTGCTTTGGTTGATGAAATTGGAGTTGAGTTAGAAAAAGGTGTTTGGAGTAGTGAAGTTGGACCTTTATGTTTGGAAGATTTACACAATTGTGATTATTGAAGCAATAAGATGTGGATTAGAAAAGGGTTTTGGGCCAGTCTATCCTTTTGTGCCATTAAGATATGGGAATATTGAAGCTGTAAGAACTGGAAGTTATGTAAAATTATTGATTGGGGTAGTGAATGTGGACCTTTAAGTTTGAAAGATTTGCACTATTGTGCTGATTGGGAAAGCCCAAAGGTGGAAACAATTTTTACTTGCATAGCAGATAAAAGAAAACTTATGAGGGTATAGGTCTTAGGTAATTATGAGTAAGTGGTAGATCAAAATTAAAATAAGATCCTGCAACGGGGGTAGCACTTGACTCGCTTTTAAGTTTCTATGAATTTGCCCAATCAAGTTAAAATCAAGTTGGTCGAACATCAGATATTGAGAAGCAAGAAAAACATTAAAAAAGATGGAATCTCTGATGTACAGTAGATTGCACCATAAAACCTACTACTGGTAGTCATTCCTTGAAAAGAAATATTAGTGTAATCAGTAAAAAGTATAGTCAATATTTACTATCAATAGTATATAAATAACAGTAGGGAAAGAGAAGTATCTTGTTCTCAAGTGTGTGATTTAAGAGCAAACCTTTGAAGTTCTGCAATATTTTTATCTACAATTGCCGGAGTTCTTCCTTCTTTATTATAATAACAGACCAAATTCCAATAAGGGATTTTACCTCTCTTCCAAATTATTCCCCTCCCAATTAGAAATCTACAAGAATATTATTATTTCAATAACTTCAGAGCAATTTTTAATTTTTAAATGTTGTGCTTGCCTGCTTGTTTAAAAATTATATTTCTCAGTTGTAGTTTCTAATTACAACTGCTCTTAGGTACCAATATGATCTCAACGCCCCAGGTGCCAATTCTCAATTACGTCTGACATCAACTCGAGATCTGAATTTAAATGTTTCAGTTTCTAATGTTAATATGATCATTCAAGCTTATGCAAGCTGGAACAACCTTAGCCATGTTCATCAAAATCGAGTAAATTTTATTTACCCTCTCTCATTTAAGCTGCATTGGATTCTGTCATTATAGTTTGTTTAATACTTTTTTTACCTTGTGTTAACATGATTACCTGCTTCCCTATTTTTATGGTGGTTGGTGATATCTAATAGGATGCATTTTTCTCCAACATATGGTGGTAACTCTACAATTGACGCAATCCACAAGAGAAATTATTACATAATCCCCCAAAACAAACTTGGTCAGGATATATTTATACGTGCTACGGAAGCCAGTGGACTGCAAAATATAATTATGATGCCATCTGGAGATATGAAGGCCGTGAAAGTACTTGTATCCAAAGATATGCTAGAATCTCATTTGAGGGGTGAACTTTGTAAAAATATAAGAACAATGGTGACGATCATCATAGCAGAAGCACAGGTATCGTTTTGTTCTTTTGTGGCTTACAATTTATATTTGATTTTGGCAGTCTCAGTGTTCAGATTTACTAACCCTATCAATTTTGCAATACTCTATGCAATTGCCTATGGAATTTTCATATTTCTAATGCAGTTTCCTCGAGTTGGAGGCTCAGATTCTCAGCAATATGTGGTGGTTGTCCGGCTTTCTCCTAATCCAAGTCTTCCTAATGATGCACTGCTTCATCAACAGAGTGCGCGCACATGTGGGAGAAGGGAAAATCAATTGTTTCCTTCCGATCTTGAGTTAGTCCAGTGGAATGAAATATTTTTCTTCAAAGTTGATTCACTAGTACTTGATGCTTTTTTTCCTTTCATTTACTCTTTCTCAAGGTCAAATAATGTAGGAGATTACTGTCATTTATGCTTTCATTTACCAATGACCAAAGTTATTTGGAATAGATTATTTCAATATTTTCTAGCCCTGAATTTCTAAAACATTTGGCTCTGTTTGCACGAATAAGATTTTAGATATTAGAATGGGTGGGAGGGAGGGAGGGAGGCTATTGATTTGATTATTGTGAATCTGTATTGTGCTACTATTAAATGAAGAGAAGCTTTTATATCTTTCTCTTATCTTGCACTAACAATGGATAGCTGTCAGTTACAACGGGCAGCTCTCACTAACTGACTCTCTTCTATATACCTGTCTATTACAATAGACAGCTGTCACTAACTAACTCATCTATACTCATATGGTTTGATACTATCGATATAAAATATTAACCACTCCTTGTGTGTCGTTGCAAGTTATATTGTTTGTTGCATAAGGAAGGATGAAGAGGAATCTCTAGATCGTAAAACCTAGAGCTAATAGTGCCATTTAAAGTAATGGGGAAACTACTTAAATGTTTATTGCTGCAGTCTCATATGGTTTGATACTTTTATTGGACTAAAATAAGTACAAATCAAATGGCTAATTAAAATAAAAACATGGAGAATAATATCAGAATCACCTGATTCTCTTACATACATTTTATTGTTTCTGTGCTTATCTCCATATTCGTTTTCACCTTTATATTATTTTGTTTTTGGTTTTCTTTTAT
This sequence comes from Vicia villosa, assembly GCF_029867415.1. NCBI lineage: Eukaryota > Viridiplantae > Streptophyta > Magnoliopsida > Fabales > Fabaceae > Vicia > Vicia villosa. The sequence continues at coordinate 137,758,121 of NC_081182.1, forward strand.
TCTGTTTTGTGATTGTAATGGTTTGATGCAATTGCAGGACATTGAAGGGTAAAAAGGTTACAGTTGCTGGCAAGAAAAAAAAGTAGATATTTAGCATCCTTTTGACTTGTGTAAAAAATAACAATGTTTTGGATGATGCAATTGTTTTCATTGATTTGGATGTAATTTTGTTGTTGTTTATTAGTATATATACACTAGGTGGTTATTTGTTTTCATTATGAGATATTCCTTATTATATGCCACTAAACGTGCAGTGTGTTCTGTAAACTTGTTTTCTTCTGTCTTCCACTTTTCATATGTTACTTAATATATATATTAGAAATATATAATATGATTATATAATAGAAATATATAATACTTATAAGAATGAAAATATATTAGTATTAAAACTGGAAATGAAACATGAAATCAAATTAAATTGGAAACAGTAGTATGCTAGAGTGGGAAATGAAACAGTCTCGTTTGATCGAAATAGCCGAATTAAACGGTATAATTAGTTGTCCGAAATTTGATGAAAATTTACGTGGTAGCTAAGTTTAATTAGTAGAATAACGTGGTGTTGTTATTTTGTTGAAATTGTGATATTTTACGAATCGACAGAAATTGTGTTTTATTTAAAAATTCTTTATAAGTAAATGTTGGTTTTGGGATGGGAATTGACACACATTTTAGGAATAGAATATAATGGAATTAGAATTAATATAATATGATTATTAATTGGTTGATTTAATTAATAGTTGAATTAATTTCTATTAGTCTATTTAATTGGAAAATACTTGAACTTAGATAAATTATTTGGTTTGTCGGTAAATAATTGTATCTTCATAAATCAAAAATCCCATGGAAAGGGTCAGCCTCCATCATTCCTCCTCAGCATAGTGAAAACCCCAGGAAAGGGTTAGCCTCCAATTCAAACCTTCAATAAGGATAAACTCCCCAATAGAGTTAACTCTAGGATCCTTCCTTCATCAATAAAACCCTCAACAGAATAAATTCCCCAGTAGGGTCAACCCAACATTCTGGGTCTTCATCTATCAATTCCTGTTCCATAAGAACAAACTCCCCAGTAGGGTCAACCCTATATTTTGGGCTTTCACCCACCAATTTCTGCTCAATAAGACACTACGCCAAAAAGACTTTTAGACAGCACACCTTAGACAGCGCTTTTATACAAAAGCGCTGCTATAAGTAAAATAAAACATAAAACACGGAAACTATATACGAAAAATGAAGAAAAGCGCTGCTAAAAGGCCTAACTGAGACAACGCTTCTGAAAAACGCTGCTAAAAGTGTTGCCTCAGAAAGCGCTTTTTAAAAAGCGTTGGTAAAGGACTACATTAGAAAGCGCTTTCTGAAAAGCGCTGCCTTAGGAGGATTAAAATTGAAATTAAAAAATAGATTCTCACAAACTAAAAACCCTATCGTTCTTTCTATTCTCCCAAACAAAAAACCCAATTGTTCTTCTTCTTTTCCCAAACCAAAAATCTACTGAATCCACAAACAAACTCTCTCAATCCACGAACAAACCTTCTAAATTAAAAGAATCCTAATTGAACCCACAGTTGCGAATTTTATTTTTCTTCTCTCACGAAAATCCCTTCAGCGAATTCGAAAAACCCTAATTTAAGCCACATTTGCGATTTTCTTCTTCTGTAAAACGAAATCGCTTTCATCTGGGTTTATATCGTTCTTCTTCGGCATTAGAGGTATGAATTTAATCTGGCATTGTTTATAGAATTTCAATACGAAAATCCCTTCAATCGCTTTCTCTGAATTTGTGTTGAAGTGTTAAATGAACCATGTTTTTTATGTTGGTTATATACAGGGCTGTATGTTAAAACTTGTTAGGGGTGTTGAATTGTTTCGATTCTATTTCTTTTTTTGTTGTTTGTATGCGAAAGCTTCTGAACGGAATTCCTGTAACAGTACGCCGTGTCTCGTATGATGAATGAATGTCATTGTTTTGGATATGGTATGGTTATACTAAGTCTGTCTTAAGTGTTTAATGTGAATGAGCAAATTTGTCGCATGTTTGTATCTTGAATTTGGCCCGGTACCTGGCTTAACTGCTAGTGTTTCAAAACTGTTAGTATCTTAGTTAGTTGGATTTGTTTAAGAGTTAGCTAGGACTAGAAAATTCTGTGTTTGAAATTTGTTAGCAGTTAATCATTGTTAGACATTAAGTTGGAGGTTAAGTTTGAAAACAATTTGGTTACAAAACTGTTAATGAGACTTGGTTTCATGTCAACTTCGCTTCGAATGGCTTTTGAATTGATTTTGAATGAAATATGAATGTATGTATTGTATGGTTTTTATATATGATTTAGGTATTCTATTTGTATGAGTATGTTTTATAAATGGTTTGATAAGTTCGGTTGTCTCATGAGTGGGGACTGTCTACTGATATGTTCATATTCTGGATTGGTCGAAAGCAATTGTAACAAGGGCGCACAGTGCCTCTGTACACCTATCGAACCTCTTGTACAAAATAGGGTCCTCTTTCTATGCCAGTTCTGCCCATTCTGTCCTTCTGTATTCTTCTCAGTTTTAGGCCATGGGAGACATGAAATCCTAGGCTATACCCTATCTATTGTTCTGTGATCCTTGACTATTCATTGATTTCTATTATCCTTATAATGAAATCTAATTGGTATGATCATTTGTACTTTTGTACTGAATGTATTTTTAATGATAAATTTACAGATGGTTCCCTTGTTCAATATATCTTTGAGTGGAATAACATTTAGTTTGCATGGACGAACAGGGTATCAGAATTGCACTGTTGGTTTCTCCTTGGCTGCCTGATCATACAATGATAAGTATAAAGCCAGGGAGCCTCTGGTTGAGCCTGTAGATGGCTTCTTAAGGTAATTGTTACTTGTTAACAAATAATAGAATTCGCCTGTTACATGTTGCCTTTTATAAAATCTTCAAGTGTTTGATTGGGAGTTTTTGTTGTTGCAAACAACGATTTGCTTTGGTTGATGAAATTGGAGTTGAGTTAGAAAAAGGTGTTTGGAGTAGTGAAGTTGGACCTTTATGTTTGGAAGATTTACACAATTGTGATTATTGAAGCAATAAGATGTGGATTAGAAAAGGGTTTTGGGCCAGTCTATCCTTTTGTGCCATTAAGATATGGGAATATTGAAGCTGTAAGAACTGGAAGTTATGTAAAATTATTGATTGGGGTAGTGAATGTGGACCTTTAAGTTTGAAATATTTGCACTATTGTGCTGATTGGGAAAGCCCAAAGGTGGAAACAATTTTTACTTGCATAGCAGATAAAAGAAAACTTATGAGGGTATAGGTCTTAGGTAATTATGAGTAAGTGGTAGATCAAAATTAAAATAAGATCCTGCAACGGGGGTAGCACTTGACTCGCTTTTAAGTTTCTATGAATTTGCCCAATCAAGTTAAAATCAAGTTGGTCGAACATCAGATATTGAGAAGCAAGAAAAACATTAAAAAAGATGGAATCTCTGATGTACAGTAGATTGCACCATAAAACCTACTACTGGTAGTCATTCCTTGAAAAGAAATATTAGTGTAATCAGTAAAAAGTATAGTCAATATTTACTATCAATAGTATATAAATAACAGTAGGGAAAGAGAAGTATCTTGTTCTCAAGTGTGTGATTTAAGAGCAAACCTTTGAAGTTCTGCAATATTTTTATCTACAATTGCCGGAGTTCTTCCTTCTTTATTATAATAACAGACCAAATTCCAATAAGGGATTTTACCTCTCTTCCAAATTATTCCCCTCCCAATTAGAAATCTACAAGAATATTATTATTTCAATAACTTCAGAGCAATTTTTAATTTTTAAATGTTGTGCTTGCCTGCTTGTTTAAAAATTATATTTCTCAGTTGTAGTTTCTAATTACAACTGCTCTTAGGTACCAATATGATCTCAACGCCCCAGGTGCCAATTCTCAATTACGTCTGACATCAACTCGAGATCTGAATTTAAATGTTTCAGTTTCTAATGTTAATATGATCATTCAAGCTTATGCAAGCTGGAACAACCTTAGCCATGTTCATCAAAATCGAGTAAATTTTATTTACCCTCTCTCATTTAAGCTGCATTGGATTCTGTCATTATAGTTTGTTTAATACTTTTTTTACCTTGTGTTAACATGATTACCTGCTTCCCTATTTTTATGGTGGTTGGTGATATCTAATAGGATGCATTTTTCTCCAACATATGGTGGTAACTCTACGATTGACGCAATCCACAAGAGAAATTATTACATAATCCCCCAAAACAAACTTGGTCAGGATATATTTATACGTGCTACGGAAGCCAGTGGACTGCAAAATATAATTATGATGCCATCTGGAGATATGAAGGCCGTGAAAGTACTTGTATCCAAAGATATGCTAGAATCTCATTTGAGGGGTGAACTTTGTAAAAATATAAGAACAATGGTGACGATCATCATAGCAGAAGCACAGGTATCGTTTTGTTCTTTTGTGGCTTACAATTTATATTTGATTTTGGCAGTCTCAGTGTTCAGATTTACTAACCCTATCAATTTTGCAATACTCTATGCAATTGCCTATGGAATTTTCATATTTCTAATGCAGTTTCCTCGAGTTGGAGGCTCAGATTCTCAGCAATATGTGGTGGTTGTCCGGCTTTCTCCTAATCCAAGTCTTCCTAATGATGCACTGCTTCATCAACAGAGTGCGCGCACATGTGGGAGAAGGGAAAATCAATTGTTTCCTTCCGATCTTGAGTTAGTCCAGTGGAATGAAATATTTTTCTTCAAAGTTGATTCACTAGTACTTGATGCTTTTTTTTCCTTTCATTTACTCTTTCTCAAGGTCAAATAATGTAGGAGATTACTGTCATTTATGCTTTCATTTACCAATGACCAAAGTTATTTGGAATAGATTATTTCAATATTTTCTAGCCCTGAATTTCTAAAACATTTGGCTCTGTTTGCACGAATAAGTTTTTAGATATTAGAATGGGTGGGAGGGAGGGAGGGAGGCTATTGATTTGATTATTGTGAATCTGTATTGTGCTACTATTAAATGAAGAGAAGCTTTTATATCTTTCTCTTATCCTGCACTAACAATGGATAGCTGTCAGTTACAACGGGCAGCTCTCACTAACTGACTCTCTTCTTTATACCTGTCTATTACAATAGACAGCTGTCACTAACTAACTCATCTATACTCATATGGTTTGATACTATCGATATAAAATATTAACCACTCCTTGTGTGTCGTTGCAAGTTATATTGTTTGTTGCATAAGGAAGGATGAAGAGGAATCTCTAGATCGTAAAACCTAGAGCTAATAGTGCCATTTAAAGTAATGGGGAAACTACTTAAATGTTTATTGCTGCAGTCTCATATGGTTTGATACTTTTATTGGACTAAAATAAGTACAAATCAAATGGCTAATTAAAATAAAAACATGGAGAATAATATCAGAATCACCTGATTCTCTTACATACATTTTATTGTTTCTGTGCTTATCTCCATATTCGTTTTCACCTTTATATTATTTTGTTTTTGGTTTTCTTTTATTCTGTTTTGTGATTGTAATGGTTTGATGCAATTGCAGGACATTGAAGGGTAAAAAGGTTACAGTTGCTGGCAAGAAAAAAAAGTAGATATTTAGCATCCTTTTGACTTGTGTAAAAAATAACAATGTTTTGGATGATGCAATTGTTTTCATTGATTTGGATGTAATTTTGTTGTTGTTTATTAGTATATATATATATTCTTAGCATCTTAGCATATAAAAAATACAAAGTTTATTAGTATATATATATATATATATATATATATAATCTTAGCATCTTAGCTCTGAAAAATAGATTTTTTTGTGGTTGTTTATATGGTGTTGGGTTTGATGTTTATATGTGAAATTTGTAATGGTATATACAGGTGCAAAATATGGTGAAAACCTGGGGCAAGCCTTTTTTAAATAGATACATTTTAAAATTTCGTGGGCATTAGACAGCGCTTTAAAAGAGAAGCGCTGCCTAAAAGCTCTTTAAAATTTTGTTCAGAAAAGCGCTGCCTAAAGAGGGCCTTAACAGCGCTTTTAAGACAAAAGCGCTGGCTAAAGTGGGTCTTTAGCAGCGCTTTTAAGAGGCTTTTTCTTAAACATTGTTTCAGAAAAGCGCTGTCTAAAGGGGGCCGTTAGCAGCGCTTAGCGCTTTTAATAGAAAAGTGTTGTCTAAAGGGGGCCTTTAGCAGCGCTTTATAGGTAAAAGTGCTGGCTAAAGGGTGCCTTTAGCAGCGCTTTCAAGGTGAAAACAAGTGTTGCCTTTACCTACGGCAGCGGGGGAATAGACAGCGCTTTAAAGCGCTGCCTAAAGCCAAAAAAAGCGCTGTCTTTTTCCTTGTTTGGCGTAGTGAGAGCATCCTCAAAGAGTCAACCACAATTTTGGGATTAGTACATAACACACATTTTCTTAAATCAAAACATCCCCAGTGGAGTCATCTCTAGCAGTGGAATCATCCCCTTAGAGTCAGTCTCAAACTCTCAGTTTAAGCCTCAAGTTTGGGCCTTCTGCAAGCCAGTCAAATCCAAATCTCTTATACAATAGATAGATGTGATTTATCTCTACGAAGAGACGTTTCTCCTATTTTTCCATATTCAATCATACAAACATTTTCAGTTCAACTTCAATACATTCTCCCATTTAGGATTTTAAAAGGCATGCTCCGAGGAACACACACCAAGACTTGTTTCCTTTACCTAAACTGGTTGAGAATTGTTCTTTCATTCAAGAGACTGTGACTGGCATACTTGCTTCATCCAATTGAGGTCCATTCTCTTTTGAAATGAACCTGTCACTTCAAATGTTTGTGGTGGAATAGTAGAAATATCTCTTTGTAAAGATGACTGCATGCGTTTTTCCTGTAAACAGAGATCATTCAAGCTTCAACCTTGAGCTTTAAACAAGGCACCTTCAAATTCAACCAATTTCCCTAATTAGTTCCCCGAACTACGAAAGCTCTGACTTCCATTAGGGATATGTAGGCAAAAGGTTCACAAGGAATCTTTTCGAGCAAACAAAACATCAAAAACATTCAGTTCATATGTCAATCTTCAGTTCATTTCCTCTCCAATACAAAGGAGAAACTTTCTCAATAATCAAGCAACAAACAAACATAAAATCAATCAAAGAAATGTAGAAAAGGTTGTCGTAGAGTACTACGGATACTTAGGGTACTAATACCTTCCCTTAGTATAACCAGCCTCCCGGACCTCAGAAATCTCTATTAGGTGAAATTCCCACAGCTAGATCAACTTAGGGTAGATTGAGATCTTTTTCCCCTTCCTACTAATTTAGGACAAATTAAAAGTTCGTGTGGCTAGGAAACACTCCCCCCAAGGAAGGCTGCCTTTTCTTCTAAATTTCGCGTAAAGAATTGTGCGTGTCATTTCCGAATCAAAAGAAAGAAAAAACCATAACAGAAAAGATGTTAATTCCCAAAAGGCGTTATCGTCCCTCGCTCCTTTTTTTTCCGACCATCTCATAATCCATGAAGAAGAAACAGAATTTGCAACTGACTGTGAAGAGAGTGTAACAGAAAGTTGTTAATGTGAAACTGTAAATTCTTCATTAGTTGGAAATAGTTTACATGAGATGAATATATACAAGTAGTATAACCTTATCTCTATTGTGTGATAGCTAAGCTAACTTCCAAAATTGACGTGGCACAAAAGGATTGGCTAATGTTATAAAACTATGTCTAGTATAAGGAAAATGAATAGACAGAATATAGAAAGAATATAGTAAAACACTCTATATACTAACACTAACACGATGTATAACCACTTTAGATTTAGATTTAAGACATGTTTGGTGTGTGAATACAAGATCACACTCACAAAGATGTTTTTGATTCATGGCAAACTCAACAAGCATACAAGCAACAAGGTACAAGCAGAAGAACTCAAAGAAAAGGAAGCTTTGGTCACTCATAACAGAGCAGGTCGACATACTATGCATACAGGTCGATTCAACACAAGCAAAATAAGAGGAACTCAGAAAATCAGCAGTCAGGTCGACCTACTCCCAACACAGGTCGACCTAAAATGAAGAAATTTACATATCATTCTGCTAGGTCGACCTACACAACAACTAGGTCGACCTAATCTGAGAAAATTTCCCCAAAACGCATCTGAAGTGGATTCTGGTCGACCTACTTCTTTGACAGGTCGACCTAACTGGGAACAAATGACATCCAAAGGATATGCAGCTCTGTTAGGTCGACCCAGCCCTAAATTAGGTCGACCTATCTGATCAAAACTGACTTCCAAAGGATATGCAGCTCTGTTAGGTCGACCCAGCCCTAAATTAGGTCGACCTATCTGATCAAAACTGCCAAAATTTCTGGTTTTCTCTGCATCAACTGAAAAGCTCTCATATATATTGTCCAAGGTTCAATTATTGAAAACAACACCAACGACTGAAAGATACACAAAGGCTTCTCATCTTCGTTCTTCGTCATCTCCAACACAATTACACATAATCATTCTTGCGTTGAGGGTTAGTGATCGAGTTCGATAACGTCCATGGAACGGAATTGAAGATTCCTAGTGGGTGAAGATTTGTGGGGTTTTTGGTGAATAAAATCCGAGGGTTTTGTCCTCCAAGATAGGTGTTTCTTGGAGGGTTTTTATCAAGAGGTTTCATCGAGGATCCATCTGAGTGTGAAGATTGAAGAACAAGGGTTCAAGGCAATTCAAGACACTGCAGAAAAGGGATCAAGTGAAGCTCTTGGATCACCTTGATCTGACTCAAGATTAAGGGGGAAGAAGATTCAAAGGATCGACAAATTCGGTTTATTGTTTATCACTTTGTTTTCTTCTTTGTATATACTACTTTCAACATTAATGGAAGATTTCCCAATTTCAATTTGGAATTGGGGGCAGACGTAGTCGTAGCGAGGACGATTGACGAACTGCCTGAACAAATATCGTGTTCTTGTCACTTTTATCTTTTCATTTACGTTCTGTTCATATTTGGTCATAATTGCAAAATTGATTAACGATTCAAGTGTTAAAATTGTGAATTAAAGTTCTGCATAAACATCACAATTCACCACATCTTGAATCATCATCAAATTTGAACATTATCACCAAGTGTTTGTCGTTTTGCTTATTCCACTATTACTGCATTGCAAACCAAAGTTTGTCAATTTAGAAGATAATTGATTTTCAGCTGTGAAACATATTGATTCGATAACATATCACTTCATCATTAATCTCAATTATCTTGTGGTTTTGTCACATATACGACCCTTGCAATAACGGTCCGGAATAGACGCAAGTCGATTCAGAACCGCTTTCGCTTTAGTTCGAAATAATTCCGAAAAACTCTGTGAGATCTATTCACCCCCCTCTAGATCCTCAGGCCAGCGTCTAACACGTGGCATCAAGAGCTTGGTTTATTCCATGCTACGTGAAACACTTATTGGAAAGATGGCTTCCGGACCTAAAGGGGCTCACAATAGAGCTCCAGTTTTCAACGGTGAAAACTATGGCTATTGGAAGGATTGTATGTGTGTCCACATCAATGCAATTGATAGGAACATCTGGACAACTATTGTCAATGGTCCCTTTCAGATCACCATGACAAATGCAGCTGGTGCAGTTGTTCCAAAACCAGAAAATACTTGGGATGCTGAAGATGAAAAGAGATATGCATACGATTGGAAAGCGAGAAACATTCTAATCTCAGCTATAGGAGTTGATGAATACTATCGCGTTTCCCATTGTAGATCCGCTAAAGCTATGTGGGACACATTGCAAGTTGCCCACGAGGGAACGGATGATGTCAAACTAGCTAGGATCAATACGTTAACTCATGAGTTCGAACTCTTCCACATGGAAGATGGTGAATCCATCGAAAACATGCAGAAGAGATTCGTTCACCTGAAAAATCGGTTAAATTATCTTGATAGACCTGTTTCCAATGCAGTTGCTACTAACAAAATCTTAAGATGCTTGAACAGGGAATGGCAACCCAAGGTTACAGCAATAAAGGAAGCAAATGATCTAAACACCTTAGACATTACCACTCTCTTTGGTAAACTAGAGGAACATGAACAACACCTTAAATGCCTTGACATGCATGAGAAAAGGGCAAAGAAAGAAAAGAACATGGAGAAAGAGGTAGAGAAGAAGTCAATAGCTCTAAAAGCTTCAAGCTCCAAGACCTCAAGACAAGAGCTAGAGGATAGTGATACAAGTGATGACGAAGACTCCGATGATGAGGAAATGAGACTGTTTGTGCGAAGATACAACAAATATCTAAAGAAAAATGGAGCAAAACATTCTGACAAAGGCTTGATCAACTATAGAAAGCAATCAAACAAGTTCAAACAAGATGACGACAACAAAGGAAAAATCAAAGGCCCTTGCTTTAATTGTGGGAAAGCCGGTCACTACAAACTGGATTGTCCATACCTTAAGAAAGAAAAAGAGAAGAACCAAAGCAAAGGTCATAACAAATCTAAGAGAGCCTACATAGCATGGGAAAGTGATTCATCTAGTGAAAACTCATCAAGCGATGAAGAAGAATCAGCAAACTTATGCCTTATGGCTCATCAACACAAGAAAAAGAAAGCTGTAAGTCATCTTAAACCTGAACTCATAGATAAGGTATCTCATTCTCAACTAAAACTTGCTTTTGAAGAATTACATAGAGATGCAATTAAAGCTTTCAAACTTTTGGCCTCAAATAAGAAAATCTTTTCATATCTTGAATCAAAAGTTGAGAAAACCGAAAAGGATATGGAAGCTTTAAAACAATCAATGCTAGACATTCAAAAGGATAAAGTTGAAATAGATCCTACATCATGGTTTGGTTGTGAGACATGTCACATTTGGCAAAAAGAAGTAAGAGATCTAAAAGCCAAGTTAGACAAGGCTCAACAACCAAAAGTGACTTTTGCGGTTGATCCAAATAAGTTCAAAAGATCGTATACTCCTTTATATAGTAAATACACTTTTGTACCAAAAGTATTAACCAGCAAAACAACATATTCTCATCATATTACCTGTCATTATTGTTGCAAAAAGGGTCATACCATTGAAAAATGCAAATTTAGGAGGATTTTAGTTCCTAAAGGAGTATTTCAATGGTTGCCTAAGTGCAACAATTTATGTACTCACCACCTAGGACCCAATGAAGATTGGGGACCTTCCACTCTAAATTAATTTTGCAGGAAAAGTGTCTTGACATCGCCGAAAGGTGATGATCCCTTGATAGCTGATGCTCAAGACACATAAAGGAAGACATATCACTATCGGTATGTCATCTATGAAGACAGCAATCGAAGAACTATTCTTGGCAAAGGAAATGTAGGTGACCGGGCCACCACTAATGTATAACATACATCACAAATACAAGTTAACCCGAAAAACACAAAGGTCGCATTACTTGATGTGCAATTGGCAAGTTGCATTGCAAGGAAATTTAAACCTATTCTAAGCAGAATAATGTTTAGGACCCTGTCCCGCATCCGGGAGAACATCAAGTAATCGATACTAGATGAGTTTTTCGCAAAATCAAGCAATCAAGTTATGAAACATTCTATCAAGACAATTCATCATCAAATCTAGGAGTATGGCACACTGACAAGAGGATTCCACACAATGATGACAAAACACCTACATATTGAGAAAGCGGTAACATGTTTATTGTTCACTTCCAAAAATTTTATTGATACTATAATATGCTATCAATTAACATGCTTATAGTGACTTCATATATGTTTATCTATATATCTCAATTACATATATGTGTCTATCACCTCCATTCATAACATATCATGTGTTGGGCATACAAGCAAGTAACTAAACATAAATGCATCATATAGTAACATCCCTAAGGCATTTCAAACATTTGAAGCAACTTAGGTCGACCTAACCTGCATCTGAGTCGACCTACAGAAGAAAACTTTCAGCAGAAACCAAAAATGCCCAGTTACGTCGACCTACCCTCTTTTTAGGTCAACCTAATCTTCAATTTTTTAAAGGCTTCTCTTTTAGGTCGACCCAGCCTTCATTTAGGTCGACCTACTGCTTCAAAAATTCCCAAATTTGGGTCTGTTGGTCGACCCGACCCATCCCCATTCATTCATAATCATTCCTCTTTTCTTTCCCACTCATTCTCACATCATTGTGTACGGCCAACCCTAATTCCTCAAGTTCAAAGAGTGTCAAAGACCATCTCTCTCACTCTACTACTCAACAACCATGCCTCCAAAATCAAGAAAGGGAAAGGAAATTGCCTCTGGTTCATCATCTCCACCGGTAAGTGCTCTTGTTCATCCTGATTGTAGGGAAAATTTTGAGAAATGGCAGATGAAAAGAAAAATTGTTAAACAATATACCTATGATCCAAATCTTGTCAAAAACATGCATATCCCCGATGTCGCTGCTTTGATTGAACATCAAAATATTCATCCCTTAGTGCAATGTGATACTCCGTACTGTGAAAATACCGTCAGGGCTTTCTATGCAGGATTTACAAAAGGGGATGGTTGTAATTTCCGATTCAAAATGGGCTCTAGGTCGCATGTTGTTGACAAACGGGCTTGGATTAGTATCTTTGGTCTCAAAATTGTAGGTGATGAATTCTGTATGGAAGACGGGGATGTACCGGGAAACTATGACCATGTGGCCTATATGAAGTCTATCCTCAAAGACCCTTCCGTCTTTGACAAACCTAATGAAACAATAACAGCCGGTCACCTGAAGCGAGATCCTAGGCTCCTAAATTGGGTCATCTCAAGAATCATTCGACCAAGAGCAGGAGGGTACTCAAGAATTGAAAGGAATGAAGTTGTGCTCATGTATCTGCTGCAAAACAGAACGAGTATACATTGGCCTTACTTCCTAGCTGCTAAGTTTCATGAGGTCCAACAGAAAACTACAGCCCTGTGTTATGGATCAATCATTCAAACAATTGTCAATCATTTCGGCATGCGGCTTGATCACTTACACTACATTAGCATACACCAATCTCAAGAATTCTCACAAACCACCTTGACTCTTATGGGATACCATTGGAATCTAGTTAGGAAAACCTACTATCTCATTCAAAAGGGAACCGGAAAGGTTATTTACAATTATGATGATCCCACAGAGTTTGGAAACAATGCAGGAAATGAAGAAGAAGGACTTGATCAAGACAATGCAAATGATGATGATCACCACATGGAAGATGTTGCACAAGATACGGATGCAAATAGGAGATATGTTCCTCCACAACAAGAGGATATCCCTTGGGGATACACGGCTCCGCCTCCGCCGAATCAAACCAACATCATTTCCATGTTAGAGAATATGCAACTCCTACAACAACAACACTTCGACACAAAACAGCTCCAATTCCAACAAATGCAACAGCTCCAACAAGATCGCTATGACGAACAACAACGACAATATCAATCGTTGTACAACTTGGTTCAAGACCACAAAAGCGATTTTGAGACTTTTGCCTCCAACTCGACTCTAAGACAGAATCAGTTTGAGGAAACGGCATTGCATCGTCATGCCAACATAAGCCAAAGCTTTAACACTCTCAATCTATCTGTACTTGATTTGTTGGAACAAGTTGAAGAGGATCGTCCTCATACATTTCAAAGAGGAAGAGGAAGAAGGGGCAGGCGTTAGGATGCATTCTCCATCATATCATAATATTATTGCATTTCATTTCATTATCCTTATGTTATGTTCTTACATATTGTCATACTGTGCCTCTTTTTAATCTCTTGGATTATCATGTATGTTAAAGTGTATCTTTAAACATGTTTGGTTCTCATGGTTTCACTATCTACATTTTATCTATTACTATGAATGCAGGTACTTTTATCTATGTTTCTCTCGTTATTCTTCTGTTTTTCTTGTATCTCTTTTGATGTTGTCAAAGGGGGAGATAGATGCTGAGTGTACGGGGGAGCTCAGCTGAGTAAATAGATGCTGAGTGTACGGGGGAGCTTTTACCACTTATTGCCAAAGCTTCTACTACCGGTTTGCCATCATCAAAAAGGGGGAGTATGTGAATACAAGATCACACTCACAAAGATGTTTTTGATTCATGGCAAACTCAACAAGCATACAAGCAACAAGGTACAAGCAGAAGAACTCAAAGAAAAGCAAGCTTTGGTCACTCATAACAGAGCAGGTCGACCTACTATGCATACAGGTCGACTCAACACAAGCAAAATAAGAGGAACTCAGAAAATCAGCAGTCAGGTCGACCTACTCCCAACACAGGTCGACCTAAAATGAAGAAATTTACATATCATTCTGCTAGGTCGACCTACACAACAACTAGGTCGACCTAATCTGAGAAAATTTCCCCAAAACGCATCTGAAGTGGATTCTGGTCGACCTACTTCTTTGACAGGTCGACCTAACTGGGAACAAATGACATCCAAAGGATATGCAGCTCTGTTAGGTCGACCCAGCCCTAAATTAGGTCGACCTATCTGATCAAAACTGACTTCCAAAGGATATGCAGCTCTGTTAGGTCGACCCAGCCCTAAATTAGGTCGACCTATCTGATCAAAACTGCCAAAATTTCTGGTTTTCTCTGCATCAACTGAAAAGCTCTCATATATATTGTCCAAGGATCAATTATTGAAAACAACACCAACGACTGAAAGATACACAAAGGCTTCTCATCTTCGTTCTTCGTCATCTCCAACACAATTACACATAATCATTCTTGCGTTGAGGGTTAGTGATCGAGTTCGATAACGTCCATGGAACGGAATTGAAGATTCCTAGTGGGTGAAGATTTATGGGGTTTTTGGGGAATAAAATCCGAGGGTTTTGTCCTCCAAGATAGGTGTTTCTTGGGGGTTTTTATCAAGAGGTTTCATCGAGGATCCATCTGAGTGTGAAGATTGAAGAACAAGGGTTCAAGGCAATTCAAGACACTGCAGAAAAGGGATCAAGTGAAGCTCTTGGATCACCTTGATCTGACTCAAGATTAAGGGGGAAGAAGATTCAAAGGATCGACAAATTCGGTTTATTGTTTATCGCTTTGTTTTCTTCTTTGTATATACTACTTTCAACATTAATGGAAGATTTCCCAATTTCAATTTGGAATTGGGGGCAGACGTAGTCGTAGCGAGGACGAACGACGAACTGCCTGAACAAATATCGTGTTCTTGTCGCTTTTATCTTTTCATTTACGTTCTGTTCATATTTGGTCATAATTGCAAAATTGATTAACGATTCAAGTGTTAAAATTGTGAATTAAAGTTCTGCATAAACATCACAATTCACCACATCTTGAATCATCATCAATTTTGAACATTATCACCAAGTGTTTGTCGTTTTGCTTATTCCACTATTACTGCATTGCAAACCAAAGTTTGTCAATTTAGAAGATAATTGATTTTCAGCTGTGAAACGTATTGATTCGATAACATATCACTTCATCATTAATCTCAATTATCTTGTGGTTTTGTCACATATACGACCCTTGCAATAACGGTCCGGAATAGACGCAAGTCGATTCAGAACCTCTTTCGCTTTAGTTCGAAATAATTCCGAAAAACTCTGTGAGATCTATTCACCCCCCCTCTAGATCCTCAGGCCAGCGTCTAACATGGTGTCGATTAAGATTTCTACAACGGTTAATATATAGTTTTAATATGTATTTTTAAATGGGGTAATTATTATCTTACAAGTGTTTTATAGATATCAGTTAATTTAAAATCACATTTTTTAATATGATATCAAAGTCAAATTTAAATTTTGGTAGACCATATGCTATCAGGTTATCGCTATTAGACACCTCATCATTTATTTTCAAACTTCATATGTTCAACCTTAAACGTTACAGAATGTGTTAAAAGTCCTAGATCGAATAATATATAACCTAAACAATAATAAATGTCATTTCTATAAAATTTTACTTATGTCTACGTAGTAGTATTTATTTATTTTTTTGTTTGTGACGGTTCTAATGGTGCTTGCATTATCTTAGTTCATAATGTTACAATGGTAAAATTAATATGTGCTGCAATAACGAAACTTAAAAGCAAAATGAAATTCAGTCAAATGTTAGAATTATATTCTAATATGAGCATTTCACGTGTAGTTACGCTCAAAACTTCTATCAAAATTCAAATTGTATTACTTAGAAAATTTTAAATGAAATTTTGTTTTGCCAAATCTATGCTATCATCATAGTCTAAATTAAAATTTCAATAATTTCGTGTCTTCCCTACTTTGTTAAATTTCAATTTTATTTATGCTGTCCACATACATTTATCACAGATTTCAAAATTATAAGTTTTCCTCTACTTTTTCCAAGCTTTCCCATTAGCCATCATCTTATATAATAACACTTGCATCTTTCAACAAATCATACTCTCATTTCAATTAAATCTTGTTCTGTAATCCAAACAATCATTCAATGACCACTCTTACTACACAAATGTCACTTCTTTTGCTCCTTCTTTTATCTATAACCATATTTCACAGAAGTTTGTCTATAAATGATCACAGGATGGTATCATGCCATGAGAAAGACCGGGAGATACTTTTAACTTTCAAAAAGGGAATCATTGATCATGATGGTCGAATTTCAACATGGACAACCGAAAATGATTGTTGTTCTTGGGAAGGGATCCACTGTGACAACATTACTAGAAGAGTTACACGAGTTGAATTATCACCACCTTATTACGTTGTAGATGAGCAATCCAAATATTTAAAAGGTGAGATGAATCTTTGTATTTTAAAACTTGAGTTTCTCAGTCACTTGGATTTGAACAACAATGAGTTTAATAAGATTAGTATTCCATCGAATCACCAAAACATTACACATGCATCTAAACTTTTCTTTCTTGACTTATCCATCAGTTTCAGTCATAGTCTTCACATGGATAATCTTGATTGGCTTTCTCCACTTTCTTCTTTGAAATATCTCAACCTTTCTGGAATTGATCTTCATAAGGAAACCAATTGGCTTCAAGCTGTGAAAAAAATTCCTTCACTATTAGAGTTACAGTTACAAAATTGTAACCTAAATAACCTCGTGCTCAACCCATCTGTTGAATATTTGAATTTTTCTTCACTTATAATTCTTGATCTTTCTTACAACAACATCACCTTTCATTTACCTAATTCATTTTTTAATCTCACCAAAGACATCACCTATCTTGATCTTAGTCACAACCATATACCAGGTGAGATACCTTCAAGCTTGCTAAACCTTCGAAATTTAAGACACCTTAATCTTGCTTATAACCAACTTAGAGGATCTATTCCAAATGAAATAGGCCAATTAGCACATATTGAAACACTTGATCTTTCCAGGAACATGTTAAGTGGTTTCATTCCTTCAACTCTTGGAAACCTCTCCTCCTTATATTCCTTATCTATTGGCTATAATAATTTCTCTGGTGAAATATCAAAAACAACTTTCTCCAAACTCAATAGTTTAGATTCACTAGACTTGAGTAGTTCAAATGTTTTATTTCAATTTGATTTTGATTGGGTTCCTCCTTTTCAACTTAGTACGCTTTCTTTGAGTAACTCAAATCTAGGCCCAAATTTTCCATCATGGATATATACACAGAACTCATTGGAGATTCTTGATTTATCCAGCACTGGAATTTCATTAGTAGATAAGAATAAGTTTGCGAGGTTTATAGAAAGAATAAACCATACTCTTGATTTGTCAAACAATTCGATGATGGGAGATTTATCAAACCTAACACTAATGGGTTATGACTTAGAATTGAGTCATAATAATTTCACAGGAGGACTCCCTAACATCGCAAGGGCCTATTTCGTTGATTTTTCTTACAACTCCTTTTCAGGACCAATTCCACATAGTTGGAAGAAGTTAAAGGATTTATTGTACATTAACTTGTGGTGCAATAAGTTGTCAGGTGAAGTCCTAGTGCACCTCTCTCAATCGACACAATTGCTAGTCATGAATTTGGGAGAAAATGGATTTTCTGGATTCATACCAATCAACATGTCACAAGAATTAGAAGTGGTCATATTGAGAGGTAATCAATTTGAAGGGAACATCCCAACACAATTATTCAATCTCCCATCTTTATTTCATTTGGACTTAGCACATAACAAGCTTTCAGGATCTATTCCAGACTGCACTTATAACTTAACTCATATGATTACTAATCATTTAGGTTCATGGATTAGTCCTACAATTGATTTGTTTCAAAAAGGTCACGATTACGTGTATCAAGTCCAACCTGATAGGCGAACTATTGACCTTTCAGTCAATAGATTTTCAGGAAAAGTACCAATGGAATTATTTCGTCTTGTTCAAGTTCAAACATTAAATTTGTCTCACAATAATTTTATGGGAACAATACCAAAGACAATTGGAGGAATGAAAAATCTTGAATCTCTAGATCTCTCTAATAATATGTTTTATGGTGAAATTCCCGAAAGCATGAGTGTCTTGAACTTTTTAGATTACTTGAATCTATCTCACAACAATTTTAATGGAAAAATCCCAACTGGAACACAACTTCAAAGTTTTGATGCATCTTGCTACTTTGGAAATCCAAACTTGTGCGGAGCTCCTCTAAATAATTGTTCCACAGAAGAAGAAAATCCAAAAAATGTAACACCAACACGAAGGAATGAAGATGAGGACTCTATAAGAGAATCATTATATCTAGGCATGGGAGTTGGATTTGCAGTAGGTTTCTGGGGGATATGTGGTTCTTTGTTTCTTCTTAGAAAATGGAGGCACGCATATTATCGGTTTGTTGATGGAGTTGGGGACAAGATCTATGTAACTTTCATGGTAATGATGAATAGTTTCAAGAGAAATTAATCTTCGGTTAACTAAGGTTAGTAAAATTGACTTCTAAATTTTATTGATCAAAATTATTTATATAATATAATGTTTTTTATTTAAAATTAATCAATGACATGTTTCACTGAACAACTATTGATTATTTTGGTTTATTTTCCAGTTATATGCCTGACTTATATTCATTGTATTTGCTTCATATTTTACCAGGTGACTTTGTATGTGGAAGATCTTGGATTCTTATGCAAATTGTGGAAATAATCTTTCATCTGTTGTAATACATTATAGTTTTTTAGTAGTCAGGAAGTGTTGCATTTATGTTGTTGTTGAGACACTGTTACACATATTATGTGCTTGTCATCAGGGACTTTAAAATATGAAAGTGCTATCGAATTTGATTTTGTTGGATAAATTTAAATGCAGTCTTGGAAAGCCAAAAGACAGATTCTCTAGGGCAGACAAACTTTCATAGGAAATAGTTAATCATTAAATGTTATGTCTATTTATGTTTCCCTGGTCTCTATATAAAGACCCTCTCTTTGTAACCTAATTTTCACTTTTGCAACAAATCCTTTGCAAGTCAATATATATCAGAAGAGAGTAGTTTGATCTGTTACCTTCAAATTGGTATCAGAGCGCATGGCAAACATGATGAACCAGATGTCATTGCCGCAACTGTCAAAATCAAACTATGAGAACTGGAGCATCCAGATGAAGGCGCTGCTTGGATCGTTAGATGTATGGGAGGTTGTAGAAGAAGGGTTTGAAGAACCAGAAACCACGACGGGAAATACAGCAGCCCAGAACAAGGCGTTGAAAGAGACGCGGTCGAAAGACAAAACGGCATTATACATGTTGTTTAGAGCAGTAGACGAATCTGGTTTTGAGAAGATTGCTGGTTCAACTACTTCGAAGCAAGCGTGGGATACACTAGAGACGGCGTTCAGAGGAGCAAATAGAGTCAAGCAAGTTCGTTTGCAAACTCTTCGAGGAGAATTAGAAAGGATGAAGATGAAAGAGACGGAGCCCGTGTCGGACTACATCACGCGTGTGCAAACAGTTGTAAATCAACTGAACAAAATGGAGAAGCAATGACCGATGCTCGAGTTGTCGAAAAGATTTTAAGATCTTTGACTGAAAAATTCGAAAATATAGTATGTGCAATAGAGGAGTCGAAGGACCTTGCGACAATCACTGTCGAAGAAGTAGCTGGTTCACTTGAGGCACACGAACAACGCAAAATACAAAAGAAGGAGGAGACACTTGATAATGCAGAACAGACAAAGGAATCCACTAGAGATGAAAGAGCACTTTTATCTCAAAACTGGCGTGGTCGAGGACGTGGTCGTGGAGGTCGAGATGGTGGTCGAAGCTATCAGAACAACAATTTCAAAAGAGGACAGGCAAGTCAACAAAATTGGCGTGGTCGAGGACGTGGTCATAGAGGTGGCAGGTCGAACTCCAACATCGAATGCTACAAATGCAATAAACATGGACATTTTGCGAAGGATTGCAACTCATACAGTTGCTACAATTGTGGAAAAGGGGGACACCTTGCAAAAGACTGTCGATTCAGGAGGAAAGTTGAAGAGACAACAAATTTCGCACTAGAAACAAAATCAAATGAAGGATTCTTATTAATGACCCAAAAGGAGACAAACACAGAAGATGACACTATATGGTACCTTGACTCATGAGCAAGTAATCATATGTGTGGTCACAAACATCTATTCAAATAAATAAAGAAAATTGAAGATGGTCATGTATCTTTTGGAGATGCGTCGAAGGTAAAGGTCGAAGGTAAAGGAACAATTTGTTATTTGCAGAAAGACGACGTACCTGGAAAAATACAAGATGTTTATTATGTACCAGATCTAAAAGCAAATATTCTAAGTCTGGGGCAACTTACAAAGAAGGGATATTCGATATTTATGAAGGATCGAATACTGCATTTGAAGGATAAATCAGGACACCAAATTGCTCAAGTTGAGATGGGAAGGAATCGAATGTACAAGCTGAATCTGAGAAGCGTTCGAGGAAAATGTTTGAAAATCGACACTGAAGACCAAGCAACTCTGTGGCATCTACGTTTTGGTCACTTACATCATGCTGGGTTAAAGAGATTAGCGGGAAGAAACATGGTACATGGATTGCCTAACATGGAGTTTGAAAGAAAATTTTGTGAAAATTGTGTTTTTGGCAAGCAGACGAGAACCTCTTTTCAAAAGAAGGCAGAATATCATGCTAAGCACATCCTTGAATTAATTCACACTGATATCTGTGGACCAATCACTCCAGAATCCTTTAGTGGCAAGAAGTATTTCATTTCCTTCATCGATGATTTCTCAAGAAAGACTTGGGTCTACTTCCTGAGAGAAAAATCTGAAGCATTCAAAGCATTCAAAGGGTTCAAGGTAATGGTTGAAAAATCGACTGATCGACACATCAAAGCACTTCGTTCTGACAGAGGAGGAGAATATACTTCGACAGCTTTCATGAAGTATTGCGAGGAGCAGGGTATAAGGAGATTTCTAACTGCAGCATACTCACCTCAACAAAATGGGGTTGCTGAAAGGAAAAATCGAACAGTCCTTGACATGGTTCGTTGAATGCTCAAAAGTAAGAACATGTCGAAAGAATTTTGGGCAGAAGCTGTGCAATGTTCAATCTATGTTCAAAATAGATGTCCGCATTCAAAGTTGGGAGATCAAACACCGCAAGAAGCGTGGAGTGGACAGAAACCGACTGTATCTCATTTTAAAGTATTTGGTAGTGTTGCTTATGCACATGTACCAGATCAACGAAGAACGAAGCTTGAAGACAAGAGTCAGAAATATATATTAATTGGGTATGATGAGAAAACAAAAGGATACAGGTTATTCGACCCCATAAACAAAAAGGTGGTAGTAAGTAGAGATGTTCGAGTGAATGAAGCAAGTAGGTGGGACTGGAACAATTCGACAGAAGACATAGTTGAAACTGAAGAACCCTCAGTCGGTATACCAACAACCCAAAATCAATTGCCAAGGTTTGAATACTCTGACAGTGAAGACGAATCCTCACAACCCAGAATGAGAAGCTTGCAAGAGTTGTATGGTAATACAGAAGAAGTACATCTTGTGTGTCTACTGGCAGATTCTGAAAACATTAGTTTCGAAGAAGCATGGAGAGATGAGAAGTGGAAGAATGCCATGGACGAAGAAATTAAAGCTATCGAACACAACAAATCTTGGGAACTAGCAGAGTTACCAAAAGGAAGTCGAACCATTAGTGTAAAATGGGTGTTTAAGAAAAAGATGAATGCTCAAGGAAAAGTCGAAAGGTACAAGGCGCGACTTATGGAAAAAGGATACAGGCAGAAGGAAGGAATAGATTATGACGAAGTATTCGCACCAGTTGCAAGAATGGAGACAATTCGACTGCTGATTTCTCAAGCTGCTCAGCTCAAATGGCCAATATTTCAAATGGATGTCAAATCAGCATTTTTGAATGGTGTGCTCGAAGAAGAAGTCTATGTCGAACAACCACCAGGATACATGAAAGACGGAAGCGAAGGAAAAGTGCTAAGACTCAAGAAAGCACTTTATGGATTAAAGCAGGCACCTCGTGCATGGAATACACGTATTGATACTTACTTCAAAAAGAATGGTTTCCAACAATGTCCTTATGAACATGCCCTATATGTAAAGAAGTATAAAGGAGATATACTGCTCGTAGCACTCTATGTCGACGACTTGATTTTCCTGGGCAACAGTGATCAAATGATCGAAGAATTCAAAGGTCGAATGACACGAGAATTTGAAATGACGGACTTAGGTCGAATGAGCTTCTTTCTTGGTCTGGAAGTTCGACAAGAAGAAACTGGAATTTTTGTCTCACAAGAAAAATATGCAAAGGACATTTTGAAGAGGTTCAAAATGGAAGGTTGCAATCCAATCTCGACACCAATGGAGCCAGGAGCCAAGATTTCAAAATTTGATGGGGGGGAACGTGTCGAAGCAAACAAATTTCGAAGCTTGGTCGGAAGTCTTCGATATCTCACATGTACTAGACCAGATCTTTCTCTAAGTGTCGGAATCTTGAGTCGATTTATGGAAGAACCAGTTCACTCACACTGGAAAGCTTTGAAGAGAATTCTTTGTTATATCCAAGGAACTGTGTCACTTGGAATTTTTTACTCAAAATCAGAAGATTACAAGCTAACAGGTTACTCCGACAGTGATTGGTGTGGAGATATAGACGATCAAAAAAGTACATCAGGATATGTATTCTTTATGGGAAACACTGCTTTCACATGGCTCTCAAGGAAGCAACCAATTGTAACACTGTCAACATGCGAAGCAGAATACGTGGCTGCATCATGGTGTGTATGCCATGCTATATGGCTTAGAAGATTGTTATGTGAGTTAGAGCAGAAGCAGGAAAATGCAACCATAGTACAAGTCGACAACAAATCAGCAATCGAACTAGCGAAGAATCCAGTGAATCATGAAAGAAGTAAACACATCGACGTACGTTTTCATTTCATTCGAGAACATGTGAAAAATGGAAGCGTCGAACTGAAGCATGTGGCAAGCAAGGATCAAGCTGCAGATATTTTCACAAAACCATTGTCGAAGGAGATATTCGACAGAGGCAAGATAATGCTGGGATTAATTGACCGAAGGAGCATTTAATTTATGGGGGAGTTTTGTTGGATAAATTTAAATGCAGTCTTGGAAAGCCAAAAGACAGATTCTCTAGGGCAGACAAACTTTCATAGGAAATAGTTAATCATTAAATGTTATGTCTATTTATGTTTCCCTGGTCTCTATATAAAGACCCTCTCTTTGTAACCTAATTTTCACTTTTGCAACAAATCCTTTGCAAGTCAATATATATCAGAAGAGAGTAGTTTGATCTGTTACCTTCAGATTTGTGGTACAAAATATAAAACTTATTATATTGTCACATCTAAAATAAATTGATTCTGACTTACCAACATTTTTGGATAGTTTGTCAAAGATTTTATCCACTAATTTACAATGAAGGTATGCGTAAAATCATATAATTGAAGTTGATAAATCATAAATGATTGATGAACACTATTTATACACCCTTATATATAATACATTTTATTATTCTGATATATAAGCCACACAAAAGGATAATACATTTTAAAAGATTCAATTTTTTTCATAAATATTAGTCGAAATAAATAAAATGTTATAATAAAAATCTAATAAATCAAAAAATGCTATAATAAAAACTTAATACACAAATTGAGATAGAATCAAAACTCAAAATAATTATAATTAAGTGTATTATTGATTAATACATAAATGTAAAATGTTTGCAACTAAAACGCTGTTTTCTTGTAGTGGTTTACAATAAAAGAAAATTGCTCCATTTGCCGCTCCACAATATATTCCTCATCAACTCTGTATTGTTGTAACCCAATAGTCTTTGGTCAATTTCATCCATATTTGAATCTCATATGCCTTTAGTATCCTTAAACACGTCAATCTCAATATAAGCTTCAGACTGACTTACTAGCAATAGTAGAAGAAGGGGGTGTCACGCCAAACTTACTGGGCCGCGTGTAGGTATATCAATATTCTATTTTATTCATATATTGATAATTTAGGATCTTTTTGTTTACCATATTAAGAATACTTCTTGTTTTCTCCTCACTATATCATAGAATGTCCTTCAATTCTCAACATTTAAATCATAATTCTTCAAACCAACATGTGTTATTTCTTTTACCACCTCTTTGAGAGATGCGTTGTCATCATCGAAAAAGAAGATGTCGAACCTTGTTTCATAGGTTATTGATCTAAAAAGATCCATTGAAGACGTATATGCTTTTGATAATGAGAACTATCTTTTATGTTGTGAGAGGATTGATAAAGAATTAACATTTTCCATTCTTTTTCTCATTGTGATACATTTTAATTTTTTACCACTATAGTAAATTGCTAATATTCTTGCTAAACATGTCGTTAGAATTGCTCATTTTATTTCCACTATAGTTGGAAATAAGAGGTTTTTTTTCCTGTTCGACCATAAATCAAATCAGATTGTATCTTCACTTAATATAAAGGTGGAAGAAATAAAATTTATTCACAAAACCCATAACATAAACAACATGAGAATAAAGATAGTGCACTGTAAAGCAACATTACACTGTCAACCAATCAGTTTTAATCAATTTGCCATGTCATATTCAAACAATTTTATTAAAATTAAATAAAGAAAAGTCTTGAAAAAATTGATAGTGGTAACAAGAAACCGCTCTATTTTCTTACGCCGTATTCCATTTTTTCAAACTGATACTGTTTTAGTCTGAACAAAATACACCCTTTCCACCATAACTTTCTTACTCATCTATCGATTTCAATTCAATGGGTTATGAAATCTACATGGTATTTTCTCAGACTGACACTGTTTTAGTCATAAAAAGTTTGTAACCCTTGCGGTGAGAATCCATTATCTCTTTCTGCCTGTTGCATGAAACCAAATACCTTTTCCAGATCGGAAAGAATCCATTATCTCTTTCTGCCTGTTGCGAGTCAGTGCAGCAGCTAATGTAGTGCTTCCATTTACATAGGCAACCGTGAGATGAGATATCAGGGAAAATTGTTTCACAAATATTTCAATCACCTTAGCCACAATGATTCTTTCCACAAAAATGAGGCACAATAACTGACTAGGTTCTCTACATAGATTATGATATTGTTATGATGAATAGTAAAATATTACAGTGAATTCATAGTTGCATACCCAAATGATTGGAAGAGTTTAATAAGTTCAAGTAATTTTGGTGATATGTATCCCATGTCCACTGCCTTTGAAAACTCAAATTCGACATCCAAAATCACTTTATCAAATACGGTTGAAAACTCAAATTCGACATCCAAAATCACTTTATCAAATACGGTCCGATGCGGTTGCGGAGATAACCATATCCGCAAAATTGTGAGTGCAATTGCGGTTGCGGACCGCAATTTAAAACCATGGCAACAAAATTTAGCAAGCCATCAAAAAGACATAGATAGTTGCAGTCTCAAATAAATACCAAGTAAAACAATGTCAAGAGAACTTGAGACAAGAGAATTTGGAAGAACTTATGATAATGTTCAAAGTTTGGAAGAACTTGAGACAAGAGAATTTGACAGCAAAGTATCATCATCGCTGGTGTTTTAGATTTGTAATAGAAATTTTGTAGCTTTAGTATTTAGCTTTGTAAAGTACATGTCCTACTTTATAGCATCACTTGTTATTGTTATACTTAGCCTCATTGGATTACTTAGTTCACAAAATAAGACTTTGGAAGTGCAACATGATATCTTGTAGCTTCAGCTTCAGTATTTGAAATTTTATCTTAATAGAACTTATGAAGGTACCATGTAATAAATTAAGCAATTCATTTAGTTTTATTATATTTAATTATGATATAAGACATATTGTTCAAAGAAATTAAAGGTATCATACTGAGAGAAACAAACTAAAGAACAATAATTCAATAATTTCTTGTTTGACAAAAGCAATCTAGAACAATAATTTATTCTGTGACAAAAACAATCTAGAACAATAATTCTTCTTTGACAGTAACAAGTGAAAGAACAACAATTTCTTATTTAAAAAAATCAACATTGTCAAAAATAAGACAATCAACTCCCGCTTGCTTCAAGTCCTGTTTGTTTCAAGCCATTTGCTTAAAGTTCTTCTTGCTTCAATTCCTTCACCTGAAACATCAAACACATTTTACAGGTTGGTTAATTACATATATAACAGTAATAATATAGAATATTCTGATACTTATTAAAGGTAATTGTGATTGTTTCAAAGCAATTATTATATTACCTTTGAACAAACTCAGCAGTAGAATCTTTACCATTAGCGTTTGAAAATTGTCCATTAACAATATCACACCTAATAAACATGTAGTGATACACCATCAACTTAACAATAGCAGTAGCTTATTGGTAAAATTAATAACATATGGATTGTCAGCATAAAATTATCAAAATAAATGTGAATTTTTAAGATACCTTGTTTGATTTAAATTTGGACATTTACGCTTGTTATGGCCTTTATTCTTGCAATAACTACATACAGATGCACTTTTATTGCGCAATTCCAAGCTTCCTTTCATTCGGAGTGTTCGAGGACGCCCTTTAGTGGCTGCAACTAGAGGGTCACGCACAAATATTTCATTGCTAAAGGATTTTGGAATAACCTCTGATGTTGAATTACCAAGATTTTCATTTGAATCCTTAAGATCCAACAAATCAAGCTCTTCGATTATACTTTGAAAACCTTGAATTGTAACATCATGATGCTTTTGAGACCGTGAACCTCTTTCAGATACTCCCAACGAATGACTCATAATACTATTGAATAATAAAGTGCTCGAATATTCGTAGCTACCTTCTTGAAATTGATTTATTGTTGGTCCTATAACTTGCTCCTTTTTAGCATCAATAGTCCAATGACGAAGCATATACTTTGAAGGAAGAGAAAAAATATTTTTCTTTAGGAGCACATTTAATGCATGTCGACAAAGAATACCCAAAAACTCAAACATGTGACAACTACAATTCACTTCATTCAAAATAATGTGAAAAGTCACATAGTAGTTAGGTTTCTCTTTGTAAATCTCATGAACCTTGTAGGTAGAGGTGTGCATGGTTGGTTATTTTCAAAAACCAAACCATAACCATTTTAAAACCATTTAAATGGTTTGGATTTATAACCATAATCACATTTTAATCAAAACTGGTTATAAAACCGGTTATAAATTTGGTTATGATTATATAACCGGTTTTTTTTAAAAATCCAGTTTTGAAAATTATTTTTTCCGAAAATATTTTTTTTCAAAAAAAAAATTAATATTTTAAAAATTAAAATATTTGGATTTGGATAATAACCGGATTATAACCGAATCCAAAATAATTTAACCGGTTAATAACCATTTAACTATATCCGAATTATATGAATGGATAACCAAACCATTAATAACTAAACCGGTTAATAACCATTCAATTATATCCGGATATTTAAAAGTGGTTTAGGTTTGGTTATGGATTTGGACATCACAACCGGATATTTTGCACACCCCTACTTGTAGGTGGAAAGATCACTAGAAAATTCAACTTTCTCTGCAATAAACTTTTGAGAACCAACTAATTCGTCTTGAAAAATTCTAAATAATTTTCTTGTAAAGATTTTTGAAGCTTCTTCTTCCATAGGATATAAAGTTCGCAAAAACGGTTTTGAATTGATTGTCTTGAAAGTCTTCTCCCTTTCCTTGTTATAACATGCATCAAGAGCCTTGTCATATTGTGTCACAAACTTGTTCAATGGAGTACTAGAATTCAAAAAATCCTTAAAGAACTTATTCATACTTTCACTTCTTTGAGTGGTGGACATTCCAGCACAAAAGTTGTTACGTACATAAGCCGGAATCCATTTTGATCGAATATAGTATATCTTTTGAAGCCATTGATTGTCTTGTAATCCATATTTATCTATCATTGCTTCCCAATCTGATTCAAAATCCTCAATAGTGATTGATTGGCGAATACACTTATAAAATTGATTTTTAAAATCATTGTATTCATGACAGACATTGTTCAAGTATTCTGGAACTTTTTTTTCAATGTGCCACATACAGTAGTGATGATTAACATTTGGAAACACTCTTGCAACAGGATTAGTGATAGCAGCATCTTGGTCGGTGATAATTGTTTTAGGACAAACTCCAGACATTGCTTCTAACCATGTACTTAGCAACCAAACAAAACTCTCTTCAGTTTCATCCCACAATAATGCACAACCAAAAAGAATGGATTGTTGATGATGATTAACTCCGGTGAACGGAACAAAAGGCATTTTGTATCTATTTGTTAAATATGTTGGATCAAAAGTTACCACATCACCAAAATATTTATAACTCATTTTGGACCTCGAATCAACCTAAAAGCAATTAGCTAAATGACCGTCCACATCCATTTGAAAAGCTTAGAAAAATCCAGGATTCCTTAATTGACAATTCTTAAAGTATGATAACATCAATTGAGCATCTCCTTTTTCGATTTGTTTTTGTCTCTTTTGACTTAAGTAATCAATAACGTCTTGCTGACTAAATCCAATATTATCAATACCACCACTTTCAGTACTTAAGACAGATGTTATTTTGCTAGGACGCAATCCTGAATCATCTAGCACATCAATAAGGTTTTTTTTGCACTTTAGTCTTTTTTCTATGCACTCGAAGAAACTGTGAACTTCTTGGGGAGAATAGCTCGTGATTATGCTCTCTTATCAATTTAGAGATAATCCATCTATCTTCATTTTTCTTTAGGTATATCATTGCCTTGCATCCTACCCTTGTCTCATCTTGGGTTGCAAGTTTGTTATTTTCCCCTTTTGCACAATTTTTAGCACGAAACCCCTCCTTTGAACAAAGAATCTCTTGACCAATTATCAATCCATCTGTTCTTGATTTAGTAATACGACCCAATCGAAAACTAAAACCTGTATTTTTTGCATACCTTGTATAGTAAGTTTTTGCATCTTCAAATGATACAAAATCCATTCCTTCGTATGGCTCTAAAGTAGGCTGCAATTGTAGTCTATTGTTGATATTTTCTGCATCATGAGCCATTTCAAATATATCAAAACTCGTTCCAGTAGAATTTACATGCATATTCATCATTTCAACACTTGAAAGAACAAAACATTTAAATATTTAGAAAAGCAAGAATTAATGTTAGAGTGTGTGGATAAAAAAGCAAATATAATTACATGGTTTTAATTAAAGGGAGTATGAATATGAATATAATTAATACCTGAAACCATTTTTAATAGTTATGTTGGATCAACTTCACTATTCACTTGAAAGAGTATTTTGTTTGGAACTGCTTTGAAGTATTAAGAGAGAGAAACAAAGCACATTATAGAACAAAAAAGTTAGAGAAAGCTGCAAAGAATGAGTTTGGTTCTGATACAGTGTGGAGGAAATGGCACACGTGACATGATGGAGCGGTTTCTTATTACCACTATCAATTTTTTCAAGACTTTTCTTTATTTAATTTTAATAAAATTGTTTGAATATGACATGGCAAATTGATTAAAACTGATTGGTTGACAGTGTAATGTTGCTTTACACTGTCAGTGCATTATCTTTATTCTCAAACAACATTGTCCATAATTACTATAAGTTGTACAAAAGTTAAGGACAAACAAACTCATAACATGAGGGGGAGAACAAGCCCCAAGATTAGTTGGCAACACAAATGCATTTACTTTTTTCAATTAACAACACTATAACAAGTCGAAGAAGAGTTCAACATCTACTATCATACAATCACATATGATCTCATCTCATAAGAGTGTAGGATCTGAAGTACGCATATATTCACCTGATAAAATATAGAAAAAACTTTTAAATAGATATAAGTTTTAAATAGAGATATATAATAAAACAAATACTCTCTTGTTTGATTTATAAAACATATTATATCTAAACTATAACTAAAACAAAATATTATACAGCTTGATCATTAAAATTCTCTTGAAGTATATTTCACTAACCTTTTCTGGCAGGAGCTCAATTTCTATGGAAGTTATTTAACTTTACCATCAAACTTACATAGAGCTTGTCACCCAATCCATCAACAAACTGAAAGTACGCTTGCTTCCATTTTCTAATCAGAAACAAAGAACCACAAATTCCCCAGAAACCTACTGCAAATCCAACTCCCATACCAAGATATAATGATTCTTTTATAGATTCATCATCCTCATTTTCTCTAGATGGTGTTGCAGTTTTAGGAATTTCTTCTTCTGTGGTACAATTGTTTAGAGGAGCTTCGCACAAGTTTGGATTTCCAATGTAGCTCTATGCATTAATACTTTGAATTTGAGTTCCTATTGGAATTTTTCCTTTTAAATTGTTGTTGGATAGATTCAAATACTCTGAAAAGTTCAAGAGAATCATGCTTTAGGAATTTCACCATAAAGCTTATTACTAGAGAGATCTAGAGATTCAATTTTTTCTATTCCTCCTGTAACACCCCAAATCTACCTAACGAATATAGATCGAATCAGAGTGCGGAAAAGATAATCATACAAGGGATGTCACATTTTCTTCATATAAAATTCCTTTCAACAGTCACAGTTATATAGATACATAACACTTAGGTCATAGATGAACTCACAACCAAGTGGGTCAATTAAATTAGTTCAACCATCTAAATGTCACAGTCATAATTCCTCAACGGTAACAACAATTTATCTTTAATTCAACGGGAATAACTTCAAAGATTATCATTATTTAATTCAACATATTCAGGTATTCACATTATACATGATATCAACAACTTAAGCAACAACAGTTAAATAACAACGAATAAGTAAACAACGTTCACCCCCCCCTGAGTGCTACGTATCAGAGCAAGACCTTTTGACTTAGCACAAAGCAACTTAACGACTTCATAAAAATACTTCAACGTCCACAACTATACTTGAGTACCTGCCCATTTCCCATGGTAAGGGAAACATCAGCAGAAGGGGTGAGATATCGAACTATATAAATAGGATCATGATAAACTATATATTAGGTAGAGAATATAAATGAATCACCACTTCACACAACTTCCACCTAAAGCAACACAAATACCATTATCAAGGAATAGTCATAATATCAACACATAAGAGTCCTTAACAAGTCAACCTATAAGTAACACAACACATAATCAACAGCTTCAACCAACAACTACCGACAACGACAAATGCGACTCAACTGTGCATATGCATGTGGTACCATTGGAGTAAAACTCCCAACTTAGAACATTGCCAGTAATTCTGAGGCATAAGGCAAAGACTTCAACTTAGAACGTGCCAATCCATGCCAACTTTAATGAGCACTAGCTCCAACATAGAACATTTCCAATCCATACCAACTTTATGTTATGCTATGCTATGCGACAACATACAACGACCACAACTCGACAACTCGACAACGACATAACAACAACACAACAACGGTCACATATAAAAAATCACACCGTTCAACTTTAGCCAAAGGCTCAGAACACAACTTAACAACGAGATTATCAACTTCATAGCAACATATATGCGATATCAAAATTCGCCAGGATTCGCGCCATAAGGCTACCCACAGAAACAATTTATAATCACATCATCAATCATCACAACATCAACAGTGTAATCACCATATACACATAGATATCTCGCAACAACAACACATTCAACAATCAACACAAACAACACAACATTGGTCATAAGACCTAAAATCAATGATGTCTATAAACCGGACGAATCAACTTACCCAAATGTACCTGCAAGTCAATATATTCAGCACAATTTCAATAAAACAACATAACCACATTTACCTACTAATTAAACTTAGTTATCCTGTCAATTTTCGTTAAATTTCGGACAACTAATTATAGCGCCTATTTCAGCTAATTTGACCAAACAGGATAGTTTTCAACTTTTTCAGTATCTTGCTACTAACAATTTATCACAACTATTAATTTACCATCTATTAATATTTCTTATACAAGAATTGGGTCCGTTTCTAATTTAATTATAATACTACTATTGTAACAGGGCATCTGCATTGTTCTGCTATTGTGGTTTATCAGTTAACATGATGTATCAAAATAATATTAATCTACAATGTTTATTTAATACTTGAGTGTATATAGATATTATAAGATGAAACTATCTATCTTAATCCAAAATCCCTACTGTTCCAAACAATTACACTACTACCTAATCCTTTAATATACATAGAAGGAATAAAACGAAGCAAAATAAAGGGCCCACACTGTTGTGTGCCGAGAGTCATGGTCAAGGGTGGTGCCGTGCGGCACCCCTTCCCTCACCTATCTCACTTCTTTAATTCCTGTTTCAGGTAATCAAAAGAAATCACTATTCACAGTTATGTAGATTAATATAATATAGATTAATATAGATTAATATAATAATTTAAGAGTGAGATACATAGCACATTCATACAATGAATTTTCTATTTTCTAAGCCTAACATACTATTCATGGTTATGTCACAGTAATGGTTCACCTTGATATAAGAGTTCCGTCTACAACATATACTTTACAAATGACATAGAACTAACCACCACCTTGTTAAACAGAAAGCAACCACGTAATATAAATGCATTTGAAAAGCAACTATACAATATATCACCAAACAAGGCCCTATGCATTTGAATAAAGTCACTTTGCGTATTTAATTTCAACGACCTTAAGTCTTGATAGCATCTAAACCTTCTATTGAATTATATTAAACCTAGTACCACTACAAAAAAAGAGCTCAGTAGTGACGTGATTATCACGCCACAAACAGAAAAAACACTTCACAAATCATTATTTGCGACGTGGTCATTTACGTCGCAGGAGGCAAGGTGGCAACTTTTAGTGACATGATTTTCACTTCACTAATTAGTGAAGTGAAAATCACGTCGCAACATTTGGACCAGAGTTTAATGCTTTTCCATTCAGAGCAGGCGCAGCAGTAATGAGTCAGTAAAAGCATCTTTATTAGTGACGTGATTTCCATGTCACTACCTAGTGGCATGCAAATCACGTTACTAAATTTGCCTAGAGAGTTGTAAAAGCGCATTTATATTTGTGAAGTTGCGTCGGATTTACATGTCACTACTTAGTGACATGGAAATCACGTCACTAATATTTTTTTTTCAAAAACCAAATATTATAAATATATATAATCAAATTAATAAACTAAATATATTAAAATTAATTAATAAAATTTATAAATTAATTCAATAAACTAAATATAAATCTAATATTAAAATTAAGAAACTAAAATTATAAATCTAATATTACTAAATAATGTAATTATAATTTAATTAATAGTTTACACAAATTCAAAATCAAAAGTTATAACAACAAAATAAAAACTAAACTAAATCAACAATCAATCCGGGTCGGGAAACTCATCCTCATTTAGATTTTCCTGATCAGTCGGCGCAGAACCCCCCATATTTTGGTTTCCACCAAAGGATTGCATAAATTGTCGCATTTGTGCCTCCATATCCGATTGTCTTTTCGCCATGACCTCCACTTCCCGCTGATGCTCATTCCGCATTGCCATCTTTTGGGCCTCCATTTGAGCTTTCAGTGCCGCTTCACGTTCCGCCGCCTCACGCCTCACCTCATTTACCGCCAATTGTCTTACAGTTTCTCTCTGTTCATCTGTTTAAATTACAGGACGTGAACCTCCTTCCACGTCGAGAACTCTTTGATATAGAGTTCTATTGTCAGGTCTCAAGGTGCCTGCCAAATTTCCACCACCAAGAAAACACCCGTTAGGCCCCTTGCCGCCAATGACTTTACTCCAAAGATAAAAATCCACATCCGGATGAAGCGGCTCTCCCGGTCTTGGAGTATACTGAGGATTAACAGTCAAAAACTGTACAAGCAATGCCTGATAATCATCCTACACATAAAAAAAAAGTTATATATGATTTAGTTGCCACATGAATGTCACGCCACAAATTTAGTTGCCACATGATTTTCACGCCACAACATCTCACATGCCACATGAAAATTATAACACCCCAATTCTACCTGTCGGAATTAATTAATAAATCAAAATAATTAAACTTCATCAACAAATTAAGTAATCACATATTCATGGTTTCCACTTTGCAATGTATATCAACACTTTATCGGCACTTCACAATCGCCACTTTATCGGCAATATATATCAACAAATTAAGGAATCACCAATTTAATTCATATATATCAACACTTTATCGGCACTTCACAATCGCCACCAAATACATCACAATTCATCGCTTAAAGAAATACCGATAGCTTAAAAAAATAATACCGATAGGTTAACTAAATATAATACCCAACTTAACCAAATAATACAGATAGCTTAAAAAAATAATACCGATAGGTTAACTAAATATAATACCCAACTTAACCAAATAATACGGATAGCTTAACAAAAAATAATACCGATAGGTTAACTAAATATAATACCCAACTTAACCAAATAATACGGATAGCTTAACCAAATAATACGGATAGCTTAACCAAATATAATACGGATAGCTTAACCAAATATAATACCCAACTTAACCAAATAATACCGATAGCTTAAAAAAATAATACCGATAGCTTAACCAAATATAATACCCAACTTAAATAACTTACCATAGCTTTTTGTGTACGATTGTCAACAAAAGCTCCTGTTTGCGTTTTCCGAGTCCTCGCCACCAACTCGGTCATAAGTGGTGGTCTATTTAATTCCTTAGTCTAAATAACAAAATAAACTATAATTAATAATATCAATTATTAATTGAAATTATAACTTTAAGAAGTGGTAATAATTATTACCAGGCGTCGAACATGCTCAGTAGTGCTTATACTTTCGACAGCATTAAGGCAACCACCCTTTTCAGATGCTCTCATCTTCTTTGCATTTTTCAGATTTGGCCGCAAACTCATCACTATCCCAATATTTAAGAAGATCCCGAAAGATTTCTTCTCCTATCCAACTGGGACGGATGCCATGAAGTTCCCAACGCTTTCTAACACGTCGTAGCATGTCAGAAAGTCGTCTTGCAGTTCTGCCATAATAATTTTTTTTAATTTGTCTCTCTTTCATTGGTTCCCACACACATTTTCCCTGCAATAAAAGTAGATAAAATAAAAGTTAGATAATTGTAGTGAAAAAGTCATTTAAATAACAATAACAATAAATTAAGTATACCTGAAAATGCGTAAACCAATGATCTCTATCCTCGCCCTTAACATCTTTAAAAGTCTTTATAAGTTTTTTATAATTATGCTGAATTATATAACTTATAAATTTGGCAGCAGTCCGACTCGGTGTGAATCTAAACAACACTAATTGAATTAACATTAATTATAAATTTATTAAAAATGGAAATGTATACTTAAATAAAAATTGATAAATAAGAAACTTACGAGCTTCCTTCGGGCCTAATAAAAAATCTCCCGTCAATGATATGAATCTCACTCGGATCATCATCCCCTCGAAGATCGCTCCCATCCAACTCAGCATCCGCCACCTCATCCTCCGCAGTCTTATCCTCCGCCTGATCATCATCCTGTGGGGGCACATGTGGGGGATGTGGGGTGCGACCAGTCTGCTGGAAAGATGGTGGGGTGGGACCAGTCTGTGTGGGAGGTGGAAAACTAGATCCTCCAGTCTGCTGGAAAGATAAGGGACCAGTCTGTGTGGGAGGTGGAAAACTAGTTCCTCCGGTCTGCTGGAAAGATGAGGGACCAGTCTGTGTGGGAGGTGGAAAACCAAATCCTCCGGTCTGTCGGAAGGATGGGGTCACATTTGTCTACTGGAAGGATGGGGGCATCTGTGTCTGCTGGAACGATGGGTGCATCTGTGTCTGCGGAAGGATGGGTAACTAGGTGGTGGTGGGGTAATAAAAGACGGACTGTCATATGGATACGGAGAGGTGAGTAGTGGCAGAAAATCCTGAGTACTGGCCATGGACATACGATTTACCTGACTCTGTGAGGGAGGACACGTGGCCAACTGAGGTGACTGACATACTACTACTCGTGGGCGTTGGGTCTTCTTCTTACCACTATCATCAGCTACACCCTTACCTTTATCAGGTCGGGGTGGCATTTTACCTATTTATAGAGATTACACAATTAATATAAATATATTCAGCAAATGGTTCACTAAGTAAAATTATAAAAATATAATCTCAACAACACATATTCATTAACACATTCAATACATAGTTCATTAAGTGAAATTATAAAAAATACATTTTCAACAACAAATATTCATTATTCTAAATCTTCATGCTCGTCATCCACATCATTCTCATCATTTGATGTGATATTGTTCTCAGATGCAATATCTTCATGCTCTTCATCCAATATAGACGAATCAACTAGATGCCCCTCAACCATTGTATCAGACAAACTTGTAGTTTGTTCATCTGCACTCACATCATTAATTTGTTCCACTTCATCAACTTGGAAAGCAAGATCTTCATCCACTAGATCGTCAGATTCAATATGACCCATTGGTTTTGTTTTTATGACAACACACCAC
Source organism: Vicia villosa (assembly GCF_029867415.1). Classification (NCBI taxonomy): domain Eukaryota; kingdom Viridiplantae; phylum Streptophyta; class Magnoliopsida; order Fabales; family Fabaceae; genus Vicia; species Vicia villosa. The sequence continues at coordinate 137,795,055 of NC_081182.1, forward strand.
CCTCGTTTATGTGGCACAAAGGAAGGATAAGGAACATAATAAACTTGCCTAACAATATGTGACATTATGAAAGGGTCATACTCTTTGTACCTCCGGTCCATTTGAATCTCAACAGTACCGTATGTCCTATCTATTTTTGTGCCTCTAGTTGGATCATACCATTCACAATAAAACAAGACAACTTTATTTTCCGAGTCCAAGTAAGTGTACACCAACTCGTAGATATGTTTGACAAAACCATAGAAGTCATCTTCACCACCATCTGTAACTCCTTTTACATAAACACCACTGTTTATGGTCTTTTTCCCTTCAGTCCATGTATGAGTGTGAAATTTATATCCATTCACGAAGTATGTGTGCCATTCATTTGCGCTTTGAATAGGGCCTTGAGACAAGTTTCTCAAATGGAGTATTTCGGGAGTCGGTGCAACAATGCTATACAATCTCTCCTTAAACCATGCTGGAAATTGAGCATGGATGACACCAGATGTTGATTGTACACCGGTAGTATGAAAATAGGTGTTGTTGAATTCCCTAAAAAGAAACACATTATAGTTTTTAGAGTAATGAGTTTTATGATTGTAAAGAAAATTAAAAGTTAGGGGTATGTATACTTACTCAAGAAATGGTTTAACTTCAACGCAGTTGATCAAGACATGAACATGGGCAGATTGCAATTCTTGTTGGGTCAACCAATGTACACCTTTTTTTCCAGATGGACGGCCTGGAAGCCCGAAGACCGATAAAGTGAATTGACTCCTTTCACTAACATTGACAGGATTTCGAATGATTCTTGGAGTTAACATCAAATGCTTGAAATAGTGACTGCAAAAATGTGATGTTTCTCGATGCAAGTAATGTGCACATATCGATCCTTCAACTCTAGCCTTATTTTTTACTGATCATTTTGAATCACCCATGAACCTTTCAAACGGATACATCCACCTATATTGAACAGGTCCTCCAAGATAAGCTTCATAGGCGAGATGCACGGGTAGATGTTCCATGGAGTCAAAAAAACCAGGCAAAAATACTTGTTCCAACTTGCATAGAATGACTGGAATATTTTGATCCAACTTAATGACGTCGTCTACTTTTAAAGCTGAAGCACAAATATCTCTGAAAAATTGACTAATTTCAGTCAGTGGATTAAGCACATGTTTAGGTAGAGAACCAAACGCAATTGGTAGCAATTGTTCCATAAAAACATGGCAATCATGACTTTTCATACCATGCAACTTCCTAGTGTTGGTGTCAGCACACCTTGCTAAATTTGAATAATAGCCGTTGGGCATTCTCAATTCTTTTAACCATCGACAAACCGCTTTACCTTCTTGGGGGGTCAGACTGAAACAAGCCTTCGGTTTCAATAATTTCCCATTTGGTTGAGGCTTCAACTCCAACTCTTTTCGATTGCACCATTTTCCATGTCATGTCTAGCCTTCTCATTATCTTTCATCTTGTCTTTAACATTCATCACGGTGTTAAATACATTATCAAAAAAATTCTTCTCAATATGCATAACATCTAGATTATGGCGCAACAAATTATCTTTCCAATATGGAAGGTCCCAAAATATACTTCTCTTTGTCCAATTGTGATCGACCCCATATCCTTCAATTCTACATGCCTTTCCAGCACCTGGTGACAATAGGGGCGGAGGCATATTTGTTACCTGTTTGTTTTTTATGAAATTTGTCTTGTTCTTTCTATACGGATGATTTTTTGGTAGAAATCTGCGGTGACAGTCAAACCACGAGCTTTTCCCCCCTTTATCCAACGTAAACGCCTTGGTCTCTTTCATACAATGCGGACAACCCATTCTGCCATGTGTACCCCAACCAGACAACATGCCATATGCTGGAAAGTCGTTGATGGTCCACATCAAGGCAGCTCGCATAGTAAAATTTTGTTTACGTGATATATCATAAGTCCATTCTCCACCAATCCACAACCTCTTCAAATCATCAAATAAAGGTTGTAAATACACATCAATTCCGGCTTTTGGACTCGAAGATCCTGGAATGACGCACGTCAAAAACATATATGGTTTTGTCATCCACATCTCGGGAGGGAGTTGTAACACCCATAATTTCAGTTTATTAATTTAATTTGGATTTAAATTAAATAATTGGAATTTTAGAATTTAAATTGGATTTAATTGGAAAATGATGGAGTAAGAGCTATTGGGCTTATGGTGTGGTAATAGTAAAAGAGGGGTGCTAATTAGTTAGGCCTTTGACTAAGTTGTGGTTAATTTCATTTATTTTATTTTTCATAAAATAAGAAAAAAAGAAACCATTTGGGGAGAAAGGAAGAACACGTGAGGAGAGCAAGAGAAGAGAAAGAGGCAAGAACGTGAAACCGGAAGGAGAGCATTCAAGAAATTCATCGAGGTAAGGGGGGACTCTTCCTTTTAGTATCTCTTATGTGGTCTTAGGTGATAGGTAGATTGATGTATGGTTTGGTTCAATTAGATATTGGGATTGTTAGGTTAGGGTGTTAAAATTGGATTGAATTGATGATAATTGTGTGATTTATTTGGTTAATAATGAGTTTGGATGATGTTTTATGGTGTATAATTGAATGTATGATGATTATATGCCTGTATGTGATGTCTGGAATCGTTTTTGGGTGAAAAGGGGGTGAAATCGCAGGGTCTGTCGCAAACTTGGGGTTTGCTGAAATCGCAGGTCCGCTGAGCGGAAGGGGGTCCGCTGAGCGGAGGTCCCAACGTAGTTCGCTCCTGTTTGACGTCGCTTGAGGTCCGCTAAGCGGGGGTCTGAAGGATTTCGCTTTTGTCTTGCTCCGCTGAGCGAACCTTGCTGTGTGTGAATTTTTCCAAACTTCAAAATAACGTATCTTTTGATCCGTGAATCATTTCTTAGTGCCGTTTTGGGCGTTGTGCAAGTAATTAAATGTTTTATAAGATGGATAGTGAATATTGGTAATAGCCGACTTTATTTCCTTAAAAATTAGATTTAATTACTTGATGAGAATTGAACATTGTGTGCATATGAGATAGGTGTGACAATGTGTTTGATGTGATGATGAATTGGTTGTGATTTGTTATTATGATTGTGATGGATGCATGACTATTTGAATGATGTTGAAAACATGTACATACTTATTTGGTGATGTGGTGTTGAGATGAGTTGTTCATCGTGATTCGGTGTGTTTTAAGTATGTTATATGTGTTTCATTCATTCATATGCATTGATGTTGGATCCCGGTGATGTTTGGATCGTTGGTGGACATATTTCCCAATGCGTGGAAATTGTGTCGGTGGGCCGTATCTCGATGAGTCGTAGATCGGTTAGGTGGATTGATTCCACGTTTTATTGTGTCATATGCATTTTGTCATAATATGATTGTATGGATTTCTGTAGTGTGTGTTATAATCTATTATTGTATGAATTAATAATGGATGTGAATCTGAATATGTATAATTGGGTGAACGGTATATTATGATGCTTGTTGCTCATGAATTGCATAATATTTACTAATTGAGAATGAGACTCACCCTTACATGTTGTCATTTTCAGATTGAGGAGTAGCGACATTAGTGCTTGGTGAGGATGACTCATAGAGTTTATCCGTTTATGTTGGGTCGTGTCGGTCATGCTCTGATCTGTAACACTGGGGAACGATAGTTATAGAGTTTTATGAAATTAATCTATATTGGTGTTGGATTATGATTCCATTGGATGTATTTGATAATGTTTCTTATTCCGCTGTGATAAACATAATTACGATTTGGTGAACCGTTTCCTGATGAAGCATGACTTGACCATGATTGGTTTATTTATTTTATATAATTGTTTAAAAAACATTGCCGTGGGGTTTAGAAGGGTGTTACAATAGTGGTATCAGAGCATAGTTGGTCGTTTGAGTCAGATTCTTAGTGTCAGTTAATCCCTCGTATGCGAATAGTGTAAGGTTAACACTATCGATACATCTTGTTCTAATGAATATTGTTTTATATTTAGCAGAACAATGGCTGGAAGAGGAGGAAGAAACGACGATGCAATTGCTGAGGCTCTAGGCATGATTGTTGGTGTACTGGGAGGGAATGTCAATGGGGCTGGTATTGGTGCTGACAGGCAGCTGAACAGTTTCCAGCGGAACAATCCTCCGTTGTTCAAGGGCACACATGATCCTGAAGGTGCTTAGAAATGGCTTAAGGAGATCGAGAGGATTTTCAGAGTCATCGATTGTGTTGAGAACCTGAAAGTGAGGTATGGTACTCATATGTTGTCCGAAGAAGCTGATGACTGGTGGATGGCTACCAGGGCTAAATTGGATGCTGATGGTGTAGTTGTTTCCTGGGCTGTGTTCAAGAGAGAGTTTCTGAGGAGGTATTTTCCTGAAGACGTTCGAGGCAGGAAAGAGATTGAATTTTTGGAGCTGACTCAGGGTAATATGACGGTACCAGAGTATGCTTCGAAATTTGTCGAGTTGGCGAAGTACTACGTTCACTACAACAATGACGAGGCTAGTGAATTCTCAAAGTGCATCAAGTTTGAGAATGGTCTTCATGATGAGATCAAGCAAGGGATCAGGTACGAGAGAATTCGGCAATTTGTCGATTTGGTGGACTGTTGTAGGATCTTCGAAGAGGATAACCTTAAGCTGAAGTCATCTCACTCTCGCGAGTTGGTTGACAAGAAAGGTAAGAAGCCTATGGATAGAGGTAAGCCATATGGTAGAGGAAATCCTAGAGCTGGGGATTAGAAGAGGCCTAGTGGGGGAGATTCTGGTGCTCCCGTTAGGTGCTACAACTGTGGTGAGACCGGGCATAGAAGGAATGAGTGCAAGAGTGGAGAGAAGAAATGCTTCAAGTGTGGTAAGGCGGGTCATATTGCTTCAGATTGTAGGATGAAGATTGTGACTTGCTACAATTGCGGCGAAGAGGGTCACATCAGTCCGCACTGCACTAAACCGAAGAAGGATCAGGTTGGTGGAAAAGTCTTTGCCTTGTCTGGGTCAGAGACTGCTCCAGAAGATCGTCTAATTAAAGGTACGTGTTTTATCCATGACACACCTTTAGTTGCTATTATAGATACTGGAGCGACTCATTCGTTCATTTCATTGGATTATGCTAAACGATTGGGATTAGAAATATCTGTTATTCATGGAAGTATGGTTATTGACACTCCTGCGTCGGGTTCAGTAACTACTTCTTGTGCTTGTTTGAACTGTCCTGTTGACATATTTGGTAGGAAATTTGGAATGGATTTAGTATGCCTTCCTCTTGAAGGACTTGACGTCATTTTAGGGATGAACTGGTTGCAATTTAACCGAGTTCATATCAATTGTTTTACGAAGACGGTTATCTTTCCTGAAGAGGTTAGTGTTGAGGATTTGACTATGTCAGTCAAACAGAAGAATTTGGCTATCAATGATGGAGCGGTGGTATTTATGTTGTGCTCCTCGATGGAAGTGAAAGGGAGCGATAACACTGGTGAGCTACGGGTAGTGAATGAGTATCCGGAAGTGTTTCCAGAAGATGTTAGTGAGTTGCCACCTGAAAGAGAAGTGGAGTTCACTATAGAATTGATTCCTGGAACTAGTCCTGTGTCGATGGCACCGTATCGCATGTCGGCATCAGAATTGGCTGAACTGAAGAAACAGCTAGAAGAATTGTTGGAGAAGAAGTTTATTCGTCCTAGTGTGTCACCGTGGGGTGCCGGTACTGTTGGTTAAGAAGAAAGAAGGTTCAATGAGGCTATGTGTTGATTATAGACAATTGAACAAAGTGACAATCAAGAATCGATACCCTTTTCCGAGGATTGACGACTTGATGGACCAGTTGGTTGGAGCTTGTGTGTTTAGCAAGATTGATCTGAGGTTTGGATATCACCAAATTCGTGTGAAGGCAGAAGATATTCAGAAGACGGCATTCCGAACGAGGTATGGACACTATGAATATTCTGTTATGCCATTTGGTGTTACTAATGCACCTGGTGTTTTCATGGAGTATATGAACAGGATATTTCACCCGTATCTTGACAAGTTCGTGGTAGTGTTCATTGACGACATTCTGATTTACTCGAAGAGTGATGAAGAACATGCAGATCATTTAAGAGTGGTGTTGGAGTTATTAAAGGAGAAGAAATTGTATGCGAAATTGTCTAAATGTGAATTCTGGTTGGAGGAAGTAAGTTTTCTTGGCCATGTAATTACGAAGGACGGTACCGCAGTGGATCCTATGAAGGTAGAAGCAGTATCTCAGTGGGAGACGCCGAAGAATGCTTCAGAGATTCGCAGTTTTCTTGGTCTGGCAGGTTACTATAGAAAGTTCATTGAGGGATTTTCGAAGTTGGCATTACCAATGACTAAGTTAACAAGAAAAGGACAAGTATTTGTATGGGATTCAGAATGTGAAAAAGGTTTTCAAGAGTTGAAGAAGAGGTTGACGAGTGCTCCGATCTTAATTTTGCCTAATCCAGCGAAGTCTTTCAATGTGTACTGTGATGCTTCACTGATGGGTTTAGGTGGTGTTTTGATGCAAGATAAGCAGGTAGTGGCCTATGCTTCAAGACAGTTGAAAATTCATGAAAAGAATTATCCGACTCATGATTTGGAATTGGCGGCTGTGGTGTTTGTGTTGAAGTTGTGGAGACATTATCTCTATGGTTCTCGATTTGAGGTATTCAGCGATCATAAGAGTCAGAAGTATCTCTTCGATTAGAAAGAGCTCAATATGAGACAGAGAAGATGGTTAGAATTTTTGAAGGACTATGATTTCAGTTTGAATTACCATCCTGGTAAAGCAAATGTTGTTGCTGATGCATTGAGCAGGAAGTCATTGCATATGTCTATGCTAATGGTGCGAGAATTGGATTTAATTGAACAATTCCGAGATTTGAGTTTAGTATGCGAAAGTACTTCTAATAGCGTTAAGTTGGGAATGTTAAAGTTAACTAATAGTATCCTTGAAGAAATTAGAAACGGACAGAAATCTGACGTTGGATTGGTAGATAAGTTGACATTGATTAACCAAGGTCGAGGAGGTGAATTTCGAATTGACGAGAATGGTGTCATAAGGTTTGGAGACCGAGTGTGTGTACCCGATGTTGCTGAGATCAGAAAGAGTATTCTGGAAGAAGGACACCGGAGTGGATTGAGCATTCATCCTGGTGCTACCAAGATGTATCATGATTTGAAGAAATTATTTTGGTGGCCTGGATTGAAGAAGGAAATTGCTGAGTTTGTTTATGCTTGCTTAATTTGTCAGAAGTCGAAAATTGAGCATCAGAAACCGTCTGGATTGATGGAACCGTTGTCTGTTCCGGATTGGAAGTGGGATGGAATTTCTATGGACTTTGTATCTGGTTTACCTAGAACGAGGAGGAATTGTGATTCTATCTGGGTTATTGTAGACCGGTTGACGAAATCTCCTCACTTTATTCCAATAAGAATGGATTATCCGATGGAGAAGTTGGCCCAGTTGTATGTTGAGAAGATAGTGAGTTTGCATGGTGTTCCAGCTAGTATTGTGTCGGATAGAGATCCGAGATTTACTTCTAAGTTTTGGGCAGGATTGCAGGAAGCCTTAGGTACTAAGTTGAGGTTGAGTTCTGCTTATTACCCGCAGACAGATGGTCAGACGGAGAGGACGATTCAATCGTTAGAGGATTTGCTACGAGCTTGTGTATTAGAAAAAGGTGGTGCTTGGGATAGTTATTTAACTTTGGTTGAGTTTACCTACAACAATAGTTATCATTCGAGTATTGGTATGGCTCCGTTTGAAGCATTGTATGGTAGGAGATGTAGAACAACTTTGTGTTGGTACGAATCTGGAGAAAATACGGTGGTTGGACCGGAGATTGTGCAACAAACTACAAAAAAGATCAAGATGATTCAGGAAAAGATGAGAGCTTCTCAGAGTCATCAGAAGAGTTACCATGACAAAAGAAGGAAGGATATTGAATTTAAGGAAGGAGATCATGTATTCATGCGAGTTACTCCGATGACTAGTATTGGGAGAGCCTTGAAGTCGAAGAAGTTAACTCCGCGTTTCATTGGTCCATTTCAGATTACTAAGAAGATTGGAAAGGTTGCTTATCAGGTTGCTTTACCACCTGCACTCGCTAATTTGCATGATGTGTTCCATGTATCCCAGTTGAGGAAATACATTGCGGATCCGTCTCATGAGATTCAAGTAGATGATATACAGGTGCGAGATAATCTGACTGTAGAGACGTTACCTATGAGGATTGAAGATCGTAAAGTGAAGCAGTTGCGAGGTAAAGATATAGCAACGGTGAAAGTGGTTTGGGGAGGACCAGCCGGTGGAAATGTTACATGGGAGTTAGAGAGCCAGATGAAGGACTCTTACCCGGAACTTTTCGTCTAAGGTATGTTTTCGAGGACGAAAACTCTTTTAGTGGGGGAGAGTTGTAACACCCATAATTTCAGTTTATTAATTTAATTTGGATTTAAATTAAATAATTGGAATTTTAGAATTTAAATTGGATTTAATTGAAAAATGATGGAGTAAGAGCTATTGGGCTTATGGTGTGGTGATAGTAAAAGAGGGGTGCTAATTAGTTAGGCCTTTGACCAAGCTGTGGTTAATTTATTTTATTTTATTTTTCATAAAATAAGAAAAAAAGAAACCATTTGGGGAGAAAGGAAGAACACGTGAAGAGAGCAAGAGAAGAGAAAGAGGCAAGAACATGAAACCGGAAGGAGAGCATTCAAGAAATTCATCGAGGTAAGGGGGGACTCTTCCTTTTAGTATCTCTTATGTGGTCTTAGGTGATAGGTAGATTGATGTATGGTTTGGTTCAATTAGATATTGGGATTGTTAGGTTAGGGTATTAAAATTGGATTGAATTGATGATAATTGTGGGAACTATTTGGTTAATAATGAGTTTGGATGATGTTTTATGGTGTATAATTGAATGTATGATGATTATATGCCTGTATGTGATGTCTGGAATCGTTTTTGGGTGAAAAGGGGGTGAAATCGCAGGGTCTGTCGCAAACTTGGGGTTTGCTGAAATCGCAGGTCGGCTGAGCGGAGGGGGGTCCGCTGAGCGGAGGTCCCAACGTAGTTCGCTCCTGTTTGACGTCGCTTGAGATCCGCTGAGCGGGGGTCTAAAGGATTTCGCTTCTGTCTTGATCCGCTGAGCGAACCTTGTTGTGTGTCAATTTTTCCAAACTTCAAAATAACGTATCTTTTGATCCGTGAATCATTTCTTAGTGCCGTTTTGGGCGTTGTGCAAGTAATTAAATGTTTTATAAGATGGATAATGAATATTGGTAATAGACGACTTTATTTCCTTAAAAACTAGATTTAATTACTTGATGAGAATTGAACATTGTGTGCATATGAGATAGGTGTGACAATGTGTTTGATGTGATGATGAATTGGTTGTGATTTGTTATTATGATTGTGATGGATGCATGACTATTTGAATGATGTTGAAAACATGTACATACTTATTCGGTGATGTGGTGTTGAGATGAGTTGTTCATTGTGATTCGGTGTGTTTTAAGTATGTTATATGTGTTTCATTCATTCATATGCATTGATGTTGGATCCCGGTGATGTTTGGATCGTTGGTGGACATATTTCCCATTGTGTGGAAATTGTGTCGGTGGGCCGTATCTCGATGAGGCGTAGATCGGTTAGGTGGATTGATTCCACGGTTTATTGGTACACAATGCATAGTGTCAGTTGTGTCATATGCATTTTGTCATAATATGATTGTATGGATTTCTGTAGTGTGTGTTATAATCTATTATTGTGTGAATTAATAATGGATGTGAATCTGAATATGTATAATTGGGTGAACGGTATATTATGATGCTTGTTGCTCATGAATTGCATAATATTTACTAATTGAGAATGAGACTCACCCTTACATGTTGTCATTTTCAGATTGAGGAGTAGCGGCATTAGTGCTTGGTGAGGATGACTCATAGAGTTTATCCGTTTATGTTGGGTCGTGTCGGTCATGCTCTGATCTGTAACACTGGGGAACGATAGTTATAGAGTTTTATGAAATTAATCTACTTTATTGGTGTTGGATTATGATTCCATTGGATGTATTTGATAATGTTTCTTATTCCGCTGTGATAAACATAATTACGATTTGGTGAACCGTTTCCTGATGAAGCATGACTTGACCATGATTGGTTTATTTATTTTATATAATTGTTTAAAAAACATTGCCGTGGGGTTTAGAAGGGTGTTACAGGAGGTTGTAAGGGGTTACAATAACTGGCCAACAAGAATACGCACTTCCCGACACTTGAACATAAGGAGCAAAACCATCTGAGCATAATCCAAGCCTGACATTTCTAGGTTCTGCGGCAAAATCATGATGTATTCCATCAAAGTGTTTCCATGCCTCGCCATCAGATGGATGCCGCATAGTGTCTGGACTTGTTTTGTTTGTATGATGCCATGTCATCTGACTTGCACTGTGCATTGAAGCAAACATTCTTTTTAACCTTGGAATTATTGGAAGATAAAACATGGACTTTTCTGCTACACGGTCTTGATTAGTGTTAATGGCTCTACTGCGAACTTTATATCTTGGACTCATACAAAATTTGCATTCCTCCAACAATCCATCTTGAGTACCAAACTCATTGTCATAAAACAACATACAATCATTAATGCAACAATCAATCTTTCTTACTCTTAAGCCCAACTTCGACACCAACTTCTTTGCTTCATAAAATGTTGTAGGTAAGCTGTCTTTCATTGCAGTTGAGTCCAACATCATTTTTACAAAGAATTCCAAACTCTGATCAGGAACATTCCAATTTGACTTGGCGGCCAATAATCTCACACACATTGATAACTTGGAGTCAGACGAACCGTCAAACAACGGCGTATTCATCTCATTCAACAACTGATAAAATCTCTGTGCTTCTTCGTTCGGCTTCTCTTCCCCATCACAATCTTGAGGTTGATCATAGGTCACATTCACACCAAAAGCATCCTCAACCATGTCACCGATCTGATTAAAGTTTTCCTCATATTCAATAGGCGGTCTTTCCTCATATTCCATTGGCGGACGACTACTTGAAGCATGCGTACTGCAAGTCTCTGGTACGTTACTCGGCAATTTTTCACCATTAAACGTCCAAACGCAATAATTTTCCATGAAACCCCTTCTATACAAATGCCTGACCACTTCATCTGGGTCACTAATTATAGGTCTACATTCACATTTAAGACAGGGACACCTAACTCCTCCTTCGCTTCGACAACATTCTTGAGCAAACGCCCACGTGATAAACCCGTTAACTCCTTCTATAAAATTGAGTTTAAGTGCACGTCTTCCTGGTTCCACTCTATCGTACATCCAACTACGATAATACAAAAAATATTTCATACTACACATATATCCAATCATTCTCTTTTTAGTAACAATAATTAAACATTTACTTATATCAACTATAAGTAAATAATTTTCTACAATATGATTTTCTAACAATATATACATTCTAACAATATATACATTCTATAACATTCTAACAATATTATATACACTCTAACATTCTAACAATATATACATTCTAACAATAATACATATGATATATAATATTTTCGTTTTTATAAAATCTATAATTATAACATTCTAAAAATTATACATACTATAAATAATATTACATTCTAAAAATTATTATATAATCACATAAAAATTAACATTCAATAAATAATATACATTCTAAAAATTAATCTATGTATATACATACTATAAATAATATACATTCTAATTATTATAACATTCTAATAATTAACATTCTAAAAATTATATATCAAATTAACCTATAATCACATCAAAAAATAAATAATACATACTATAAATAATACAAACTATATATATATATATATATATATATATATATATATATATATATATATATATATAATCACATAAAAAAATCTGAAAAATTATATAAATAAAATTGAAAAAAATACCTCAATGAAGTTGAACAATGAGTGAACTCTTATACTTGAATCAAAATAAAAAATCTTCACTTACACATATTAAATCAAAATCAGATTCTTAACAAAAAAATTTTAAAAAAAATGGACAAGAACAAGTGGAGATTGATTGCATACCTGAAAATGGGGGATTGTATGATAAATTTAGGATTGAAAATGGTGGATTGAAGAGGTAGGAGGGTTGATTATGGAGGAGAGGAAGAGGGTTTGGGGGAAGAGGAAGAAGATTGAAAAATGCAGAAAGGGGGTTCTGCAAAGAGGAGCTACACGCGAAAGGGTATATCAACTTTAGCGACGTGATTTTCACGTGTCTAGGTTGCGAAGTGAAAATCACGTCGCAACATCCACACAGTAATTAATGTGTCAGTCAACTGCACACATGACTGTTGGCGTGGTATTCTAAAAAACGTTGCTAGACTACTTTATCTGTTTTCATTTTATTTTTTTTATTTAAAGGTTGCGACGTGTTTTTCACTTCGCAACTATTTTTTTAAAATAAAATTTCAGACACCCCATGTGCCAACGTTGGTTTTATTTTTTTAATATTAAAACCTTATAGTGACGTGATTATCACGTCGCAACTCACTTTTTTGAGCCACGTGATAATCACGTCGCAACATTACGTGGCTAGATCACACTTTTCTTGTAGTGTACACAACACAATTTCTAACAACAAATTCAATTTCAACACAACATAGTAGTGAAACTAATACCCTAAACCCCACATAAAATTCATCATACTCCCATTTATTTAGCAAGAACCCCACCCTTACCTTGGATTGAGTGCAGCTCTAAAAACTTTTACCGAATTTCTGGGGAATTAGGCACAAGTAGCAACTTTCTCTTGTTCTTCTTCTCCTCTCACAAACCCTATTCCTCTTTGTCCTTTCTTATGATATCACTAATTTTCCCTTCCAATTCTGTTCCCAAATAAATAATATTATTTTACTTAGTCACTTAATAAACTTAAATGGGCCTAAGTGACATACCTCCTTATTACTTCAGGACACTACAAATTAAGCCCAACATCATTTCTAAGCTTATTAATAAAATAATACTTCGACTTAATTCCACCAAATTAAATCCGATTTTTTTCATGCCAACTTAATAAATTAATTATGACTTCCACGATAAAATTAGAATTAAATACAAATAATCCAATATTAATAATAATATTATTTCTAATATTATTTATTCAACATAAATCAACTTATAAATTCTCCGACTAACCGAATAAAACCCTACTTTAACTTAATAATCCAAATACGCCTCTTAAAATAATACCGACAAGTCCAATAATTCTCAAACTTTGTTTAAATCCAATAATTAAATCCTTAATTAATTTAATTAACCAATTAATTGAATTCGAGGCGTAACACCTCCTATCGTCTTCGGTATTATTCTAGTAAAATCATTGTGAGATAATTTTGATGTTTTAAGTTAAACAAGTTGAAATAATCCTGATGGTAAATCTCCAGACAAGCTATTGGATGAAAGGTCAATGGTTCACCTCTCCGGCTCAACTATGAACACATAATCTTTACCTTTTGTAAACAAATCAATTATAACATTTGGCGTCATTTTGTCAACATATTTTCATTTTCGTAACAGGTTTATTCTTCACTAAAATGGGTTATATATCACTGAAATGGGTTATATATTGCTGAAATGGTTTATATCATTTTGTTTTTCACTGTTTCCATGTTAGTTTGTCTCTTGATCATTTTATTTATACGTGTTTATATGTTAGTTTGTCTCTTGATAGTCATGGCCGATTCAACAAGCACCTCTCATAGAAAATCTGTTGCAACCTTTGTTAATACAAAATGTAAAAGATAGCCTAGAGGTGCCACTACGTATACCAAGGTGAAAAAGCCCATGAAACTAGTGTTAGCTACCCGATTACAGTTGATATAGAAACCCGGGGCTTATGGTGAACATGTTGAGGATTTTATAGGTTACATTGCGTTACTAGGTGAAATTCTGGTATGATAGAATCCGGACGTCATATAGAATGTCACAACATCTAGTCTGTTATAAAGCTACAATAATAAAATAGCATCATCTTCAATTTTGGTTTAACACTTGAATGCTAACAGATCATAAGAATATTGGAACCATTTATGCATAGTGATAACTCAGTTAACATAAACAGGTTTTGATCTGGGTTGGTTCTGTAAAAGCACAAGCTTTGGGATTATTCCCTGATGTCGTATTGGATGTAACGACATCTTATACCACATTATTAAACCAGTGCAAAAAATAAAGAGCACAACAGAATTGTTAACCCAGTTCGGTTCAACCAACCGACATCTGGGGGCTACCAAGCCAGGAAGAAGACTCCACTATCAGTAGTATTATTTTATGTAAACAACCTCCGAATTACAAGTAAAAACCTCTGGCTACCTAATCACTACCCAATAAAACCTTTACCTTAGAAACCCATCTAAGATAAGAGAACCTCTGCTCACTCCCTAGTGATACCTAAACCTGTTGTATACCTCTGCAACATACAAAACCAGTTTGGAGAACATCACTCATAACCCAAAAACATTCAAAAACTCTTTGACACAAATAAACTTGGAATTGCTTCACAGCTTCTTCCAAGGACACAACTCCACTCATTGCTTCAAAGCTTTTGAGTGAGTAAAATAAACCTCTTGCCTACAGGCTTCGAGGCACAAATCAATGACCATCCCAAAATCCGGGTGGTACACTTTACATGGCTAACCCTAATGATTACATCTTTCCAAAACCGGCTTGCCTACTGAACTAGGTTATAAAGCTTCCTATTTATAACCTATTCCCAACTGGACTTGGGCCTTCAATCACATCCTTATTTGCTGTTACAAATCAGCAGAAAACTTCTTCTAAAAGTTAGGTCTTCAATCATAAGTTTCCTAAATTATCTCCATAATTAGAAACTACGTAATCTTCAATATTCTGACTTGATTCTCTTGACCTTTAAACCTGCACCATATAGATTTTCATAATATTCCATAGAATATTCTGCATCTGTTGAGGACATACTGAATCTTCATATTCCAACTCAGCAGGCGCGATGTCATGAGTTTCTGCATATGACATCTCATAAGACATGTTGTCACAGAACATGTCTCAACAGTCTTTTGTCATGAAATTAGGGTTAACCAAGTTAATCTAATTTCACAAATCAGGGTGCTAAAAATCAGGCCATGGCTCTGTCTCTTACTGATATACAATCAACACATAATAGTTAATTTCCTAAAATATAGCCTGAGATAAAGTAGGAAACATAACAGAAACATAACATCACTTGATGTTCAGGTAACGATGTCACAATATTCATCTTGACATCCCTAAAATATGTATTACCACAAAATGCAGCCAATCAAGCATCTACAAACTCCCCCTTTGGCAAATATTTGGCTAAAACAACCTGTCAGCACATCAGAGATCACAAGCAGCAGACAAGTACAACTAACTATGCAGGAGAGCTAATACATACATATTACCAACTTCAGAAACTTCAGAATTACTTGGAACATCTAATTCTTGATCACATCAGGAAGTTCTTGGATATTCATCATCATACATCTCCCTCTTTTTGGCCAAAAGTTGCAAAAGTAACAAAGATATTCAGATTATGATTACAGACCATAAGCTAGACAAAAATAGAAATCCATTATCACCATCATTGTCTCCATTAGCTCAATCTTCAGGACTAGCATCTGTTTCTTATGATTCAACTTCCTTTTCATCTCATTCTTCTGACGCAGCAGCCTGTTCATCACCTTCCTCAGGGCTATCATTCTCTTCATTCACATTAGTGGCATCAAACTCAGCACCTTCATTTAACATGTCCATGCAGAGACATGTTCTGTATAATATCCTGACATTCAGTCAGACGTTGTCTACTGACTTTTCTTAACTTTTCAGCATAAAACAATTTTCACTTCCAAGTGTATACTTCATATGTGATATAATATTTAGAATCACATTCACACATAGTCCATCTTCCTTGGCTCTGATATTACAATAGCGATGCTCCGTTAAAGTTTTTGTCTCTAGGACATTCAAGACTATAGTAGCAGATTCTCCTTCACATTAGCTAAAGAACAAGTTCTCCCTCTTAATAGCAGCTTGACATGGAAACTGTCATACCCTAATTTTTGACCCCCCTGAGATGGCATATCTTCAGGATTTTTCATCAGGTCAAGACAAGTACCCAGAGCAGTCATTTCTCCATCTGGTACCTAATCGAGGATGCTCAAAGACAAGAAAGCTCAGGCAAAGGATCAATCAATACAAAGATTAGTCTCTAATACAATCATGGGGCTCAAAAACTTCACTTTTCTCATCTATGATTGATTAGACATCCAGTCATATGAGTACAGGTTTACTCAGGTCACCAGACTAGGGTTTTGAGCCTATCAAGGACTAAAATCAGGGATCACATTTGGGAAACCCTAAAAAAACCTCAGAGGGTCATTCAAAGACATCAATCATCTTCAAATAACTCATATGACAAGATCTACTAGACATCACACTTCAATTCAAAGTCTACAGTCATTATTTTCACATGGTCGACAAATTAGGGTTTTGACCTAATTCACCAAGATAGTTGACTTCTGATCAGGGCATGAATCCAAAACTCAAGACATGATTCAAGGATCTCTACTACCTCCATATAATCCATTTATATCATCCATTTGGGGAGAAGATTTTATTTCTACACAAAAGCCCAAAAATTCACTTTGTCAGGAAAAAGTCAACTGTGAAGGATCATCATTGACTTTTAAGGTTTTTGGTCAAAAAATAACTTTCAAAGATCAATATCATCAATATATGGATGTCAAAGTCATTTGGCCAAAGAAATTCAAAGAAATTCATCAAGGAGCGAAAAGTCGGGAATTAGGGTTTTTGAAGGCATGGTGAGATCTCAAAATTTCACCTACACAACTCAAAAAACTTCCAACATGAAAGTTGTAGATCTTGCCAAATAAAACAACATCTTACAAGGGAACTTTTTTCAAAAGATCAACCATTTATGAAGTTTTGGAAATTTTGAAGTTTAGGTCATAAACACTTAGAAATTTTTCTAAGTGTTTTAACCTAGTTTTCTTCCAACTTTGGCCTCATTTTTCACAAATTTCCCAAAGGATTCTGAAGAAGACATAAACTAATGATTTAAAGTAGATGTTTAGGGCTTTCCAAATTGTGTTCAACCTTCTCAAAATTCAATTTGAGCTAAGAGTTATGCTTGTTCAAAGTTGGCCTCATGAAGTGAAATTATAGGTCATGCATCATTTTGGAACTTTGAAGTTTTGTGCACATGACCTCAAATACAGATGCTACATGACCCATAATACATCTGCAAACATGCCATGCATTCATTTTCACCATGCCATGATAATTGAAGAAGATTCCTAAAACAAGAACATGTGATTATGTAATGATTACATTTGAGAATTTATGGCAAATTGATGAATCACCCAAGGAATCTTCTCACCAACCAATTAGAGCTCACTTTGCATCTGAATTGTCCCCTAAGATCAGATAGAATCAATGGATAGGGGAGGTGGCTCGAAAATGCAATGATCACACTTGGATATTCTTTGAAATTTCTTCATGGCTAAGAAACCAAACTTGCTTCACTAAGCAAGCTCACTCTCTCACTCAGTACTGAGACATTTGCCTATAAATAGGAGAGCACAATTCAGTAGAAAAACACACCAAAGCAACCATATTACTTGCTTTCTCTTTCTCTTCTCTTGTTCATTGTTTTTCAAAGTTCTTTGGCAAGAAGAATCGATTTCTTCAAACCAGAGCTTATCTTTGGGAAGTGAGCATTCTAACATCTCAAGGGAGGTCATTTGAGGTGATCCAAGCACCTGGATCACTTCTGTAGGTGGAGGAACACCATTGTTGCTCTCACTTTGGAGCATCTGCAGTTGGAGGTCCATGGAGTGATTCAGAAGGTTTCAAGGCAAGCCAATCATCCAGACACACTCCTCAGGTCATAGTGAAGCTAACCAGATGGCTGCAGCTCATCTGTAACTCGAGAATCAACACCCTCCATGTTCACTTGAAGCTGAAATCGAGGGAGGTCCATAGAACAATTCAGGAGGTTTGAGGTCATTACAAGCATTCAGTTAGCATCACTGAGCCACAAGGAAGCTTTTGGGATCATTCATACAAGCCCAGTTGCTCTCTATCATCCTCACGATCTCCATTTTCAGAGGTAAGTTTCTGAACTCCCTCTCTTTAATTTAAGTACTCTTTGTGAAATAGCTCGATTCTATCTTGTTCAGCATCATCAGAGGATTGAAAACCCTCTATCATCATCCATTTATCTTTCAGTATAGTCATTTAATTTAATTTTGAAATTTTAGGGTTCTTCACGATTTCTGGTAAATTAGTTAGATGTAGTTAATGATAGTTCATGTTAGTTACATATTTAGAATCGTGAGTGAATTTAGAGCAAGTTTCATGTTTACATCGTTGCAAATGGTTGAGAAACGAGTAAGTTCAGAAATTCAAAAATGGAGAGCTTGAGGTTGAAGACGAAGATGGTGGTGGCGCGCAAAATTTGAATTCTCAGGGGAGAGTTTATTTTATTTTGAATGGTGTGCGTTTTATTAACGACTGAACAACTTGCCCTAGTGGCCACACATGCGCTCTTAGTCTCCTCATGCCCAAGGTCTGGGGTTCGAATCCCCCTCGCCCCAGACTTTTTGCTTCATTTATTTTTCAATGTTTTGCCACTTGTTTGAGAATATAATAAGTTGGATGTGCATCTTAAACAAACTGCGCGCGTAGCCCAGATGGTGGGTGTTTTGGCCAATGACTTGGAGGGCGTGAGTTCAACCCCTCTAGGTGACAAAACCATTTTTTTTATCACTTTTCACACTAAATTTCTTCACAACTTCACACAATTAATTCACCTATCAAAATAAATCATTTTCACTTCATTTTTCATACACCTATTATTTAATATATCTATTTTGTGAATAGTCAAAAAAATCATAAAAATATTATTTATTTCTTGAATTTTAATTAGGTTTAAAATAGTATGTTTTTAAGTGTTTTCTTAAATACTTTAAATATATATTATCACTTTATTTTAACCTAATCACTTTGTAAATAATTTTATGATAAAACCCTAATTGTTTAGGTCTTAATTAAGTAAAAATCTTTATTTTTACTTTAATTAAGTTGACTTTTGTCAATTCTCAAAACTGTTTTCAATCTCTGATTAAATCAAATGATTAAGGTTTTCAAACAACAAAACCTTATATCATTTCAAATCATTTCCAACTGTTTTTATCACCAGTACTGCAAAGTACTGGGCCTCTAATAGAGTGTAAGTCCCAAAAACCTTCTCTTCTTAGCTTGTTTTCAAAACTGTATTTTCAAAATCTTCTTTCTGTTTTCAAAAACATTCTTCTGGTATTTGAAGGGCATTATTCCCGGTGAAACTCTTCAGATACCTATGTGACCTTTGTCCATCTTCACTTCTTCTGTTTTCAAAAACCATTAACTGTTTATCATATATATATATTCACCTGTTATCAACAAAACAACAAAAATTACTGTTGAGGCTCTGTATATACTTCTTCAATGGCCTCCACTCCATCCAGGTTAGGCTTTACAAGCTTTCAATTTACAGTCTTTATTAAATTACTGTCAAATATAAACTGTGCATATATATATTAGTTTAGAACTACGTTTGAGTGTAAACCCTAGGACAGTTAAACTATATATATATTATAGGAATATGACCTAGGATTGAGAATGTCTTCCCGGTGAAGGCTCTTTCCTAATTAGAGATCTGTAGTTCAAACCCCCAAGATGAATTATTCCCGGTGAAACATCTTGGCAAAAACCTTAGAATCCAAATAAATAGGACACATCCACCCAAAGAGGAATTATTCCCGGTGAAACCTCTTACCCATTTGCTTAGAGCCAAAATAAGTTCAAAACTACATAGCTTTCTCTTGTGCTATAACAAGGACCCTTGATTAGCCTCCTCTTGGGCTTTGTACAAGGACCCACAGGCTTCTTAAAAGCATTTCCAGCTTCCTCTTGAGTTTGTATACAAGGACCCATCAGGTTTCTTATAAACATAGGAACAGGTCTTTAGTCACCTTTTAGCCTACCCTGGTGAGTTTCTTCCAATTTAAACCAGACCTTAAACAAGCTAAGTTTGTCTCAATTTTGCATTGAGTACACCTTTTGGAATGAGAGACATGGACAGTCTCTGTCACCCTTATCTTCATCAATCTTCCTTAGCAGAGTCTAGGATCCATGTTTGGTCATCCTCAGCATTGAGTCAGCCTTCATCTTGGGCTTTAAACAAGAAGTCTCCATTAGATAATCTTTCTGCCATTCATATTAATAAAAACCCCTGGAAAGGGTTAGCCTCCAACATCTGTCTAAAATGTCAAAACCCCTGGAAAGGGTTAGCCTCCAACATCTGTCTAAAATGTCAAAATCCCTGGAAAGGGTTAGCTTCCACACATTCCTTCATTTCAATAAAAACCCCTGGAAAGGGTTAGCCTCCAAAATTAATTAATAAATAATTTCATTCTCTTAGGAGATAATTTCCCCAAAAGAGTCAAAATCCCTGGAAAGGGTCAGCCTCCAAAAAACATGATAAAGTCAGTCTTTTAATAGACAAATTCACCAGCTGAGTCAAAATCCCTGGAAAGGGTTAGCTTCCAAAGAAAAACAGTCTTTTAATAAATAAAATCTCCTCAGTAGAGTCAAAACCAACAAAAACAGTTAGCCTCAACCTTGGGCTTCATACAAGGCACCCAAACAATAAAACTCCCCTGTCAAGAGTCAGCCTCAACCTTGGGCATTGTACAAGGCAGATAATAGAGTCTCCCCAGTGAGTCCTTCATCTTTCAGTAGCCACAACCTTGGGCTTTGTACAAGGCAGATAAACCATATTTTTCATGTGTCAAAGATTCCAAACACTTAGGATCTTTCCCCATATAGTCATCCATACTTAATTCATTTAAGAGTC
Organism: Vicia villosa; assembly: GCF_029867415.1. Classification (NCBI taxonomy): domain Eukaryota; kingdom Viridiplantae; phylum Streptophyta; class Magnoliopsida; order Fabales; family Fabaceae; genus Vicia; species Vicia villosa. Next base: position 137,816,048 of record NC_081182.1, read on the forward strand.
CGCCACAACCTTGGGCTTTGTACAAGGCAGAAAATAATGTTTTCCCTAGCAACAGTCAGCCACAACCTTGGGCTTTGTACAAGGCACATAAATAGAGTCTCCCTAAGTAGAGTCAGCCTCAATTCTGGGCTTTGTACAGAACACAAAAATACCCTGTAATTAACCCCCAGTGGAGCCATCTCCCAGAGTCAATAATAATAATTAATCAATCAAAAAGCCTCAAGCTTGGGCCTCATACAAGCCAGCTAAAGTCAAATCTTTTATACAGTAGATAGACATAGCTTATCTCTATAGAGAGATATTTTTACTACTCTACCACATTCAAACAAACATTTCCATTTCAATTTCAATTTTAATCAAGTCTCCCATTTAGGATTTTGAAAGGCATGAGCTGGCAGTAAAACCCAGACATGTGGTAACTTTCCCTAATTTGGATGAGCAACTTTCTTTCATTTAAGAGGCATTTGACTGGTATACTTGCACATACACAAGTAAGGTCCCCCTCTTGAATGAAATGAATTCAGTTATTCTGTCACTCCTTTAAATGTTTGTGGTAGAATAGTACAAATACCTCTCTGTAGAGATAATTTCATGTCTCTTTACTGTAAACAGAGATTTAATTCCAAGCTTCAACCTTGAGCTTCAAGCAAGGCACCAAAAATAATTAATTTCCCTAGTTAGTTCCCCGAACTACATTAAGCTCTGACTTCCACTAGGGATATGTAGGCATGAGGTTCACAAGGAATCTCAGCGAGCTAATAAAATACCAAAAATAGTCAGTTTGTCTGTCTGTCTGTCTTTTCAAATCAATTCAATTCCTTCTCCTAACACAAAGGAGAAACTTTCCCAATCATTAGCAATAAACACAAACACAATGACACAGAGAAGGTTCCTGTAGAGTACTACAGATATGTAGGGTGTTTAAACACTTCCCTATGTATAACCGACCTCCCGGACTCCAGAATTTCTAGTCTAGGTGAAATCCCCACACTTAGCAAACTCCTAGGGTTTAGTTGAGATCTTTTTTCCCCTTTCCTACTCGTAGGACAAATAAGAAAGTTCGTGTGATATCGTAGGAAGAACTGAAACAAAATTCATCCCACCACGGGCGCATTCTCCTTCCAAATTTCGCGTGAAGGGTTTAGCGTGCCGTCCTCCCAAGTGAAACGGGGAGGTAAAAGAAAACGACACCACAGAAAAATGGCGACTCTGCTGGGGATATAAGTGTTCAAAACCTTGGTTTTTCATCCAAACCAATGGTTGACCTGTTGCTGGTCCAGCCCCAATGAGGAATTAGGGATGCCAAATTCCCCCTCAAACAAGAGAGGTCCTGCCTAACCTCTGTGTCATTTCATGTGTTTGTTGCATATATATTTGTTTATTTTGTTTATTCGGTATCGGGAAAGGGCTTGATTCCCCCTTGTGGTGAGAAATCCTATACCCGGATTTGAGTGCAACATAAGATAGGATGGAGGATGTCTTCCCGGTGAAGGCCCTCTAATCTTGGTTTCCAAGTCTACTCTTGGGATTTGCCTGGCTGGTTGTGATTAACTGCGCCACTGCATTTCGAGACTGATTTGTACCAGGAGGACCTAGAAACACATTAACCCCACTTAAAGCCTTTTTTAGGACGTAGAGCGGTGATTACGGAAGTAATTGTCACGCAGATACTACACTCAGAGAAAACTCTCTTATAGATACCAATCAACGTATCTTTAAGGTTGAGCAAAAACTCTGAGACCCCTAGAACCCGTTCTACAGGTACAAAAATCCTTAACCTTAGTTTACCATTGGGGCGGGGATTGCGTTTGGACTTCATGACCACTATACCCTTCAACGCCATGTTTGTTTAAAACTCTTGTGTGTGCATTCATGCATTCATGCATCATTCATTAATAAACAACTAAAAACAAAAAGAGTCTTTTTCGAGTCGTTTTTCAAGGAAACTAAATAACGAACGTTTTGAACTTCATAGAAAGAGAGAAACGGAGAAAGGACTTAAGGATCTATACCATGGATTACGGAAG